>NW_020942349.1:0-8728 GCF_900497805.2 Vombatus ursinus
TCCAACATTTGTCACTCTCCCCTTCTATCATTTTAGCCAATCTGGTAGGTGTAAAATGATATCTCAAGGTTGGGTTTTTTTCCTTCTCCAGCTCATTTGATTTTATTAACATTTTTATTTAAAGTTTTGACTTCCAAATTCTATCCCTTCCTCCCCTCTACCTTCCCTGAAATGGTAAGCAATCACATATAAGTTATACATGTACAATTACATAAAACATTTCTGTATTAGTCATTTTGTACAAGAAGACTTGGATAAAAGAAAAAATGAAAGAAAGTGAAAAATGGCAAGCTACAGTCTCTTTTCAATCAATATCAGTTCTTTCTCTGGAGGCAGATAGTATGCTTCATCATTAGTCCTTTGGGATTGTCTTGGATCATTATATTGCTGAGAATAATTAAGTCATTCACAGTTCTTCATCATATAACATGGCTGTTACCATGTATGATGTTCTTCTGGTTTAGCTCACTCCACTAGGCAACAGGTCATGTAAGTTCAAGGTTGTTTTAATTGGCATTTCTCTAATCAATAAAGATTTAGAGCTTTTTTCACATAGGTATAAATTGCTTTGATTTCTTCATCGGACAACTGCCCATTCATATCCTTTGACCATTCATCAATTGGGGAATGACTTGTATTTTTATAGATTTGACAAAGCTCTTCATATATTTTAGATATGAGACCTTTATCTGGTAAACTGTCTATACAAAATTTCCCCAATTTTCTGCTTTCCTTCTGATCTTGGCTACAGTTGTTTTTTTTTTCTTTAAAACCTTTTTTAATTTAGTGTAATTGAAAATATCATATTTACACCCAACATTGCTCTCTCTTGTTCATTCCTAAATTGTTTGCCTATCCATAACTTTGATAAGTAATATGGTCTGTCTTCTTCCAAATTTCTTGTGAAATCTCTCTTTATACCTAGGTCATGTATCCATTTTGACCTCATCTTGGTAAGTGGTGTAAGATATTGATCTATGGCCAATTTCCACCACACAGCTTTCCAGTTTTCCCAACAATTTTTAACAAATAATGAATTCTTATCCAAAAATCTTGTCTTTAGGCTTGTCAAATGTTTACTTGCTGTTATAAATTGTATGTCTACTATATTCCATTGATCTATGTTTCTACTTCTTAGTACCAGATAGTTTTGATAATTTCTGCCTTATAATATAGTTTAAGATCTGGTACTGCTATACCTCCTTCCTTTACATTTTTTTTTTATTATTTCCTTTGACTTGGCTTTGTATATTCTTATCCAGGAATTCTCAGATTTTTCTGCTGTGTATCCATGTAAGGGAATAATCTTCCATTCTGCCTCTCTATTTCTCTTTATGAATACTGAAGGTTTCTCTTTATAATCAGATACATACAATTTTATATATCTATATATATGATTATATAATTCTATATACAGCAAAGAACTCATATATTTCATTTATATATATTCTCTATATTCTTCTATGAGTACTGATATATATTAGTAGTCTTTCTCCTATGAAGTATAAATAATTCATATGTATATAAATGAATCTATAGAGAATGTATAAGAATTCATATATTACAAGACAGAGGATAGATTCATATATATACATATATAAGAACTCAGGTTCTTTCTCTTTATTCCTATGTATAGGTATTCATTTATTCTTTCTACAAATTAATTTATAAATTCATAAATTCTCTGTCTTCATAAACATTAGTAATCATTCTCTTTTCCTACATATATGAGAACTTACATATTCACTATCCATTCATGTACATTAATAGCCATATTATTTCTTTTTATATATATGTGCATGTGTATGTGTGTGTATATACGCTTACATTCTCTCCCTATATCAACCTACCAATTCTCTCATATCCTTCCTAAATACCTAGAAGTATTCTATTGCTTCTCTCACTGTGAAAGAATATATAAAACTCCTGCCTATGGACACAAAGAGTATGTCAGTACTCACATAGAGGAATATAGACAGAGAAAAAGGGTACCCCACATTTATAGGAAAATAGACTGAGTCGTCATAAATCAACGACTTGCATAGGAATATAGAAAGACTATATATGACTGCTCATATATGCAAACATATAAAGAGAATGCATGAATAATCATATATATGAGTCAAAAGAGACCATAGAGTATATTTATATACGCTGAACACATGATTACTCATATATATGTGACTGTGGAGAAAATATGGGAGAACCCACATATATTGATTTTTACATAAAAAGGACATGTCAGTACTGAAATACAAACAAGGAAGGATGAAGGAGTATTCTTATATAAGAATACATAAAGTCAGTACTCAGATGTATGGATAGAGTGAGAGAAGAGCTGAATCCTCACATATGTCAAAATCCACACGGAAGACAGGAATGCTCACCTATCAGGAGATATGCCCAGATCTTCCACCATCTTTGTCCATGAGATCTCCCTTAGGAGTTAAGGTTCTCAGCCTGTTTTGCCTTTGCTTGCCAGAACTCTCCACTTCCCAAGTCAATCAGATGTTAGTGAAGGCACTCTGGAGATATCCTTTTGTCTCCTTACCATGATTACTAATTGATATGGATTAAAAATTTTTCTGAAGTGACTGTACTGGGGGTGCAAGAGTGTGGGTGTATATAAGTGTAGGAACACTCCTGGTGAAGGTGTTCACCTATATTTCTGGTCCCATTTTGACAAACAACTGGATTTGGCCCCTGCTTCTGGCCTCTTCAGGCTGTTTGCAGAAGGGGACAATCTTAGTGATGGATGTCCATGAGCTGGCCTCTGCAGGTTGGGGGAGAAGTGCTCATTCCCTGGTGGGCAGAACTCCACTGCCCTGCCCAGGGTGGGAAAGAAAAGAGCCCCTGAGCTCTGCTCTGGGGTTATTTTGCTTCCTTTCCCACCCTGCTTCCCAAAATACCCTTCTGCAGTTCAAGCAGGTACTTTTGTACATCTGAAAATTCCACCTTCTGTTCTATGGATGACGTGCACCTTCCTTCCCCTCAATGAAAGCCCAACTGCTACCCAGCCCACCTCTGCCAAGCATTTTCTTGACCTCTGCCTGTCCAGAGCTTGCCTCTTTTGTCTAAGGCTTTGCCATCACTGCCACATTGGGCAAGTCCATGGCACACATTTTCCCTCACTATATTGGGAGTTGTCTGAAGGCAGGAAACAGGGACCATGCCTAGGCTAATACCTGCAAGCTCCAGGAAAATGTTCAAGTAGGGTTCTGAGTGAAGCAGGTGGGGGTCATCCCGCTTATTTCACAAATGGAGGAAACTCATTCAGGGAAGGCATGGGATTGACTCAGGCTCACCCTGCTTTACTCTGTATCCCAGGCTGGCCCAAAGCTGAGGAGGGGGGAAAATTTTTGTTTGCCCTTCACTTAACCCCTTACATTCCCAACTGAAGATTCCCAGAACCTCTCCCTCTATGGGGAACCTGCCCAACAGCTTCTGGTGAGTGCCTTCCCAGGGACCATCAGCCCATGAACCTTGAATGTCAGAGGAGGGAGGGGCCAAGATGGAAGCCAGCCAGCCTGGCAGGCAAGAGAGACACAGGCTCAAGGCCCTTACTGGCTGTGTGACCTTGGGCATGTCCCTGCTCTCCTCTTCACCTCAGTGACCCTGTTTCTAAAGTGAGGATGTTGTGATGGGGTGCTTGGGTGCTTGTGTTTGGGTGCTTGTACTTCTACTTGGACCCCAATTTCTTCCTAGTCTCAGAAACACTGTCTCTGACAATCACACCCCAGCCCAAGGACACTGTGCCTAGCAATTACTTATGAGTGGGCCCCAGCAAGACCCTTATCTCTCTCCCTGGTGCAGCTACACAAAGCTGGGGGAGAGAGTGCTGAGCTGCTCAGGCCCCAGCCCTCAGATCATGCCTCTGGAAGCCTCCCAATTCCTTAGTAAGCTCCTGTCTTGTGAGAAAGCTTTCCCTTGTTGCAGCACATTCTCTCATCAAGACAGAGGGAGAGGGGTGCCTTCCCCAGCCCAAGGAGTTTTGTCCTTGGCTGGCCCAAGGACTCTTCCTCCTGCCAGACTCCACAGATCTATACCTCTGTCATCTCCCTCCCTCTCTGGTATACTCCCTGTATTTTCCCATCCATAGCTCCCAAAGACACCTGGACCTTTAGATTACCTCATCAGTGTCCCTGGCATTCCTTTCCCAGGCCCTTTTCCATATAGACCCTAGCTCCATCCTCAGTCTCTTGCAGGTTCCTTAAGAATCCTTGCCCGCTGAAAAGCATAACAATAAATCTTTGCCACCTTGACTTAAAGAATGCTTGAGTCTGTCAATTCATTCCGGACGACTCATCCTGTGCTCCGGTCTTTGAGGGGTCTCACCCTCTCAGACCACAACAAGGGGCAGACCCAGACCTTGAGCTCAGGTCTCCCTTCCCTTCCAGGCTGGCTGGCTTCCATCTCAGCCCCTCCCTCCTCTGACAGCCAAGCTTCCTGGGCTGAAGCTCCCTGGGAAGGCTCTCCCCAGAAGGAGTAGGGCAGGTTCCCCATAGAGCTAAGGGCTCTGGGAATCTTCAGTTAGGAATGTAGGGGTTAAGTGAAGGGCAACAAAAATTCTCCCCCTCCCGAAAACTTTGGACCAGCCTGGGATGTACACTTAGCAGAATGAGGCTGAGTCAATCCCATGCCTTCCCTGAATGAGTTTCTTCCATTTGTAAAAAAAGGGAGATGACCCCCACCTGCTTCACCCAGACCTCTACTTGAACATTTTCCTGGGGCTTGGAGGCGTTAGCCTAGGTAAGGTCCCTGTTTCCTGTCTTCAGAGAACTCCCAGCCTAGTGAGGGAAGAGGTGTGCTTTGGACATGCCCAATTATTGATGGCAAAGACTTGGCCAAAGGAGGCAAGCCTTGGAGAGGCAGGGGTCAAGAACTGCTTGGCGGAGGTGGGCTGGGTGGCAGTAGGCCTGTGAATGAGGGGAAGGAAGGTGCAGGTTATCCACAGAACAGAGGGAGGAATTTTCAACTGTGCGCAGACACCTGCTTGGGCTGCAGAAGGGGGCTCTGGGAATCACCGTGGGAAAGGAAGCCCAAATAACCCCATGACCAGAGCTCATGTACTCTTTCCCACCCTGGGCAGGTCAGTGGGGTTCTGCCCACCAGGATAAGAGGGCTTCTGCCCCAACCTGCACAGATCAGCCTCATGGACATCCATCACTAAAACTGTCCCCTCCTGCACACAGCCTGAAAAGGCCAGAAGCAGGAGCCAAATCCAAGTGTTTGTGAACATGAGGCCAGAAATACAGGACAGCAACTTCATTAGGAGGGGTATAAATACTTCCTCACCTGGCCCAAACTGATTGGAGCAAATATTTTAGTTAATAGAAATCTAAAGGAAATCAACGTACAGAAAAATGTGACCTCCATGAAACCTGCTCCAATATTATCTAATCCAAGGTGTTAGCAACTATTGAACCTGAGGAGCAATGGAAGTGGGAATAGAAACACACGCACACACACACACACACACACACACACAGACACGCAGATACACACACACACACACACACATAGAACCACACACACATTCCTACAGTTACATACACTCACACTCATGTAACTCTAATACAATCATTTAATAAACATTTTAATAGATATTGATTAGTAATCTTGTTAAGGAGATAAAAGGGGGTCTCCAGAGGGCCTTCAGACATATCTGATTGACTTGAGAAGTGGAGAGGTCTGACAGACAAAGGCAAAACAGGCTGAGAACCTTAAGTCCTAAGGGAGGTCTCATGGACGAAGATGGTGGAAGATCTGGGCATATCTCCTCATGGGTGAGCATTCCTGTCTTCCATGTGGATTTTGACATGTATGAGGACTCAGCTCTTCTCTCACTGTATCCATACATCTAAGTACTGACTTTATGTATTCTTATATATGAATACTCTTCCTTGTTTGTATTTCAGTACTCACATGTTCTTTTTATGTAAAAATCAATATATGTGGGTTGGGTTCCTCCATATTTTCTCCATAGTCACATATATATGAGTTCAGTGTATATAAATATTCTCTATGGTCTCTATTGACTCATATATATGACTATTCATGCATTCTCTCTATATATTTGCATATATAAGCAGTCATATGTAGTCTTTCTATATTCCTATACAAGTAGTTCATTTATGATGATTCATTCAGTCTATTTTCCTATAAATATGGGGTACCCTTATTCTCTGTCTATATTCCTATATATAAGTTTGTGGGGTGTTTGTGACCCCCTTGTAATAATCAGTCAGAGACTTTTTCTTAAGAAAGGCAAAAAGGAGTTTTATTGCTTTCTTATGAGAAAGGACACACCCAGCATTGCTCAAGATGGCTCCAGCCAGGGAGTGCACCTCAAAGTAAGTTCATATAGACCCTAACTTTGAACCCCACCCACCCACTAGCTCCTCGTCCCATTCACTGGGCTCCAGAGCTCATATTCTAAGCGCAGAAACTTTTCCCCAGTAACAAGGAGCAAAAACAGGAACTGTTGGTTCAGCAGGAAAGTAAGATAAAAGGAGGGGAGAGACCCAGAAATCCTGGACAAAGAAGATACTTTTGGGGACAAACAAGATCCTTTTGGGGACAAACAAGATACTTTTGGGGACAAACAAGATACTTTAAGGGACATTGCCTGGTGTACTCCTTTATCTTGAGTAACATTCTGTTTCTTTTAGTAAGGCAGTTTCTGGGAAATCTAGGAGGAGTGTTGTCTCAGCAAGGCCAAGTGGGGGCATGTAACAGGAGAGGTCTGGTCCTATCTTTCCCTGAGGAGGCATCACTATTTCAGCATCCCACTCATGAGTACTGACATACACTTTGTGTCCATAGGCAGGGCTTTCATATATTCTCTCACAGGGTGAGAAGCAGTAGTATACTTTCAGGTATTTAGGGAGGATATGAGATAACTGGTAGGTTAATATAGGGAGAGAATGTAAGCGTATATACACGCATATACACTTGCACATATACATGAAAAGAAATAATATGGCTATTCATATACATGAATAGAGGGTGAATATGTAAGTTCTCATATATGTAGGAAAAGAGAATGATTACTAATGTTTATGAGGAGATAGAATTTATGAATCATAGAAATTAATTTGGAGAAAGAATAAATGAATACATGTACATAGGAATGAAGAGAAAGAACCTGAGTTCTTCTATATGTATATATATGAATCTATCCTCTTTCTTCTTATTTATGAGTTCTCATACATTCTCTATATATTCATCTACATAAATATGAATTATTTATACTTTCTAGGAAAAAGAATATACTAATATATATGAATACTCCTAGATGAATATAGAGAATATATATATATATAAATGAAATATATGAGTTCTTTGCTCTATATAGGATTATATAATACTATATAGATATATAAAATTGTGTATATATTCATAAAGAGGAATAGAGAGGCAGAATGGAAGATTATTCATGGATACACAGCAGAAAAATCTGAGAATCCATGGATAAGAATATACAAAGCCAAGTCAAGAATAGCAAAAGAAATAATGAAAAAAAAGTAAAGGAAGGAGATATAGCAGTACCAGATCTTAAATTATATTATAAGGCAGAAATTATCAACACTATCAGGCACTGTCTAAGAAGTAGAAACATAGATCAATGGAATATAGTAGACATACAATTTATAGCAGCGAGCAAACATTTGACAAGTGTGAAGACAAGATTTTTGGATAAGAATTCATTATTTGGTAAAAATTGTTGGGAAAACAGGAAAGCTGTGTGGTGGAAATTGGCCATAGATCAATATCTTACACCACTTACCAAGCTGAGGTCAAAATGGAGTTGTAAAGAGAGATTTCACAAGAAAGTTGGAAGAACACAGAGACTATTACTTATCAAAGTTATGGATAGGCAAATAATTTATGAATAAACAAGAGAAAGCAAAGTTAGGTGTAAAATGGATAATTTCAATTACATTAAATTAAAAAAGTTTTATATGAATAAAACAACTGTAGCCAAGATCGGAAGGAAAGCAGAAAATTGGGGAAATTTTGTGTAGACAGTTTACCAGAGAAAGGTCCCATATCTAAAATATATGAAGAACTTAGTCAAATCTATAAAAATACAAGTCATTCCCCAATAGATGAATGGTCAAAGGATATGAATGGGCAGTTGTCTGAAGAAGAAATCAAAACAATTTATAGCCATATAAAAAAAATGCTCTCAATCATTATTGATTAGAGAAATGCAAATTAAAACAACCTTGAAGTTTAATGAGCTGATCCATAGTGGAGTAAGCAGAACCAGAAGAACATTGTACATAGTAACAGCCGAATTGTATGATGAACTGTGAATGACTTAATTATTCTCAGCCATACAATGATCCAAGACAATCCCAAAGGACTAGTGATGAAGGATACTATCTGCCTACAGAGAAAGAACTGATATCTATTGAAGACAGACTGTAGCATGCTATTTTTCACTTTCTTTCATTTTTTCTTTTCTCCAAGTCTTCTTGTACAAAATGACTAATACAGAAAAGTTTTATGTAAGTGTACACGTATAACTTATATGTGATTGCTTACCATTTTAGGGAGGGTGGAGGGGAGGAAGGGATAGAATTTGGAAGTCAAAACTTTAAATAAAAATGTTAATAAAATCAAATGAGCTGGAGAAGGAAAATAAACCCAGCCTTGAGATACTATTTCGCACTTACCAGATTGGCTAAAATGATAGAAGGGGAGAGTGACAAATGTTGGA
>NW_020942350.1:0-2200 GCF_900497805.2 Vombatus ursinus
ACTGATTTTAAAATATATTCCCACTTGTGAGGGACTGTCTGATGTTGACTACTGCCAAGTGACGTTTGTGGCAAGATGGTGTAGGAACAAGATATTAGGAAGTAACCGGAGCTCACGCTCCTGAGGCAGTGGGCAGTGCTATGTGGAGCTGTGATAAGCTGGGGAAGGTACAGGATACAAGGAAGTAGCCGGAGCACATGCTCCTGAGGCAGGGGGCTGTGCCACGTGGGAGTGGGATGGCAGAGAATGAGTTCCTTTGTCTAGTCCTCTTCCCTAGGTGCAATGTTAACCCCAGACGTCTCCTTCCTGACTTCCTGGGTCACGTACTTTCCCTTTGTGTAGCACTGACCCCAGATGCCTCCTCCCGGTATCTGGGCCTGACTTCCTGGGTCACGTCCTCTCCCTAGGTACAGCTCTAACCCAGACGCCTCCTTCCTGTATCTGGTCCTAGCCTCCTGTGTCACTTCCTCTCCCTTGGTGCGCTAACCCCAGACATCCCCTTCCGGTATCTGATCCTACAATCAATGACTAGTAGGCGGGCTGAGGAGGAGGGGCTAAGTAGGTACTTAAGGAACAGTAGAGCTCGGAGCTCGCTCTCTCTTTTGCTCCTGCTCTCTTGCTCTGGCCTTCCTGCTTGGCTTTGCTGTGATGGCCTCTGAATAAAGCTCAAGTGTTGACACCTCCTGATCGGCTCGTCTCTGTGTGTTTATCCGGGTGGGCACTGAAGACTGGTAAGTAGTATGACTCTGGCAGCCTGCTCCTTATAGGAGGAGAGTGCATGGCGCGGCCGGCACAAGTGGCACCCAACGTGGGGCGGAGGAAATAGGCCAGGGGCCCCGCGGATCAGCTGGTCTGGTCGTGGGAAGAGAGACGAGACCCGTAGCCAATAGGGTGAAGGAAGGAAGATGGGACAGATGTTTGTTAAAGTCCCGGATCAGGAGGTGCTGGGGAAAGAAGTATACAAAAGAGTGAAAGAAGCGGAAATCAGTAGTGAGGAAGAATCAGGGAGTGAGGCAGAGGACACTGGAAACAGGGATTGGGAGAATAAGCAAGAGAAAAGAAAGCAAGGCCGGGCAGGAGGGCAGGAGAAGGAGAGTAGGAGCAAGAGAGCAGGAAACCGTAGCAAGGAAAGCTACGAGGAGGGGTGGCCCCCTCCCCCAGACTTCCCTTTTGAGGAGAAGGGCCCGTCCGCTCCTCTGGCTCCCTCTTATGGGGCCATGGGGGACCCCCCAACCAGGCTAGGAAAAATGCTCCAGAAGGCAGTGGCAGAAGGAGATATGGATGCCAAGGCATGGCTAGATGCCTGCCCGGTGTTTGAATTCGACGGAGGGAGGACCTGGGCCCTTTTTGAATGGAAGAAATTTAAGGAGTTAAAAGAAGCACTAAGTACAGTGTATGCAGCTGTCTCCCAATGTGTTCAATGGGCTTTTAGTAGGATTCAGGCTTTGGGGAGACAAAGGCCCTCCATGACCAAGATTAAAAAAGCTCCTGATAAACCCTTCCCGGATTTCGTGGCCTGCCTACAGGCGGCTGTATCGAAAGGACCATCAGAAGTGCTGAAAACAAAAGAGACTAAATTGTGCTATCTATGCGGCAAAGCTGGTCAGTTCAAGGCCCAACGCCGCCAGAAACCTGGTGGAGACCACCCCAAGGTAATTTGTTACAATTGTAACAAATCCGGCCATTATGCTAAAGAATGCCACAAGTCGAAGTCGGGAAACAGGGCAAGGGGCCCCTCAACAAGCTTACCAGATGGAAGCCTAACCCCCTCAGAATGTGCCCTCGGGGCTGCATCAGGAATATCTTGGACTTCTACCCTGTGGCTCGGACTTCCCCTTTACAGCAAAGGAAATTTCCAAATAGACCCCAGAGATACAACCATAGTGCCAGTGACTGGGCTTAATTCTGCCCTCCAAGCAGCCCTCATGGTGGGCCTTTCACTATATACCCCCGTTATTGTCCACACCACGGTTATTGCTCACCAACCCCAGCAACAGATTATAGTAACTAACCCACATGACTCGGCAGCTTGCATAGACAAAGGGGAGGTAGTGGCTCAAGCCCTCCCCCTGTTGGATGGCCACAATAATGATATTAATTGGGTACAACATATAGAACACAGTAAGCCATGGGCAAGTATCCAAATTAAGGGGCGATCCTTCAAGGGATTATTAGACACAGGAGCTGATCGTTCTGTCAT
>NW_020942351.1:0-1386 GCF_900497805.2 Vombatus ursinus
CAGATTGGCTAAAATGATAGAAGGGAAAAGTGACAAATGTTGGAGGGTATATTGAAAAAATGGGACACTAATTCAACGTTGGTGGAATTGTGAACTGATTCAACCATTGTGGAGAGCATTTTGGAATTATGCCCAAAGATTTATTAAACTACCTATACCCTTTGACCCAGTAATAACACGACTTGGTCTATTTCCAAAAATAATCAGGGGTAAAGGAAAAGAACCTACATATTCTATAATGTTTATAGCAGCTCTGTTCATGGTGGCAAAGAACTGGAAATAGCATGGATGTTCATTAATTGGAGAATGGCTGAAGCAATTGTAGTACATGATTTTCTTATATTTTTTTTGATGAGGCAATTGGGGTTAAGTGACTTGCCCGGCATCACACAGCTAGTGAGTGGTACATAATTTTGATGAAATACTATTGCACTATAAAAATGATGCACTCAATGATTTTAGGAAAAAAATGTGGGAAAGGATTCTGGGAAGATGGCAGAGTAGGTCAGAAAATTCTAAGCTCTCAAGATTTTCCTTCACAAAAGAGATGAAATAGCACCTCAGGATGAATATTGAGCAGTAAAAATAAAAGAGTAGGGGCAGAAGAGGAGTTTTCCTGAGACAACCCAGGAAGATCTGAAGAAAAGTCCTAGGACTAGGTTTGGTCCTTGTGAAGAGCAAACACCTCCAGGCCAGGTCCTAGGTCCCCTTAAACAATGAGGGGCAAGGCCTGGGGCTAGCTAGGTTGGGAGGCTGCCTTGGCCCCAGGCCAGGAACTTTGATTCCATGGATAGTGAGGGGTGTTGGGCATCTAAGCTGGAAAACATCTAGGGAAGCTCTGTTGACAAGGAATAACAGTCCTAGCTGGTATGTAGAGATATAGCCCAATGTGAGAAGGAACCAGTACCTACCCGGTGATTGCAGAAGCAGTAGATGGGGACACCACTGGCTATGGGCACTTACAGGAGGCTGGAGGTCTTGGTTCTGGTTCCAAGCTAGAAGAGAGAACTGAAAGAGGATCTCAGGCCAGAGGCACCACAGCAGAGCTTGTGGCATCAGTGGAGAGGGAACCCTCCTCACAGTTCCAGGGTAGAAAAGAGAGTTTGTGGTCACTCACAGACCAGACCACAGGCTAGGAGAGGAGGAAACACCTCTTCTTATATCATACCACCTCTGAAAAACTGAAAACTTACAGGTCCCTAGAATTATCTCTGAAAATAGCTGCACAAAATCTCTAACTCTAAACAAATTCTAGAGCAGCAGAATGCACAGAAACAGAGTGAAACAAATTTCCAGCCCAAGACAAACTGGAAGCCCAGCCTTAACTTAACAAAGAGTTTTTAAAAAGTTAAATAATTGGCTGGGAAAATGAGCAAACAACAGAAA
>NW_020942352.1:0-2983 GCF_900497805.2 Vombatus ursinus
AGGGGGAGGGGATGGGGAGAGCGGGGGAGGGGAGGGGGAGAGCGGGGGAGGGGATGGGGAGAGCGGGGGAGGAGGGAGCCGCAGCGCAGAGCCGCCCAGGGTCAGGCCAGCTGGGGCCGGGGGAGCGGGGTGGGGGCTCCCCGGAGGCCCGGGGGAGGGGCAGGGGCAGCGGGGCGGCGGGGAGACATCCGGCCCCCCTCCCCCCTCCCCCAGCCTGCCGCCAACCCCCGCCCCTCCAGAAGCCCGACGCGGGCTGGGCAGCTCCGGGAGGGCGCATTCAATCAACCTGCGTGCGCTTAGGAAGCGCTTACTTACGTAAGCGCCAGGCCCCGAGCTTAGGTAGGCTCCGGGGATGTGAATGAATGAATGAATGAAACGAAGAGAACACGGGCTGAGGCTTACTAGGTGCCAAGCATCGTGCCAAGCACTGGGGGCTACGAAGAGTAAGACAGCCCCAACTCTGTAACTGAAGGAAACCGCACCGAGGGGAGGGCTGCCCCGGGCAGAGGGAGGGGAGGGGGCCTTGGGGAGCAGGGCCAGGCGCACGATAACGCATCTTCTCGGATGTTACTCCCACTGTTAAAACCGTATCCAATTCTGATGCTGAGCCATTTGCCCCCAATGAAACTCAAGTGTGAATTCATTGAAGTCTCTCTGTGTGCCAGGAGGACCTCCATCCCCACCTCCCTCCATCCCCGGACAGAATTCCATCTAGGAAAAGGCACAAGTTACTTCACCTCTCTGAGCCTCAGTTTCCTCATCTGTAAAACCAGGGAAGCCATGGCCTCGAGGCCCTTTCAAAGCTCTGTCCTTAAGCCTGTAACCCAGTGCACCTGCCCCCCACAGGCCACCACTTTCCCTTCCTGCTAATTCCCTTCTCCCTTTCAGCTAGGTCCCCTCCCCACCCACTTCCTCCCTCAAAGCCTGGGGTGCTTCCTCCAGAGCTCCTGCAGCCTCCTCCACCTTTGGCTCTTGCCTGGCACACAGTAGGCACTTACTGTTCAGTGAATTAAATTGGTGCATCCAAACCCTCATCCCTAGGTCTAAAGGCATCTTGCTCCATCTCCCTTCCCTTCATTTGAGTATGGTGGACCTGCCAGACCTCGTCTGGGCGAACTCCAGACAGCTATTGATGAGCACTTACTGTATGCAAACCCCCACTGCCTTTAATTCTGTTAGGATCCTAGATGGGGGCAGGGCTGAAGGCACCTCCCAGGCTAACCAGTCCACCCCACACCGGACCAAGATGCCCTCCTCCCGGTTTCCCAACTCCCTCGAAGACCGCTAGTGAGAGGGGCCAGGGCATTCCACTTCTGGACAACCTTAATTATTAAGACATTTGTTCCCCTTTTACTGAGCCTAAGTCTGGACCTTGGCAGATTGTGCAAGCCTCTATCCGGGGGTCTTCTGTCTCCAGCTGAAACATCCCCAGTTCACTGCATCTGAGGATTGAGGCACTGGGCCTCAGTTTCCTCATCTGCCAAATGGCCTCTGAGATCCCTCAGGGCCTTAGATCTGAGTCTTAAGACAGAGCATGGTGGGACTATCGCCTCCTTCTGAACAAGAGCCCATCGACTCCTCGGGCTGCAGTTTGGCTTTGCTGACTCACGGAGCTTGGAGGCCACTGAAACACCCTGATCCTTTTCGCACAAACTGTTGTCAAGCTACACCTCCCCCACCTTGTACTCGTGAAGCTGATTTTTAAAAGTGCAAGTGTAAACAATGACTAGGACAAAGCAAATGGAAAAAACAGGATAAGGGAAGCCGGCCCCTCAGGATAACGGAGAAAGCGCACCTCTCCCCTTTCTTTGCAGAGGTGGGGGGCCATGGGTGTGGAACACAGCATATACTTTCAGAATAGGTTGATGCCAATGGTTGGTTTTGGTGCACTGTTTTTCCCCCTCCTTTCTTTTTTTTACTCATTATTCCAGGGGCTGGCTCACTGGGGAGGGGGGAAGGATACATTCAAACATCCACTCAACCATCCATCAGTGAGGACTCATTAAGCACCTACTGTGTGCCACACACAGTGCTAGGTGCTAGGGATACAAAAACCAAAAACACAAAACCAGTCTTTGCCCTCAGGGGGCTCATGTTTTAATGGGGAGACACTACTTACATATATGAGCATATACCCGGGTGGGGCAGTGCCCCAAGCACTGGACCTCCAATCAAGAAGATGTGAGTTCAAATGGTGCCTCTCACATTTCCTAGCTATGTGACCTTGGGCAAGTCACCAAACCTCTAGTTTCCTCATCTGTAAAATGGGGATGATATTAGACCTCTACCTCCCAGTCTGTTTGCCTTGGTTTCCTCACCTGTAAAACAAACTGGAGAAGAAAATGGCAAACCACTCCAAACTCTTTGCCAAGAAAACCCCGAATACAGTCAAGAAGAATCAGACATGACTAAACAACAAAAAATTTCGAGGAGTGGGAGCAACTTGTGGAGATCTGTAAAAGGTGGTACCCGGGTTAAGCTTTGAAGGGAACCAGAAAATCTAAGAGGTGGAGGGGAGGAGGGAACACCCCCATGCACAGGCATGGGGCACAGCTTGTGCAAAGGCATGGAGAGAAGAGATGAAGGGTCCAGTATGAAGAATGAAAGGCTAGTTTGGCTGCTGGATTAAGAAGGCTGTCAGGGTATGCAGCAACCAAGTGGAAAAGGTCTGTTTGTGCCAGGGGAGTCTGAATTTGACCCTAAAGGTAACAGAGAATAAGTGTTTTTTTTTTAATTAAGGTGATATAAAAACAAGATTTCCACCCCCCACCCCAGCAATTTCCATTGGTGATACAAGGTGTACAGGAGGGAATGGGTGTCCTCTACAGTTATAATAATTAAAATATAATAAAAACAAAAATATATAAATAATATATAAAGATCATAAAACAGAAAGATTAAAGTTAGCATTTATGAAGTTCTTTAAGATTTGGAGAACACTTCATATCATTTCATTTAGTCCTCACAAGAACCCCCAGAGGCA
>NW_020942353.1:0-3333 GCF_900497805.2 Vombatus ursinus
ACTGACTATTCTTTCATTCTGTTTTTTTGTATATTTTCATAGATTTAGTCTTTTAAAAGTAAATGTTTCTTATTCGTGATGCTTTCTTTTTTATTTTTATGGAGTTCCCATTAAAATACTACTCAGATGCTTCATTACGGTAGGGAAGGGACCCAGCTCTTTAAGTCTATGCAGACGGAACACAAGCTTTGGCTAGTTTTAGCACCTCAAGAGGCTCCCAGCGTGGGCCTGGTTACAGACTCTCTGTTGCTGGAAGACTTGCTTAACTAAGTGTGGTGGTGGTGGTAGTGGTGGTGAACTCAGCCCAAGGATGAATGCAAGGTGATGACTTATTTAGCTCAGAAATTTTAACGACTCTACTAAGTTACAACTGGTGGAGGCCACATCCATACTAATGAAAACATAAATTCTTAAAACAGAAGTATAAAATAAGTTTCATATACCAAGGAAGAAAAAACAGGTTAGAGCACTGAAGACTGGAATAGTTTTCTTGATTTTCCATGTTTGCATCACTGCCTGAGACAACAAAGTCCTCCAACAATAGTGCCACAGAGGTAACGTAATAGCAATAGCAATAATGAGTAATGATAATAACCTCATTTATGATATTATGGTATGATATATCATTATGATGTAATGATAATAATATCATTTGTGTAGCACCTTATATTCTTATCTATCATCTGAATCTATAAGCACAGTATATTTTAATAGATTTTTAAAAAGCATTTGAACATTATCCCTAAGACTTGAGACGGCTAGTAAAGGACCACACAATTATATATATTTCTCTCTTCATACTGTGAACCACTTTCCAGATGGCTGGGTATGTACACCACACTTCCAAACATGGCTTATTATTACATTGGACTTTTCTTGTTTATGTTCTTCACAGGTTAATTGTGCCTGAATTGAATGTTAGAAATATGACTGCATTAACTTAGAGTTTGTAATTCCTATTGCTTTAAATTTCAGCTTACCTTTTTCAGTGAAATAGTTGGAGAGCGGTTAAAATTTGCTAATCTGCTACGAGGCAGAAATAATAATATTGGATCTGTAAATGATTAAATAAGGAATCATCCCATGTCATTTTTAAGTCTTCATGTCCCACTCTTCTCAATGTTCAATTTTGTTTCATATTTCAGATGCAATCATCAAAGGATTGACCACTGAATCCAAAAACCAATTTAAATCTTTCATTGTTTTTTGGGACTGTTTTTGGTCCTTGAAGTGATTTAAAGTTTCAGAATTGAATTGTATAAAGTTTAGGAACTTTTTATGCTTCTGGGATAATGTCCCAAAGATCCAGTTAGGATTATGTTAACATAGTTAAACTTGTTAAGTTAAGTTGTTTTACTTTGATAAGCCTGTTAAGAGCATGACAGAAAACTTCTCCTATGTCCTATATGAATTATCACAAATTCCAAATCAGTAAACATCTTTATTCGTAGCCTGTGAAAGAAAGAGTATTTTTGGTGGAGAGGGGGGGATAGAGGAAGGAAATAATTAACACACCTAACAGAGTGTATTTTCTTTTCCCACCAGTTTACCAGAATCCATTTAATTATAAAAGTAAGTAATATTTGTTTACTAATTAAAATAGGGTCAGCTTTAGGCTACAGATTTGAGAAGGTGACTGTGTCTGCAACAACATGGTGTTGGAGAATTGTCAAAGGGCACCATCCATCCCATCACTGTGGGTCAAAGATAAGAAATTAAACTGAAAGTAAAGAGATATATTAACATGCTATATAGAAAATTCAAATTACTGATGTACAGATTAGGTTTTTAATAATCAGTCAATCATATAATCAACCATTTATAATAAATCAATTATTTATAATCAATACTTAGAGTAAAGAAGCAATAAGCATTATTCCACAGCAAGTCAGGATAGAAAAATAAAGCATTTCACTGGGGTGGGAAAGAGAGAGAAAGAAAGGCATCAGTTAATGAAGAAAAGGGAATTATTTGGAACACAAATGGAAAGATTTCTTATCATAATAAGAATATGTTCCCTCTTCAAGGGCAAGAGACAAGGAGAAGAGAATTTCATAAGTGTGAAAGCAATCCTTTTAAAGAAAACTGTTCCTTATCAAAGTTCAGCAAGTAGTAATTATAACAGTGGATAAGATCATCTGCTTTATTATGCCTTTGTATAGGTATTGGGTACTTTCTAATATTAGATCTTTAGATATTTGGGTGATTTCCACATTGTTACATTTCCCAAAGAAGGTCCTTATTTATTCCTTATTCTCTTCGTAATGGAATGGTGGGCTTTTGGCCAATGATAAAATACATGAAACAAGGGTTGGTAAAATGTATTTTTCTGCAGTCTTAATAATTTTAATCAAAATGTTTTAAACTGAAAAGGAAGATGGAGGGAGAAAACCACTTATGAATATGTACCAATATAAATAACATAGAGAGTAATAATAATACTTAACATTTATATAGCACTTTAAAGTTTGCAGAGTGTCATATATATACACATATTCTCATTTTATCCTCATAACAACTCTGGGAGGTAGGTGTTATCAGCTCAATTTTATAGAATAGGAAACTAAAACAGAAAGAAGTTAAATTACTTGTCCAAGTCTAGCACTCTCTCTATTTATTATTTATTGACTGATTGATTATACTACTTAGATGCCCCATAGCTATAACACAACAAGAAGAGCAGTAGGGATGACCAGAAAAATCATAGGAGAGAAATTGCCCAAAGTAACTAGTGATAAAATATTATCTGCTTGAAGAAATTACCATCTCCAAAAAAAATCACAAAAGTAAAAGCATTGACTGATCAGCTCTGTTTCATAGAGATACATAAGTAATACAAAATAGTCATCTCAATGAGAAAGGCTAAAGAAGATCAAAACGAGGAAGGAGGAGGTTTTGGTATCTTTTCTTTAAGAAAAATGCTGGAGGGGCAGCTAGGTGGTGCAGTGGATAGAGCTCCAGCCTTGGAGTCAGGAGGACCTGAGTTCAAATGTGACCTCAGACACTTGACACTTACTAGCTGTGTAACCCTGGGCAAGTCACTTAACCCCACTGCCTAGCAAAAAGCCAAAAAAAAAAAAAAGTTCTGTAAGTAGCAAGCACATCATAGGGTGTGGTAGAAAAGGCACTGTGTTTGGAATCAGGAGACCCGATGTTGAATCCTGGGCCAGTCAAATAGACAAATGATTCCCCTCAGAGTGAGCACCTTGAGGACAGAAATCATGTTTTTGCCTTTCTTTGTATCCCTGGTACTTAATACAGTGCCTTCCACATAGTAAACACTTACTAAATGTTTGACTAACTGATTTTCTTTGTTGATTTTTCTCCAAACTC
>NW_020942354.1:0-1024 GCF_900497805.2 Vombatus ursinus
TTTTTTTTGAGTCTCCTTTACTAAGCTGCTGACTTGTTTTTCATGATTTTATTGTATCACTCTCATTTCTCTTCCCACTTTTTCCTCTGCTTCTTTTACTTCCTTCTCAAAATTCTTTTTGAATTCTTCCATTGCCTGGGACTTCTTCACATTTTTCCTGAACACCTTGGATATAGGAGCTTTGACTTTGTGTCTTCCTCTAATTGTATGTTTTGACCTTCTTTGGCATCAAACTAAGATTCTATAGTCTGACATTTTTGTGCTGTTGGCTCATGTTCCCAGTCAATTACTTGATGTTTAAACTCTTTGTTAAGGTAGGGATCTGCATCCAGTATGGAGAATGTACTGTCCCAAGCTTTGAGGGTTTTGTGCAGCTGTTTTCAGAGATACTTCTGGGACCTGTAAATTTTCAGTTCTTCCAAGGTGGTATCATCAAGGGCGAGGTGTTTACTTCTTTCTTGGCCTGTTCTCTGGCCTATGAGTGACCACAAGCACTCTTTTCTGTCTTGGAACTGTGAGCAGGATTCCTTCCCCACCACCACCACAAACTCCACCAGGCCAAATGTTCCTCCTCACCCCAGGACTGCCACCAAGAACTGTGACCCAGATCCAAGCATGGACAAAGCAAGACCATCAGGCCTCTGCACCAGCAAAGAGATCCCTGCAATCCCCTTCTGATCAGCCACCTGATCCCCGCTCTGTCTGTGGGCCACAAGCTCTGGAGGCAGTTGCAGCCCAGAGACTTTGCCGGCACTGGGGCAGTCCTAAGCTCCTTTCTCACTGTGGTCCAACAGACATTTCTTACTAACCTTCTAAGTTTTCTTTGGCATTTTGTGGGTTGAGAAATCTGGAAACCACCACAGCTCTCCTTGATTCAGTCCCCCGAGGACTGACCCAGGTTCGCTGAGGCCAGGTCTTTGCCTGCGTGGCCTAAGCTGAACTATGCTCCTCCCCTAGTCTGGTGCAATAGACCTTTGCAATCAACCATCCAGGTTGTCTTGGGCTGGAAATTTGTTTCACTCTG
>NW_020942355.1:0-1242 GCF_900497805.2 Vombatus ursinus
TGTGGAAGGAAGAAATAACTTGGACTTAGTGAAAGAAAGGAACCTTTGGTGTTACCCGCGGTGCTGGGTTTTTTGTTTTTTTGTTTTTTGACCCTGCCAATTGTCCCTTAGCACTAATTGCATGAGGCAGCTAGGTGGCACAGTGGATCCAGCCCTGGGCCAGAGTTAGGAAGACTGGAATTCAAATGTGACCTCAGACTCTCACTAGCTGTGTGACTCTAGACTTCTGTTTGCCTGAATCCACTGGAGAAGGAAAGGACAAACCATTACATTATCTTTGCCAGGAAAACCTCATGGACAGTATGGTCCACGGGGTCACCAAGAGTTAATCACCAGTGAACAACAAATAAATTGCAAAGTCTTAGACCCAAGAAAGTTGTCAGGAGGTTGTTGTGATTTAGAGTCAACCCTGGGGGCAGCTAGGTGGCCCAGTGAATAGAGCACTGGCCCTGCAGTCAGGAGGACCTGAGTTCAAATACACTCTCAGACACATAATACTTACCAGCTGTGTGACTCTGGGCAAGTCACTTAACCCTAATTGCTTCACCAAAAAACAAACAAACAAAAACGTAGTTAAATGTAATTAAAAAGAGAGTCAACTCTGAGTGACACTAGTCATCTTGGAACAGGAAACATCAGATTACTGAATCTGAAGTCAGGAAGACCTAGGCTCTGGCTCCTCCTTAGAGACATACTGGTTGTATGACCATGGGCAAGTGAGTTAACTTCTGCGAGCCTCAGTTTCTTTAATATGCACGATAAGAGTAGCAATCACCTCCACACAAATCCATATAAATGTGAATTATTATAATAAAGAGATTCGACCTTTACAGCCTGGAAGGCATCTATGGGCAGAAAGCAACATCACTACAGCATTGGAGTTACTCTCGATTCCGTCACATCCTAAGACAGACTCCATTTTGTGTGTTACATGAGAACCAATGAATGAACAGAAGCTTATATCTATCTATTGCTTTACTTTTTGCAAAGTACTTTCATGGTTTTGGATTTTTAAAGTTCTTTTCAAATCTTATAAGATTCTTCTAATAAAATGAAATTGAACAGGGGGAAAAACCTGTAAAATCTTGTACTTCAACTGAAAGAAATCAACTGCAAAAAATACATGCTGGAGGTCTCTGTGTGTGTGGGGGGGTTGTTGTACAGACAATGGCTCTTGAGAAAATATCTGGGGATTTGATAGAACCTCAAGCTTAGCATGAGTTAACATCATGACATGACAGA
>NW_020942356.1:0-8960 GCF_900497805.2 Vombatus ursinus
TGTGTGTGTGTGTGTGTGTGTGTGTGTGTGTGTACATGCACAGACTCCAGGAAATGGAATTTCACAACCTCCCTAGTAAATCCACTTATCAGAACTTCACCTGACTCCTTTCTGTTCCTAATGCTCAACTTTGAGGCACTGTGGATGCCTCAGAGTAAAAAGCTCAAGTGGCTGGTCCCCTGATTGGGGAAAGCCCATTTGTTCTTATAGATAAAAATCTGGTTCGTCTCTGCTTTTTCTAGATGGCTTCAATCTACTCCCCCCTCCCCCCACAAATCCCCCATGGAGGTTTAAATCTGGATTCAGTTTGGATGTGTCTGGAGGACGCTGTGTTCAGTAGGAAGGGTGCAGCGTGGGGCTCCAACTCCTGACTGTTAACTCCTCTCTTTCAATCTTGGTTGCTTATTCACTTTCAGGCCACAAGCAGATAGTTCAGAAACAACCCCTTGATCTGTTGTTAATTACAAAATAATCATCTTTAGGTGATGGGGTGTCTTCCTTACATAGCTTCTCTTGGGTTGCTTGGATGGTATGTATTCAAAGTGCCATGTTGGGAGGGAGAAGACAGGCCACCAGAAGCAGCCTCTGGTGGATGAGGGTTCACCAGAGAGTAGTACTTAGCTTCAGCACTTATTATCCCAACCATTATCTCAACAAACAGACAAACAAAAACTACCCACAGTTTACAAGCCTTTTTCTTATAACACACCTGAAGCAGAGGGAATGTGTTATTCTCATTACACAGGTGAGGAAATTGAAGCAGGTAGCTAAGGGTCTCAGGGGATAGAGTGCTCAGCCTGGATTTAGGAAGACCTTGATTGAGTTCCAGCAGCAGACACTTAATAGATCTGTGAACTAGGCAAGTCACTTAACCTCTATCTGCCTCAGCTTTCTCATTTGTAAAATGGGCATAATAATAGTACCTACTTCCCAGGGCTGTTGTGAGTCTCAAATGAGATAATTGTAAAGCTCTTTGCACGGTGACTGGCACACAGTAGTTACTGTTCTCCCTGTGGCCACAGATGGGAAGTGGATTCTGCACTTCCTGCTTTCTGTGACTGAGCCCTGCTTCTTACTGGAAAGAGCCCCAGGGGAGAAGGAGGTGCCGGCGTGCCCCTGTTTGCTCACCTTCCTGGTGTGCAGGGGCTGTACTTCTCTTGTGATGATGAAGGCCATATCTCACGGGGCAGAGACGGGAATAGGTTGCAGCGTATGTTCCAAGAGCAAGGGAGGGGAGAGGAATGACTCCCAGGAAGGCGCAACATCAAGGCTCAGAGCTGTGTCATCTGTAGCGGCTTCTCCATGACTGAACTTGCCAGGGAAGCCCCGGAGCACTCAGAATGCATCTACATCCAAAGGGTGGATCCCATTCATTTCTGCAGAGATTCCAACTGCTCTAAGGTCCTATTCTTTTAAAAATTGCCTTTTCTCCCCCTTTGGTAGAGAACTGAGTAACTTAGCCAAAAATAACCCCAGAGTCTGGTTTTTGCTTTTTGGGTGTGTGAAACCAATGCTATGTGAAAATATTTGATTTGCATGAAATTTTGCCTGCACACAGAAATCTGGAGAATTAGGACAAGTGAACATGTTTCAACCCAGTGCTTTTCTTTTTCTCTGGGAAGCTGTTTCATTTTAAGTAGTAAAGGTAAAGCCTGGGGCTATCAATTCTTAGGGCTCTTAACCCCATCATAGCTAACTTTCTGCCATCCAGTCCATGACATCTACTGAGCTCCAGGATATCTTCTCCCCCTCCCTACTCTTGAGCATCCCAGGACTGATGGAGAAAGATGGGAAACTGCTCTGATGTATTACTCCATACTGATGCTACTGAAACTCTGCACCATAATCTTTTTGTTCATTTCTTATTGATACCACATTGAGCATACCAATTCAGAATCAATCCGGAACAATACCAATCTAGAACAACTTTTCCGAATTTTTTCTATTCTCATCAGTCTTCCAACATTGTGCCCAATCACTTTGCTCTCAGAGGACAACCTAGTATCCTACTTTACTGATATCAGGCCATTGGAAGTCAGCATCTTTACTCCCTTTATTCCACTTCCTCAGCACCTTTCTGGTTCTCCACAAATCTTTTCTTCTTTCTCTCCTATTCAGCAGAAGAGGTAGCCCTGCTCTTTGCCAAGGCCAGTCTGGCTACCTGTGTTCTTGACCCCAACCTCTTCCACCTCTGTTGGGACTTTCCTCCATTGATCATCTCTTCTCCTATTTTTAATCTTTCCCTGCCCATAGATTTCTTTCCTTATGTTTAGAAATATGCCTAGGGCTCTTCTATTAAAATGGAGTAAAATAAGAAGCTGCTTCTACCCTCTCAAGTCACCAAATTTTTAAATTCCTTCTGTGCCAAATTCCTAGCAAGATATTCTATAATCTATCTTTACTTTCTTAGCATGCACTCACTCTTTGCAATCTGGCTCCCATCTGTACCATTCTATTGAAATTATTCTATCGAAAGTCAGCAATGACCTCACAGGTGCTGAATACTAAGGCCTGTCCTCAGTCTACCTCTTCTTTAACTTTTCTGTAGCACTTGACACCAGTGTCTACCTTCTCTTTTTTTATACCATCTTCTCTCTTGATTCCCTAAGTGTGCACACTTTTCTAGTTTTCCTCCCACCTCTCTGATAGTTCCTTCTCTAGTTCCTCTACCTCTTCCTGTTTTCTAAAGGTGAGAACCCCTGAGACTGTGACAGCTCCTTCCTCTTCTTCCTTCATCCTCTCCTATGGTGATTTTAGCTCCTGTCTATGTTTCAGTTACCATTTTATGTGAATAACTCTCAAATCCCTTTCTCAAGGCCTGACTTCTTCCTAGATCTCCAGGACTGTGTTTCCAACTGAATACAGTATTCCCTTTGATAGCTAAGAGTCTCCTTGATGCATAAAACTCATCATTTCCCTGAGAATGTTGTATTCAGTAATGTTTTAAGAACAGCTCTGAGTGACCAAGTTGTTCTAAGTATCATAAATACCCAAATTAACTGCCAAGTCCTATGAAGGAAGACGCTGTTTGCATCCAGGGAAAGAACATAAATACATATATAGATATAGATATATGTATCTGTATATACATCTATCTATATATATAATACATATACATGCATATAACTATAAAATTTATATGCACACACACACACATATTTGTGTCTAATGCTATCCATGGGGGGTGGGGGGTTGGGGAAGGGGAAAAAAAGGAAGTTACATGATAACTTTTTGTGTATTTAAAAGGAATAGCAAGTTGTACATAATAGATCTGCAGTTTCAGGTGCAATCCTCTTTTTTTTCTATTCTACTTTGTTATGGAAACACTTGATTTATTTCTTAAGTTCAGAATAATAAAAAATTTAAAATAAAAAAAAACTCATCATTTCTAAAACTGAACTCATCATTCCCCCAACCCTCACCCTGCAAATCTCTTAATTTTTCTTCTTCTTGGTTTCTTCTAATTATTCAGGCTTAAAACCTTATCATTGATTCTCTTCTCTCTCTCACACCCCCTTCTGCCCATCAAGCTACAGAAGAGGTGGCCATAGCCATCTGTGCCCTTCTACCTCCTTTGGGATATTGCTCCATTGATCATCTCCTCATATCTATCTATCTATATATGTGCACACACACACACACACATATATATATATATATATATACACATACATGCATACATACACACACACACACACACACATATATATATATATATTTATATTGGTGAGGCAATAAGGGTTAAATGACTTGCCCAGGGTCACACAGCTAGTGTCAAATGTCTGATGCCAGATTTGAACTCAGGTTCTGCTGACTCCAAGGCCAGAGCTTTATCTACTGCACCATCTAGCTGCCCTTCCTCTTATATTTTCAACCTCTCCCTGTCCAATGGTTTCTTCCTTTTTGCCTAGAATATATATTCAGGTTTCCCCTATTAAAAGAGAATAAAACACCACTATGGATTTTCATTCTCCAATACTCATATTCTACCTTCCCCTCCTCTGTCACAAGCTTATTTCAGGACCTTATTACAATTCATCTGAGTTACTAGTGTTGTTCAGTCATTTCAGTCATGTCTGAGTGTTTGGGACCCCATTAAATATTTTCTTGACAAAGATACTAGAGTGGTTTGCCATTTCCTTCTCCAGCTCATTTTACAGCTGAGGAAACGGAGGCAAACAGGGTTAGGTGACTTGCCCAGGGTCACATGGCTAGTAAATGTCATCAAGAAGATGAGTCTTTCTGACTCCAGGCTGGATACTCTAACCCCTGCTCCACCTAACTGTCCTGAGTATAGCCTCCTAATTGGTCTCTCTGTTCTTAGATTTTCCTCCAATTTATCCTATATATCACTATCAAAGAAATCTTCCTAATGAACAACCCTGATTATATTACTTCCCTGCTCAAAAGCTTGTAATGGTTTCTTATTAACCACTGAATAAAGTCCAAACTTTTTATCTTAGCATTCAATCAGACTTCAACCTACTTTGCCAGCCTTATCACTCATTATTCTCCTTTATGTTCTAGGTTCCTGCCAAGTGGACTACTCCCCATTTTTCAGACTTGTCCCATCCTTTGTCTTGGACTTTCTCATGTTGCTTCCCCATGCCTAGAGTGACTCTCTTCCCCACACCCTTCCATCAGATCTACTGCTTGAGTGTGAATTGGATTTAAGAGAGGCAGAGTTGTGCAAAGTCACCAGCCTCACTCTGTCTTCAAGAATCATCCAAGTCCAGTGGCAGGACAAAAGTCAAGATGACTGGTGATGGTCCAGGATGTAGTGGATAACCTTGGCATCTTCAATTTCTGACTAAATTTTAAGTGCTCCACAGTGCCTGCTTCAGCCATTTTTATGGCCATTGGAACAAATTCTTCTCATCTGCCCATTCCTTCAGGGAAAGTCTTCACATGCGTGGGGTAGACACCTCCCTAATTCATCGGCGGGTTTGAGGTCTGTTGGTTACCCTCGACCTGGTTTAGCCCGACTGTTGAGACAGTTTTACTGAAGTGTGGCCCTGTACATGCTACAGCTTCCTGGAGCCACAGGTGAGAGTTGGGTGACGGGTGGACATCAAAGATGGATGGGCAACCCTGAAAAGGACTTGGCAAGCCCTTGCACCAGAAGTACTAGTTATCCCTGAACATCCCATACATCCTCAAGCTTGTAGCTTGAAGAGCTATAAGCTGATGCCTCTCTGATGAACTGACTCTTTTGTTATTCCCAAATCATGAGCTAGCCTTATTTTCATGGAACCATTTTTATCCCTTTTATTTTGAATGTCATATGGACCATATTTGCCTCTATCATCCAAAGTCATCATCATTTAACCCAAATATTTAGACAGAGTCTAATGAGGGGGAAAAAAAAACACTTTGTGGATAAATCATCATGAGCTTATATTACATTTGAGTTGATTTTTCTCTATTAATGTTTTAATCCTTCTAAGTCTGTTTCTAATATATTCATGGAAAATGTGTGAACCTTCTTGCTATGAAAATACTATTTCTGAATTCCTGTGGAAGCCCGCCAACATTTTTGTAGCCTAGTTAAGAAAGACTCAGCTTTTGAGAAGGGAGGGTTTTGATTTTGTCAAGGTTGTGTTCTGTGTATATTTTTGGTTAACTTTTGTTAATTTTGGCCTTTTCCGGGTACATAAAAAATCATCAAATGAGAGTCAAGTGACAAAAATGTGTACTGTGCTATGAAATGTACAGGCTCGAAATCCCATTCATCCATTCACTCATTCACCATTTATAGAGCACCTTCTATATGCAAGTCACTATCCTAGACACTAGAGGATAGACAAGGATAAAGTCACAGTCTTAGTACTCAAAGAATTTATAATCTAGTAGGGATGATGGGGTATGTACAAAAACAAAAATAATACCAACTAGAATATAATTCATGAATAAGAATACAAAGTATCAGGAGATCAGATGAAGGAGAGATTATTTAGAATTGGGGAGTTTAGGGAAGGATATTTGGCAGAAGCAACATTTGAGATGGGCCTTGAAGAACAGGTAATAACAGCTATCATTTTTTTTAATATAGTGTTTTCAGGTTTATAAAGCACTCTGCAAATATTATCTTATTTAATTCTCATAACTACTCTGGAAGATAGATGCTGTTATTATCCCTAAACAGAGTCAAACAGAGTTTAAGTTTAAGGGCAAGTCAGCCCAGTGGTCACACATTTAGTAAATATCTGAGACTGGATCTAAGCTCAGGTCTTCCTAACTCCATGGCCAGCATTCTGTCTTTGAAGCCACCTAGCTGAACAGAATGCCATTTGGCAGAGATGTTCATAAAGGTGATATTACCTTTCTAAAACTGCTCTGCTAAAAAAAAAACAAAAAAACAAAACACCCACTGATTTAAAGAGGCAAGTTACAGGAGGGTTCAGTAGGTATTGTCCTCCTCATTTTGGTGCTCCATGTTATTTATTATATTTTCAGGTTTAGTTTAATTTATAAATTTAATAGAAATTTTTATGTTCCTCAGATTTGAGTGGATTTATTTGTAATGCTTCCAACAAAATCAAAACAACCATTATTCTACCATAAAGATTTTTCAATTTCAAATGACTTCTCATAGGCATCAAACTCCATTCTTTTAATGCCCATGGTCTACTTTGGGACAGGGAATTGCTATACTCTATTCTAAAAGACAATAGACTTTGGCTTTGTGGCTATCAGGAATAGGAAATGCCTTAGTTGAGATAGATCCATTAACTCTACTTTGTCTCCTTCTTTTAATTTGGAAGTTATTTGTATGCATATTCTGTCAAGATCACCTCCTTTCTGGGTAGTTGTGTTACAAGACAGAGGCACCTCTTCTACCCTACCCACCTTAAAAATGGGTTGCAGTCCGAAGGTTTTCAATTCAGTTATTTGGAACTCAGGACATATTTTCCCAGAGAAATAATGTTCGAGGTCATGGTTAGATTCTCTGGCCAGCCTGCAAATGCCTTATAAAATATAATATATAAAATATATATAATATATAATTTTATAATATGTATAAATATATATAATTTTATAATATATAAAATATATATAATATATATATAAAATATAAATATAGAATCTAACCATATTTTATAACCTAGTTCCTATGTGAGAATGCTTTCCAAGATGTAAGTTGGTATATCCCTAAAACATCTCTTCTTACCCTGAAAATGGGGGTAGGAACTCATCCAGCTGTAGTAGTTGAAGTTAACCATGGGGTGCTAGTAGGAGGAGGGTAGGGATTTCTGAAGGAGGTGAAGACAAAAAAGAAAAGTGTCTACATCCATCATGGCACTAGAAGTGGGGAGGGAATTGTAAGTAGAGTTACAGACCTTGAATGGGAGGGAATTCAGGAACTATCTTCATTTACAGATTAGGAAATTGGAGTAGAAGGAATTTGAGTGACTTGCCCAAGATCGTACAAATAAGCATCAGTAGTGGGATCTAGACCCAGGTTTTCTGATGCTAGAGGCAAGGTTCTTTTAACTCTGTTATACTGCCCTGGAATAGGAGTGAGATCATTGCTCTAGATGTGGAAGAAACCTTAGAAGTCATCATTTTACAGATAAGGAAATCAAGGGCCAGAGAGATTAAACTACTTGTCTAAAGTCATACAAGTATTAAGTAACCCAGCTCTCATCCTGCGACTCCAACTTCATCACTCTTTCTGCTGGACTCAGGGATGTGCTGGTAAATGCTTAATAGCCAGCTCTCTGAAAAAAAAAAAAGTCTCTGTGTGTGGGGGGTGCACAACAAACTTTTAAGTTTAGACTTTTAAATTCCTCTAATCTTTTAAATGTTCATTAAACTTTTTTAAGTTTAACATTTTATACATTACTTTCTTTAGTCTAGGCAACAAAACAATACATCAATGATTTATACCATTTGCTGATTTCCAAGGTGTAAATGCTCTTACAGGGAAAATTGAACAACTGGCTCTCCTGAGACAGTGTGAACACGGGCTCTCACACTCCTGACTACCTCTCCCCACAGAAGTCTGAGTAATGGCAGTAGATAGAGGATTTGGAAGTAGTAACAAGGAGCACAGTGTAAGACTGCACTTCTTTCTTTCAGGTCCTATGTGTAAGAGTCACAAGAGTAAGAACAGTGAGGACCTGAGAAACTAGTGAGGGATGAAGCATCATCCTGAGGGGTCTGGGTTTTCCTGAGTACATGTGAGAGAAAGAAGTCTAGGAAGAAATGAATTTTATTATCAATAGTGCAGGGCTCTAGAGAGCACAATAGAAAGAAAGCAAAGTCATTGACTTGGGAGGAGTAGGCTTAAAGTGGATGGGGATGGGAGGTCAGGGTTTTGTGGATGGGAAAGGGGCTTTTTTGATTCAGTGGATTGAAACTCTGAATCACTGGGATCAGGGGAGGAGAAGGTGAGAGCTTATTGATAGCCATGGAATGGGCTATTCACCAAATGAATAGGACATTGATATTCCAGAATCCTATGGTAGCAAATGATGGCATCAGACTAGACTCTCAAATGCAAAGGATGATATTGAACCAGGAGGGACATCAGGCTGGGTGTCTGTATCAGTAAATACCTAGGAATTGTGTCCCTTTGGGGGTCTGACTTAACTCACATCTGGCTACAATTCTTTTACTCAACCCAAAATAATACATACTCACACAGAGGATATTTTGCATGTCACTCCTGGTGGGGCCATAATAGTATTTATATAGTACTTTTAGGTTTGCACAGTTCTTTATATATTTTATCATATTTGATCCTCACAACAGCCCATGAAGTAGGTGCTATTATTAATCCCATTTTACAGATGAAGAAAATAAGGCCAAGAGAGGTTAAATGACTTGTCCAGGGTCACACAGCTAGTGAATATCTGAGGCAGGATTTGATCTCAGGTCTTCCTGACCATGAGAATACTAGTGGGACACTCAGCCTGTCTACCTTGTCCTTACTGTGTGACTTGTCCATTTTTTTT
>NW_020942357.1:0-1204 GCF_900497805.2 Vombatus ursinus
CGATGACGTCACGCCCGGCCCCAGGTGCTGGGGTGGGAAGGGGCGGATGGAGGTGATCTCAGGGTCCCGGTTTGCCCGGGAGATCAGCGGTGGGCCTTGCGATCCGTCCTGCGCCTGTGACGTTCCAGGGGGCACACAGGTAGAAGGCGTTGCCAGAAGCACGGGGGAGCGTCTCTGGCATGTGTTTCCTGATGGATAAATTCTCCAAACACCCTTCAAATTCAGCGGCTCAGCCCGAGATGTGGCACTAATTAAGAAGACGAGTAGCTCGACGCAGGGCTCCTCTGCTCCCAGGCCTGCGCTCAGCGTAGAGACCTGCCGCTTAATTACCCCCGCAGACCTTGGGATGGCCCTTTACCAGGCCCCAAGCCCGGGAGGGATGTGGTCCAGGGGTGATGGCTCCCATCTTAACCGTGCCCAAGCCAGCCCTCCTTGTCGGTGGCCATCCACGTGGCCATGGTGGGATTTGAACTCAGGCCTTCCTTCCCGCCTCCAGTTCTAAGGGAGGGGCCTGGACTACTTGGGGGTGCTAAGGCTCCCTCCCCCCTGAGCTCTGAATATGCTGTAGGTCCTCGAGCTAATCTGTGGGTGCATTGGAAGGGGGGGGGCTGGCTCCCTAGCAACTGATTCATAAACTGGGCACCTCTGGAGGTCCTTGTGAGCCTGGTGCGTGCGTGAGACTGTGGGTATGAGTGTGAAAGTGTGCGAGTGTGTGCGTGTGTATTAGTGTATGAAAGTGTGTGAACATGTGCGTGTGCATGTGTATTATTGTGTGAGCATGTATGCGTATGTGTGTGAGCATATGCGTGTATTAATGTGTGTATGTGTGTGAGTGCATGAATATGTATTGTAAATGAATATGTGAGTGTGTGCGTATGTATTAGTGTGTATTAGTGTATGTGAGTATGTGCATGTGTGTATGAACATGTGTGTGAGTGTGTGCATGTGTATTAGTGTGTGAGTGTGTGACTGTGCGTGTGTATGAATGTGTGTGTACATGTGTATTGTGTGAGTGTGTATGAGTATGTGTGAGCATGTGCATGTGTATTCATGTGTGTGTATGTGAGCATATGCGTGTATTAATGTGTGTGTGTGAGTGCATGAATATGTATTGTAAATGAATATGTGAGTGTGTGCACATGTATTAGTGTGTATTAGTGTATGTGAGTATGTGCATGTGTGTATGAACATGTGTGTGTGACTG
>NW_020942358.1:0-1171 GCF_900497805.2 Vombatus ursinus
GGTTTACAAAACAATTTGCATACATAATCTCACATCAACAAAGCCCAGGCCTCTGTTCTTCCACTCACTAATTGAGAATTTGGCACTTCTTTCCTTGACACTATTACAAATGATATTCTTGTCTCCTTGCAGGGTTTCACCTACAGGTTTTCTTCACTTTGAGTTTTCATCACCACCTGAGGCCTTTCGATGTGGATCTGGAAAGAGAAGGCATCTATGTGGGTGCTAGGCTACTGGAAGAAGTTGAGGCTAGAGAGAGGTAAGGGCAGCAGAAATGCTAGTAGGAAGATTACCCCATTGACCCTGGGGTAGCAATTGATGTAATGGTGAGATCTGAACCAGTGAAATAATCAGATTTGTTTCAAAATAACTTGATATGTTTTACCTATCTACCTAACTGGATATCAGAATTTCCTTGTCATGGTTTGTTTTTTTATTTAACTTTGACCCATGGGCCACCCTAGGAAGACAGAAAGTAAAGTTGTATGCTTTCTTCCCTATGTTTTCCACCCCACCCCACCCCTATTTATCCCCAGGGTTGAATTATATACAATGAATGACAAAAGCAACCTTGGAGAGACAGATACCTCTTTGCAGGCCAAGATATAACCTGAAGAGATTTGCATATAGATATGGGGATATAGGGAGAGGCCAGTCCTACCTCTTAATCTTGGTGATATGAGAGTATAGTGAGACAATGATGTGCATCAGATCTTGGGGCACCAAATATGGGAGCCACATTCTCTCCAAAAATTGTCTTTTTTTTGGTGGGGGGGGTGAGGCTATTGTGGTTAAGTGACTTGCCCAAGGTCACACAGCTGGTAATTGTCAAGTGTCTGGTCTGAGACAGGATTGGAACTCAGGTCCTCCTGACTCCAGGGCCAGTGCCACCTAGCCGCCCCAACAATTGCCTTTTTTGAGTAATTGTCAAATGCCAGAAGTATGGAGGTCCCTTAGTGCTCAGGGCCTAGAGTTACTGCCCTAATTTGTCAAAGCCTAGGGACAGTTCTGCATTTTCTGAAAAGTCTATGTCAGGAAATTTGGGGCTAGAGAAATGCTCCTGCTTACCTTCTTTTCAGGGTCAATGTGACCCAAGGAGGGCTGGAAATTACTGTAGACGGGATCATAAAGAGAATCTTCGTGTTCTAGAGGGAGGGAGAACAGAGAGGAA
>NW_020942359.1:0-11451 GCF_900497805.2 Vombatus ursinus
CTATAAAACTGCATACTCTTTGATCCAGCAATACTGCTACTAGGTCTGTATCCCAAAGAGATCAACGGAAAAGGAAAAGAAAAAGGACCTACGTGTGCAAAGATATTGATAGCAACTCTTTTTGTGGTAGAAAAGAATTGGAAATCGAGGTGATGCCCATCAGTTGGGGAACGGCTGACAAGTTGTGGTATATGATTATGATGGAGTACCATTGTGCTATGAGAAATGACGTAAGGGTAGGGATGGCTTCAGGAAAACCATGGCAAGGCCTTTATAAACTGATGCAAAGTGAAGTGAGCAGAACCAGGAGATCATTGTGCACAGTAACAGCAATGTTGTAACGACGAGCAACTGTGAAAGACTTGACTACTCTGATCAATACAATGGTCCAAGACAATTCCGAAGGACTCATGATAAAAAAGAAAAGCTATCCACCTCCAGAGAGAGAACTGATGAACTGTGAGTGCAGATTGAAATATAATTTTCTTACCTTTTTTTTTTTTGCTTTTTTTGGAAATGTGGCTGATATGGAAATATGTTTTGCATGATTTCACATGTACAATTGATATCATATTGTTTGCCTTCTCAGTAGGTGGGGGTAGAGGGAGGAGGGAGGGAGAGAATCAGGAACTCATGGGGCAGCTCGGTGGCACAGTGGAGAGAGCACCAGCCCTGAAATCAGGAGGACCTGAGTTCAAATCCCGCCTCAGACCAAACACTTGACACTTACTAGCTGTGTGGCCCTGGTCAAGTCACTTAACCCCTATTGCCTATATTAAAAAAAAAAAAGAATCAGGAACTCAATTTGAAAAGAATATTAAAAATAAATAATAAATTAAATTAAAAAAAAAACAAGAATCCTAACTTTAAAAAAAGAATACTCTACATGCTCTGTTCCATTGGAGTGTCTCAATCTATTGGATAATCTTCCTTATCAATGAGCAGGGAAGGGTAATTACCTAGTGCAGCAATGATGTGGTGCTCTCCCAGTTCCATCTGGTGCTTGATTCAGCTGGGATAAGTATAGTGGCTTTACTAATTGGACCAACTAGGAGTGGTCTCTTTTCATCCCAGATTGAAGCAGCAGTGTTGGTTATTCCAAAGGTATCCAACTAAATCTTTCTTACCCCTCCTGGGCAGTAAGGACACTTGGATGCTAATCAGGTCTCAAAAGTTTTGTCAGTCAAATAAGTGCCCTCTTAGAGCAGAAGTTCTTGACCTAAGGGACCATGAACTTGTTTCTTCACACATTTTGATAACTATATTTCAATATAATCGGCTTCCTAACCTCTTTTCCCATTCTGGAGGTTTCTCTGACCTTACAGATATTCCCTTAGTGCTGGGGAGGATATCCCAACCTGGTGGTCAGGCACTCCTGTTAAGTCTTTATACCTCTAAATATAGAGCAAATCTACATACATTAAACAAGCCTCCAACAAACAGAAAAGAAAAATCCCAAACATATCTGTTTATGCCAATTGGTAATCCCTAGGCAGAGACCCTTGGGATTTATGGGATTCCCAGGGGAGCTCTACTCACTAAGCAAACCACCAGATCTAGACTTGGTATGCTGTTCAATGTTAAGGAAAGGTGTGAGGAAAACATACCTGTCATCACGTCGCAGGATTGGGCTAGCCTTCCTTGCTTTCAGAAAATGTTCATTTCTCCTCTGTTTAAAATCGCCAACAGCCCAGTGCAGTTGGAATTAGCTTAGTCCCAGACCAGAAAGTTGACCTCTGGCTGATCCAGGAAGGCCTTATTCTGGCATGGTTTAAGGCAGGGGTGAGGAACCTGCAGCCTTAAGGCCACATGTGGCCCTCTAGGGCCTCAAGTGCGGCCCTTTGTCTGAATTTGTTCTGTGAGGTTTGGGGTCAAAGGGCTGCACCTGAGGGCCTAGAGGGCCACATCTAGCCTCAAGGCCACAGGTTTCCCATCCCTGGTTTAAGGCTTTCCATATACAACATAGAAGGCGGCTACAAAAACAGATGTGGCTGGAAGCATACGTCTTACTGTGCCTCACAGACTTGGCTTTCTTGTCAAACAGTCAGATTCCTGAGCCTAAATGAGGAGTCAGCAAGACAGGGCATCTCTACCCCAAAAGAACTTCCTATAAGGGTTCAAAAGGCCCTTCAGCTCTGCTGAGTTGACTGTGGAAGTCTTTCAAATAGGAGTGGCCCTGCCTGGCCCATACTGGTCTTTATTGGCATTGAAATTTGGCCTTTCTCTAAGCAAAAATGCTTAGATTAGAATAATCTAAATGAGTAAAAAGGATTTCTGGCAGACTTGTGCCTCAACACAGAATACAGAATTTTACACTACACCTTTAATATTAAGCCTCAGGTCAACCACCAGAAAGACGGTAAAGGTGGCAAAGGGAGGGCCCTACTAGCGACAAGACATTAAATGGAACAGTACTGGTTGGGTGTGGTGGTACATGCCTATAGCCTGTGCTGCCAGGGAGGATGAGGGTGGCAGATCACTTGAGTTTGGGATTTCTGAGGTGCAGTGGGGCTCCGGCACTAAGGTGCTGAGTCCCCAGGAGGGAAAGGCCACCAGGCTTCCTAAGGAGGGGTGAACCAGCCCAAGTCCAGAATAGGAGCAGGTTAAAGTTTCCATGCTCATTTGTATTAGAATTGGGCTAGTGCGTGGCCACTGCACTTCTATCCTGGAAAAGATAAATAGACCTAGCAGCCTCTCCACCAATTGTCATTTTCTTTGTCATCCACCCCCCCCCCCAAAAAAAAAAGCACCGGCTCTTGAGTCACTGCCTAGGGCCACAATGAAGAAGAGTTGAGTCTTCATCTCATGATCTTTCTAAAGAATAGAGAGGTCAAATATAAGTTGCAAACCGTGTTGTATTGTCTACAGTCTTTCGCTAGCTTCCAACAGGGATGACCGGGAGCGGGGTTGACTATGCAAACTGAACTGTGCAATTCTTACAGCTTTTTGGCTAATCGTGGTCTAAATACTACGAGAAAATTTCGTAGGTCTGGGAGAAGTCTTGAGTATACAACCAAATGGTAGCTGGGTTTTTTTTTTTAAGTCTTATTTGTCGCTTTTATTTTTCTTTCAAGAGTAAAACTCCATACATAGTTGGCTATCTTCCGTCTGTTCCCGAGAGGAGTGACTTCATTCTAAATTCAGATTTGAGCTCTGACAAATATAGCAGATGTGGAGGGGGAAGGGGATGCTTGTTGGTAGGACGTGGGCTCCAAGCGGCTTCTGAATGAATAAATCTACGCTCAATTCATCCCCCACTAGACTTAGTGTGCAGATGTGGCTACCACCTACCAGAGAGGCAGAGCTGAGAGGTCAGCAACTTTCTGAGACCCATAGTTGTTGTTTAGTCATTTCAGTCGTGTCTACCTCTCCATGACCCCTTTTGGGGTTTTCTTGGCAAAGGTCCTATAGTGGTTTACCATATCCTTCTCCAGCTCATTTTACAGATGAGGAAACTGAGGCAAATGGGATGAAGTGACTTGCTCAGCATCACACAGCTAGTAAGTATCTGAGGCCAGATTTGAATTCAGATCCTCCTGACTCCAGGCCTGGCACTCTATCCACTGAGCCACCTATCTGCCCACCCACAGAGAGAACTGAACCACAGACAGCCTGACAATGCCTCATGTTTCCTCACTTCAGCTCAGTTCAATAATCTCCAGGGTGAGAATAAGACTCCCAGCTCCTAAACCTTTTTACCACCTTTCTACCAACTAGGATCAGGTTAGTGGCTAATAGTGTCCCCCTGGTGGTTGAACACTTATCAAATGTTTTGGGGAGCTTTCTGCAGGACACTTGGAGATCTTGGTGCCAGAAGTGGGATGTGTGGCCCATTCTCCCTTATTTCTGCAACCTTCATCCAAAGTTCTTGCTGGTATGGATGCTGCTACTGTACTCTCTCCCTCCCCCTTCCTCTCCTGCCCTCTCCTGCCCTCCCCGTTTGCATAAGTCCATACTTTGGCTAGAAAAAGAAAAAGTGAAATATTTAGATGATCAAGAACTCTTTGTCCTTAGAAAATCTATGGAGGACTGAGTCACAGGACTGGAGGGGTTAACTTCTCTTTTATTCAAGGGCGGTGCCATCCTTCCCATCACTCGGGTTTAAAATTTCTGGGTCATTTTCGGCTCCTCTTTCTCTCTCACCCCAATATCCAATCAGGTGCTGTGGGGTCCATGTTAGATATTCTGCTGATTACTTCAATGTATGAATCAAACTTTACCTGGGAAACCAAGAAGGTCAAGGAAAATAGGCCCAACGAAATGAGACATACCCCTGTGTATGTCTGGGGGAGTGTCCAGGAGCCCCTAAGCCATGAGGTGGCCGGGAATGGAGATGGCACAGGATGAAAGGCCAGGGTGGGCCAAGGGTGGAAGGTTCTCCTTCAGGAGGCTTTGTGTGTCAGAGGGCCCGTTTACACTAACGTCTCTGATAGTGATGACAAGATGGGAGGAATGGAGGTCTCTGCCTTTTTGTTGTATTCCTGCAACCTTCATTTGGGGATCTTCTAGGCATGAGTGCTGCACACACTGTTTCTCTCTTCCTCTTTCTCTTTCATCTTCCTTTCTCTCTCTCATCCATCTCTCTCATTTCTTCTGCCTTGTGTCCCCCCTTCTCCTTTCCTCTGTGTCCCTCCTCTCCTTTTCTGTCCCCCTCTATTTTATGCCCCCCTTTCTCCCTTGTGTCTCCCTGGCCTCAATCCCTCTCTCCTTTTTTCTACATTTCCTCTTTGTACAGTTGGATATGATTGTCCAGAGCTCTGCTAGGGTTGTCTCAAGGCAAAGTCCTCAAACATTTGCTAAAAATGTATCCAAATGCTTTCTGATTTAAAAATTCCTTTCAATTTAAAATTGCTTTTATTTTTTGTTTAAAATACAAGTGTCCTCTGACATACAAAAGTCAGAGGGAATCCACATTTCTCTAACAACCTGTAACAATGTGAGAGAGAAAAAAGGATTATAGGCAGGAACTTATTAATACCATAAACATAATCAACTGTTTCTAACCTCACCGAGTATAACTATACTCAAGTTGTCTTGGTGTTATTTTGTTTTGTTTTGTTTTGAAATTTTCAAGTACTAATTATAGCATCCAATTTAGCCCCTGGCTTTAGAAAATAAGGCTCCTTTCTCTTTTCAAAATCTAGAGGACTGGGGCAGCTAGGTGGCTCAGTGGATAGAGTACCAGCCCTGAAGTCAGGAGGACTTGAGCTCAATTCCAACCTTAGACACTTGACACTTACTAGCTATGTGACCCTGGGCAAGTCACTTAACCTCAATTGCCTAAAAATTAAAAAAAAATTCTAAAGGACACTTCTGAAACTGGCTCTAGTGATAAGTGAAGGTGGAAGGATAACAGGGCAGAGATCATATTCTATTCTCTACATAAAACAATCCTAAAGTGAAAGAAGACAAATTTTCCAATAAACTTTAAGAGCAGTCCTCAAGGGAATGGGGCACTTACTGGTCCCTAACACTGGAACGATCAGTTGCCACTAGTGCCATTCCAGCTCTTTGCCCACACCTTAAAACTCACTAAGAAAGAGGCTAGCTCAGCAATGGAAAAAAACATGGGGAGCCAAGTGCTACTGGGATCTTACTGGAAGTGTGCTGAGAACATCTGCGGATTGATCTTCCACCTTGTTATAAACCCACTTGTGATTGCAGTGGCATTTGACTCCACATTTCTTGGAACTATGCTTGGGGCATGGATAGAAGCAACCTGAACGCTCGATCTGTAAGCAGTCACACACATCTAAACCGTCACAGAGCAGCCTGCCTTTCCGGTCATATTTCCTCCATTCTCTCCTGACCTTTGGGCATCTTCTGGACAGGTGGTGACGATCTAACTTCAGGTTCCCAGAGGTGCTAGGATTCACAGTGGCTCCCTGGCCCACCTGGCCTTCCCTCCTGGCTTCAGGAATGGCAGCTGCTGCCTGGGTTACTGGATTTTGCACTTTTATAGATATTAATTGTTGGACTACTACCTGTACTTGTTTCTCTCCCATGTCACAGTTTTCCATAGAAACGCCATCATGGGCAGCTTCCTCTTTCTTGTCACTGGGCTTTTCATCTTAGAATGTGGCCTGTACACTCATTTTTCAATCACTGGTGGGCAGATATTTCCATGCTCTGCTTTCCTTTTCCTCTTTCTAAGTTGCTGCTGGACCTGAGGAATACATATTGGGTTCACAGCATCACTATACATGGATGTGGGTGTGGGAGTCAGATTTAGGGAGCGAGAAAGCCTAAGAACCCAAAGCATTGGCAGGGCCTGGATATAAGGGTAGGTGTCTGAAAGTGGGGGGGTCCTTGACGACCTCCCAAGAGGAGGAAGAGGAAGGACGTGGGGGAAGCCAAGCTGAGGAAGGTCACCTGAACGTTTGAGGCAGACCTAGCACGGGGCATATCTCCTCTTTCTCCTTTCTTGTTCTTTCTCTCCTCTCCAGTTCTCATTCCTTAGCCTGGCTTCAGCTCTGTATTAGGATGAACAAGGCCTGCATGGGCTGCCTTGTTTGCAGCACTGATCTCACAGGATAGCAATTAGCAGGGATCTGTGAGGTCATCCACAAAATCCCAACCAAGGAAAAAAAAAGTCAGCGGAGCCAAAATGGCAGAGTAAAAGCTGCGACTTGCTTGAGCTCTCCCCCAAAGCCCTCCAAATACCTATAAAAAATGGCTCTAAACAAATTCTAAAGCAGCAGAACCCACAAAAAGACAGAGTGAAACAAATTTTCAGCCCAAGACATACTGGATGGTTGATTGGAAAGGTATATCACGCCAAGCGGGGAGAGGCCACAGAGACCCTGGAGCAGGCCTCAGAGGACTGAATCGTGGGCAGCTGTGGCAGTTTCCACCAAAGACAACTTAGAAGGTCAGTGGGAAAAGTCTGTGTCAGTGGAGAGAGAGAGAAGCCGGTGGTCTCAGCTCCAGTTCCCAAGCTCAGCGGGGGCAGCGGCTACCTTCTGAGCTTGTAGTAGCTGTGGAGAGGAAACCCTCCTCCCAGTTCCAAGGCAGAAAAGAGTGCTCATGAAAGGAGTAAACATCTTGCCCTTGATCATACCACCTTGGAAGAACTGAAAATTTACAGGTCCCTAGAAGTATCTCTGAAAACAGCTGCACAAAACCCCTGAAGCTTGGGACAGCACATTCTTCACACTGGAAACAGACCCCTACCTTAACAAAGAATTTATAACTCAAGTAATTGGCCGGGATCATGAGCAAGCAGCGCAAAAAGAGTCAGACTATATTATCTTACTTTGGTGACAAAGAAGATCAAAACATCCAACCAGAAGAAGACAAAGAAGCCAAAGCTCCTACATCCAAAGCCTCCAAGAAAAATATGAATGGGTCCCAGGCCATGGAAGAGCTCAAAAGGGATTTTGAAAAGCAAGTAAGAGAAGTAGAGGGAAAACTGACAGTGATGCTAAAGGAGACCCAAAAAAGATACTGAAGAAAATAACACCTTAAAAAATAGCCTAACCCAAATGGCAAAAGAGGTCCAAAAAGCCAATGAGGAGGAGAATGCCCTTAAAAGCAAAATTAGCCAAATGGAAAAGGAAGTCCAAAAGCTCACTGAAGAAAATACTTCCTTAAAAATTAGAATGGAGAAATTGGAAGATAGGGACAATTTGAGAAATCAAGGCACTGTAACACTAATCAAGAGGAATGAAAAAATAGAAGAGAATGTGAAATATCTCATTGGAAAAACAACTGACCTGGAAAATAGATCCAGGAGAGAGAACTTAAAAATTATTGGACTATCTGAAAGGCATGATCAAAAAAAGAGCCTAGACATCATCTTTCAAGAAATGATCAAGGAAAACTGCCCTGATATTTTAGAACCAGAAGGCAAAATAGAAATGGAAAGAATCCACCGATCAACTCCTGAAAGAGATCCCAAAGGAAAACTCCTAGGAATGTTGTAGCCAAATTCCAGAATTCCCAGGTCAAGGAGAAGATGTTGCAAGCAGCCAGAAAGAAACAATTCAAGTATTGTGGAAACACAATCAGGATAACACAAGATTTAGCGGCTTCTACATTACGGGTCCAGAGGGCTTGGAGTATGATATTCCGGAGGGCAAAGGAATTAGGACTACAACCTAGAATCACCTACCCAGCAAAACTGAGTATAATCCTTCAGGGTAAAAAATGGTTATTCAATGACATAGAGGACTTTCAAGCATTCCTGTGGAAAAGACCAGAGCTGAATAGAATATTTGACCTTCAAATACAAGACTCAAGTGAAATATGGAAGAGGTAAACAGGAAAGAGAAAATCATAAGAGACTTAGTAAGGTTGAACTGTTTACATTACTGCATGGAAAGATGATATTTGTAACTCATGAGTCCTTTGTCAGTATTAGGGTAGTAGGAGGGAAAAAAATATATGTATGTATAGACAGATAGATAGAGGGCACGGGGTGAGTTGTAGATGAAGGGGTGATATCTGGAAAATAAAACTAAGGGATGAAAGAGGATTATACTGGGAGGAGAAAGGGAGAAGTGGAATGAGGTAAAATATCTCACATGAAACAGACAAGAAAAGGCTCTTACAGTGGAGGGGAAACAGGGAAAGGTGAGAGGGAATGAGTGAATCTTATTCTCATAGGATTAGGCTTAAAGAGGGAATAACATACACAATGGAGTATGGAAATCTATCTTACTCTACAGGAAAATAAGGGGGGAAAGGGACAAGAGAGCAGGGGGTTGATAGAGAGGAGGGCAGAGTGGGGAGGGGATAATCAAAAGCAAACACTTGTAAGGAGGGACAGGGTCAAAAGAGAGAATAGAATAACTGGGGGGTAGGATAGGATGAAGGGAAATATACTTAGTTTTTCACAACATGTCTACTATGGAAGTGTTTTGCATGACTACGCATGTATAGCCTATATTGAGTTGCTTGTCTTTTCAATGAGGGTGGGTGGGGAGGGAGGAAGGGAGAAAATTTGGAACCCAAAGTTTTAAAAACACTTGTTCAAAATAAAAAAATAAAAAAATAAAAAATAAATCCCAACCAAGCCTCTTGCCACTTCCTGCCCCTACAGTGGCCTTTTCCACTTCTGACTAGTGTCAGTGGTTAGAAAAGTTTCTTCCTGTCTAGCCACAATCTGTCCACTCCCTGGAACCAGTTCTGCCCTCTGACACAAAATGGAAGTGAGATATCTTTGCACAGAAGTTGTTGCATCGTTGCTGGCTCCCTTTTCCAGGGAGCCAGGCCGCACAGCACCCAGCCAAAACGAGCCCCCAGGAAGGGACATCCTGGGAGTCGGTGCTGCATAAGAGTAGGATATGTGTCTACCACCTCCCATCCCTGCCTCCCCTTTTAAAACTTTCCCCTAACATCTGGGCATGAACTCTGCAAATGCCCTTTTGGTTTTGCTTTGTCTACCCTCCTGATGTCCTGGCTCCCCAGTCTGGATCATCCAGTCTCCCAGCCCAAAATAGAAGCATCCAGCCCACCTATCCTTCTTCCCCCAAATACTCCTCCCCTCCTCCCCTCCTCCACTTCAACCCTGCTTGCCCATAGTCTGGCTCATTGCCCTGGGACTCCTGGAAGTTAAAGTCTATGGCCTACAAACTCCCCTATGTCGTTGGCCTTTTTGAGCAACATTCTTTCACCCCTTCACTGAAAGGGAAACCTAACTTCTGTGCTCCCTCAGAGCTGAGGATAACAATACTTTCTGTGGAGCAAATGGGGGGAGGATCACTAGAGTGGCACCTTCACTGGGGGAGGAAGTACATCTGAGACACGCAAAATTTCTACACTGGAAGTAGAGCAGAATTGTTGTGGGCTAAAGGCAAGCGGAGGAGGAAAGACTACGTGATCGCCAGAGGTTGCTTAGCCTGAGAAATGCCTCCTCTGAATCCAATGAGCAAATGGGCATTCTAAATCTTCTGCCCTGGGCAATAACCTAGTTTCCCCAGCCTAGTTCATGCTCTCCTTTACCTTGCTGACGATCTACTCAGGATTTCTGAGGTAGATGGAACAGCAGTACTGCCAACTGCAGGCCTTCGCCTAGGCCTAGGCAGTACCCTAGAGCTGAAAACTCTCCCTCTTCACCTGGGTATCATCAGATCCTTCCCTCCCTTCAAAGCCCAGGCCAGGTGCCCCCCAAGGGGCCTGACTTGATCCTGACAGGAATGGTCTTGACCCACCAAAAGGAGAGTGTATTTATTCTCCATATATTTTGTGCACATGTATACACACACCACACACACACATACACACACACACACACACACATGTTGCTTCCTCTCCCTGCTTTGGTCCCCAAAAGAGTTCCTTTGGGGCATCAACTATTTAATTTTGCTTTATACCCCCAGAACCATGTACCCTGTAGGCACTTAATAAATGCTTTAAAAATATCATTAAATTGTATACAGTCAGATGAAAGAGGTGCTTATTCTCTGCTTTTTACTGAACAACCAGCTAGATACCGAAAGCACTCTGTTCTCCCCATACACATAGATGTGTGTGTGTGTGTGTGTGAGAGACAGAGAGACAGAGAGACAGAGAGAGACAGAGAGAGAGCCAGAGAGAGAGAGCCAGAGAGAGAGAGAGAGAGCCAGAGAGAGAGAGAGAGTGTATGTAGGAGCGTCCCATGTGTTATACAAGGAATATTCCCTGGCTGTTTCTGGCTGAGCAAAAGGGAGCTGGGGGCTGGCTTCTGGCCAAAAAGAGTTCGTTTAGGGCATCAACTGTTTAATTTTGCTTTATATCCCTAAAACCATGTACCCTGTAGGCACTTAATAAATGCTTTAAAAATATCATTAAATTGTATACAGTCGGACCATAGATCCCCAGACCTATAGGAAAAAGATGCTTATTCCCTGCTTTTTAGTGAACAACCAGCTAGATGCAGAAAGCACTCTGTTCTCCCCATATACACAGGTGTGTGTGTGCATGTGTGTCAGAGTGTATGTAGGAGCATCACTTGTGTGATACAGGGAATATTCCCTGGCTGTTTCTGGCTGAGCAAAAGGGAGCTGGGGGCTGGTTTCTGGCCACTTCTGGCCAGGTCAGGGCTGAATAGCTCGCAGTTTTAGATGACAAGGTGTCCCCTAATTGGCTGCTGAGCTGAAAAAGCTATTGACTCAGTCGATGTACAAAAGGGAGCTGCCAGCTTCCTGCTTCTCGCCTCCTTTCTGACTGCCCTCTTGGCTGTGACTCTCTCAGCGTCATGATGCCACTCCTGTGAGGGGTAGAAAAGGATAGGTCCTTCTCCATCCTGGTGCCATGGCACCACACCACTGCTCCCCATCTGGAGCATGGCCTCAGTGAAGGGAGCTTGCGGGAGCTCTGTTACTTTAGCTTTTGCCTCTCCAGATTGTCTTTCTTCAGGTCTTTGACTAATCAGGAGGGCAATCTCACAGACCCGAATCCTCGGGCCACCAGAAATTCACCTATGGGTGCCTCCCCTGGGATTGATGTGGGGTGATCTCTCCTAAAAGG
>NW_020942360.1:0-1770 GCF_900497805.2 Vombatus ursinus
TCAAAGAACAACTTTCATCTAAGCCCTCTGATTCCATATTCTGTGGTCATTCTGTTGCTCTATGCTGATAGTTCCCAACTCAGTATTCTTTCTGTTGTGCAAAACTATCTTCCACTCTTTACACTCATGTTTTCCCTCTATAACCAGGCAATGTTCTAGATGGTTAGAATGATTGAAAGAGGAGATGAACTATACCCAATGTGCAAACTAAGCTCATTCTAGGGCTTTTGTAGGTACATGTCTATGTCTACTACTGTTACCACTGCACAGGATCAAAGCATCATAAATTTAAAATTAAAAGAAACATTAGAGGCCTTTGAGTATAACTCCCCCATTTTATATACGAGGAACTGAGGCCAAGAGTGGCTGAATGACTTACCCATGTTCACATGGATGGTAAGAACTCAGATCTTGCTAACTCAGTCCAAGATTCTATCCATTAGGCCATGATCAAAATCAAGGGGCCAGGTAAATCAAGGGAAGGGGCCAACTTTGGCCTGTGTAGGTCCTAAGGTTCCAATTGTACTCAGTTGAATGGGAATCATACTTGACCTCCTGATCTATGAGCTCTTGATATCTGATTCTCTTGATCTTTCCAACATTCTTTCCAGAAAAAAAAATAGCATGAGGACCAAATCTTCCCATTATCACTCCCAAGAAGTCCCTGGAATGGAAATGAGAATCTAATGAAGCTACTTCTCTTACTCAGTAGATAATAATAAAAGTAATATTGGCAGAAAGGTGGCATACTGGATAAAGCACTGGAATTGGAGTCAGAAATACCTGCATTTGAAACCTACCTGAAAAACTTACTAGCTATGTGACCCTAAGCAAGTACTTAAATTTAAATTCTCTGTCTTTAGCTTCCTCATCTATAAAACAAAGTGGTTGATTTCAATGGCCTCTAAATAGGCTATTGGCTCTCAGTCTATGATCCTGTAATAATACCTAACATTTCCATAGAATTTTAAGGTTTGCCAAGCACTTTGTAGATGTTATTCCATTTGATTTTCCTTTTTGTTTTTTTAATTTGATTTGATTTGATTTTCAGTTCCAAATTCTCTCCCTCCTGCCTCACCTTCCTCTACCTTTTACAAATACATGTAGTCAAACAAAACAAATTCTCATATTAGCTATCTCTCCAAAAAGAAGTATGCTTCAATCAGCATTCTGAGTCTATCATGTCTCTATCCTGATGATAGCATGTTTCATATGTTTTCTCATAAGACTTCTGAAATTGCGTTGGTCATTTTGTTGGACAAAGTTGTTTGTCTTTACAATATTGTGGTTATTGTATAAATTGTTTTCCTAGTTCTTCTCACTTCATTTTGCATTAGTACATGCTCATTTAATTTTCACAATAACCTTCTGAGGTAGGTTCTATTATTATTATTCCCCATTTTACAGATGAGGAAACTAAGGTTGGGGGAGTTTAAGTAGTTTGCCTAGGGTTCCACACCTAGTAAATGTGTGAAGCAGGATTTGAACTCAGGTTTTGCTGATTTTCAATTCTAACCACTGTGCCACCTATCTTCTTCCAATGTACGTGTGATTCATATTTCCTCAGCAATATAGGCAAATGCCAAGGGAAATGCAATAGGAAAAAAATATGAAGTCACAGATTTCTTTGGTAAAACAAGACTCTAAATGTCCTATCTTACTTATTCCCCTGTATCCAACAAATTACAAACATCTTGAAACAATTCAATTTTTGCCTTAAAGATAATCAACAAAAAATGATTATATGCCAAAAGCAATATGAACAAAATA
>NW_020942361.1:0-1362 GCF_900497805.2 Vombatus ursinus
AGGTGGGGTTTCCTTAGTTGGTATGTTATATATTCCCTTAAAAGGACAGGTGGTGATACTTCCTGCTGTAAGTAATTCTCTCCCCTTTTCTTTCCTACTTCCTTAAGGGAGCAAAAGAAAAGGCCCCCCTCTCCTTTTCAGAGGCTTATCAGATAAAGCCACCCTCCTGAAAATCTCAGGCTTCCTGGGCAGAGTCAGTTTTCAGGCCAGATTTAATCAAACCCTCCTACAGGTTTATCCTGAGAGGTGAATGGCTTTTTAACCCTCCATAACTTTATTGGTTTTCAAATCAAGCTACAATTTTTTTTTAATTTTTCAATCCTTCTACTGAATACAAACTCAAAATTCCTCACACCTTCTCACCATGCTTAAACCATCTAAAGCTGACACAAAGGCACCCAGAAGAATCATCCAAGAGTGGTGAACTTAACAGCACATGGCTTCCTACCCCCACCCAAATTATACTCACCAAAGCTAGGCAGCTTTCCTTTGCTGTTCTGAAATCTGAAGGGAGATGAAAATTGTAACTCCAGAGAGCAGCACTCTCCCTCTCTCTCCAAATAACTTTTATAAAATTACTATACCTTTTAAACAAATCACTGAAATCTTATCCCATTAAAAGACAGAAAAACCCTTATTTTTACAACTCTAAACACATTGCCTTAATGTCAGATATATTGGTGGGAGGGATACAAAGACAGCCATTCAAACTCTTAGCCATGGGATTGACCAAATCTCAACTCAAATTCTTCTCAGCCCCTTCCCTCTCTCAGTCCTCCTTGCCATTTTGGGCAGCATCCTCCAAACCCTTATCCGTAATGATTCCATTACTCATTATCTCACTTATTCTGGTATGCCAAAGTGGTCAGTTTTGGGACCATCCAAAAAAAAAAAAGTCTTCATCTCACACTGAAAGCCTAAAGTGGGAGTTCTTTCCCACTGTTCTTTCTCTCATCTCAGACTTAATTTTTTTTTCTTCTGATAGAAAAAAAACATTTACATACAGACAGACAATGTGCACACGATTCTCATTCTGATCTTGACCAGTCTTTCCTTCCAGTAGGAATCACAGTCTGACTGCCCCTGCTAATAGTTTTCAGTATCCTGGGTATTCCCACTACCCCAAATGACTAGCATTCTCCAGCCCCTCTGTGAACTATTTCTTTTTCTTAAGGACATCAGGGCTAAGTGACTTGCCCAGGGTCACAGAGCAAGTAAGGGTCAAGTATTTGGTCTAAGGGCAGATTTGAGCTCAGGTCCTATTGACTTCAGGAGCAGTACTGTATCCACTGTGCCTCCTAGCAGGCCTCCCTGGGAACTCTTTTGGAGAATCTCAGGCAGGGGATCCTCCTTCCCTTCCAT
>NW_020942362.1:0-1017 GCF_900497805.2 Vombatus ursinus
AATCAAACTGTGCCTATCCTTTGATCCAGCACTTCACTACTAGGTCTGTATTCCAAAGAGATCATAAAAATGGGTAAAGGTCCTACATCTACAAAAGTATTTATAGCAGCCCTTTTTGTAGTGGCAAATTGGAAATGAGGGGATGTCCAAAAATTGAGGAATGGCTGAACAAGTTGTGGTATATGAATGTAATGGAATACTATTGTGCTATAAGAAATGATGAGCAGGATGCTCTCAGTAAAACTTGGAAAGATTTACATAAATTGATGCTGAGTGAAATGAGCAGAACCAGGAGAACATTGTACATAGTAACAGCAACATTGTGCTATGGTCAACTATGAATAACTCAGCTCTTCTCAGCTATACAGTGATCCAAGACAATTCCAAAGGACTCATGCTAAAAATGATATCCACAGCCAGAGAAAGAACTGATAAAATCTGAATGGAGATGGAAGTATACTATTTTCACTTCCTTCATTTTTTTCTTATTTTTTTCCTTTTCGTCTGTTTCTTCTCTCACAATATGACTAATATAGAAATGTTTTACATGATTGCACATATATAATCTATATTAAATTGCTTACTAATTTAGGGAGGTGGGAGGGAAGGGAGGTAGAAAATTTGGAACTCAAAATTTTCCAAAATGAATGTTAAAAATTGCCTTTACATGTAATTGGAAAAAATAAAATACTATTAAAAACAAAACTGTTGCAAAGTCTGCTTTTACTTTCTCCTTCTCTCTCTCTTAAGCTATTGAGGGCAGTAAAGGGAAAGGTTTCCCCTTTCTCAAGCTGCAGATGGCACTAGAAGGCAACAAGTAAAGGATTCTGCTTTCCTCCAATCAGATTCCAGCATTCACAGGACTCTCCTTCAATAAAATAGATCCTTGAACCAACTGCTAGGCCTACCTGCTTTGTTTCCCTGCTTCTCAGAGGTCTAGGGGCAATGACTGTCTAAAATGGGGGTGGGGGTGGTCATCTAGGGTTGAGATATTTAAACTTGATCTTTACTCAAGCC
>NW_020942363.1:0-1060 GCF_900497805.2 Vombatus ursinus
CAAAGTCTCCTAATCACTGTTGCATTACATAGCCTGGAGTCAGAAAGAAATGTACCTGAACACCTTCCCTTTTCTTCAACAATATTCCTGAGACATAGTTATGCAGCCTCTGCTGGCAAGGCCTTCAGCTATTAAGAAGTCTTTTTTTTTTTTGTTTAGTCATTTCAGTTGTGTCTGAATCTTGGTGACCCCCTTTTGGGGTTTTCTTGGCAAAGATAGTGGAGTGGTTTGCCATTTCCTTCAGCTCACTTTACTGATGAGCAAAGTGAGCAAAAGAGTGAAGTGACTTGCACAGAGTCACACACCCAGTAAGTGTGTGAGGCCAGATTTGAACTTAGGAAAATGAGCCTCCCTGACTCCAGCTCTAGCACTCTATCCACTGTACTACCTTTTGCCTGGGAAACCACTACTTTCTGACACAGTCTTAGCCAGTCAGTGAACATGTATTCATAAAGTACCTAAAGGCCAGGCATTGTGTAAAGTGCATTATATATACACTTAAAGGTTGCTACCATAACCTTGTATTGACTGAAATCTATCATTTATGATTTCCACCGATTGCTCCTAGCTCTGCTATCACCACAGAGGCTGAAAAACCTAATCTATCTATTCCTGATGACCCTAATTATAATATTATCAATTATAAAACATTTCAACATCAAATATAAAGTACTTATTAATTGTTTACTGTTTTGGGAATATCCATGCTTTTGTTCCTCTCCATGAGTAATTATAAAGTATAAGTATTTATACAGTGATTTAAACTTTATGAACTGCTTCACATAGATTATCTCACATGAAGTAAAGAAAAGTTTCAAGGTTGTTAAAATGTAAATAGATTTTGGATTCTAGCAGAGGTTGTATGACTATTCATCACTTGTGTTGCAGAGAAGATTGTACTTGAATATAAGTTAGGAATAGGTTGGACTTCATTTCAGCTTTGAAATTCTGTGATTCCTTGACTCTCTTGTGTTTTATACATGTGGATCAGGATTTTCCTTGGCTTTCACCTATCAAAGATTTCAGTGATCCTCTGACTTTGAACTGGCATTAGCCTTGA
>NW_020942364.1:0-14301 GCF_900497805.2 Vombatus ursinus
AGACAGACAGAGAGACAGAGGGAAAGAGAGAGAAGGAGAGAGAACAGGGAGGGAGACTTGGTGAGTATCTTGGTAAATGAAGTGCAACAAAGCCAGTGTCACTGGATAAAAGAATATATGGGGTAGGGGCAAGGGTGGGAAGGTGTAATAAAATCATAAAGGTTGGGGAAAGCAGGCAGGGTTATGAAGAGCTTTGGATGCCAAACAGAGAATTTTATAGATGATTCTGGAGGTGATAGAGAGCTACTGGAGTTCACTGAGTGACCTGGTCAGACTACTTTGACAGCTGAGGAAAGAATGGATGGGAGTGAGAAGAGGCAGGCAGACTCCCCCCGCCCCCAGCAGCTATTATAATAGTTCAGGTGTGAGGACCTAGACCAGGATGCGGGCAGTGGCAGAGGAGAGAAGGGGGATATATTGGAGAGATGTTAGAGCTGGCCCCCAGAACACCATCCTCAGCCCTTTGTAGAACCCCACCTGGAAGAAACAGAGATCTGCAGTCTAGACTCTGGTTCTCAGCCTCCTACTACCACACTGCTCTCTCTCCATGGTACCACAGAATGGTAGACTCAAAATCAGATTGGACCCTACATTAGGTGGCAGCCATAGTCTGAGAAACTTATGATTTACTAGACTGGGAGACCTTCCAAGAACTCCTAGACCATATGAGACTCTCACAGCAGAGGTTTGGGAGCTGAGATCACCCAAAAGATCTCACCTTTGGGCGAGAAACCAAACAGTTCTGGGTGAGAATTCTACACACATGCACACACACACACACACACACACACACACATGCACACACCATTGTTACCTAATAATAAATTTTTTCAATGGATTCCAGTAAATGCAGAGGGAGGTTTGGACTCACCCCATACTAGAAAAAGCACACTAACTCAAAAAGAAATTGAGCAAATTCAGATGAGCCCCAAAGACTTGTGGATCTTTCCCCTCAAAGGAATAAGAACTAAGCATTGGTTCCAAATCAACCCCTCACACCCCACATGATTCACCAACAAGGGATTCACACAAGCTAGGTTCAGTCCCGGCATCAGGGGTACTAATCTCAGAAGGGAGGTGGTTGTAGGTTTCTTTCTGACTGGCTTTACCCTGGATTAGAATTCTGGCAAAATCTCTCAGATAAAGCTTAGGTATCACTCGTGCCTAGAGTCTCCCCAAAAGCCAATCAAAGGGACCCTTCTGGAAAAAGTACTCACTATGGCTGTCCAGGGGGAACAGCTGTTTATTTCTCCCACTGCTGAGACTGCATGAGAAGCAAAAGATTCAAAGAACAATTGAATGAGTCATGAATATCTCAATAGCCCATCACTGGCATACTCCAACCAGAAGGCTGTGTGAGACTCCCGGACACCGAGTTCATATTCACTTCAGACATACTCTGTGTGAGCAGCTCACAAACTCGTGTGTCTCAGCCTATAGCAAGAGCATGCATTCAGTACCATGGACTGTGCTCCATTCCAGCGAATCCAGGCTTCCCTGATCTCCCCTGCTACCCTTTGATACAGGACAGAGATGCAGCCAGCAAACCGTGGAAGGACATTGTTATTGATGAGAGCCATCAGGGAAGGTCATAGGATCATAGATTTGGGGCTGGTCCTCAAGGCCAACTGCTACATTTTAAAAATGAGGAAACTGAGGCATAGAGAGGGTGAATGACTTGACTAGGGCATCAGAGCTAGAAAATGTCTGAGGCAGGATTGGAACCCAAGTCCTCTTGACTTCTCATCCAGCTCCCCATCTACCATCTCATGCTGCTTAGAAGAGACAGAACCTAAGCTGGGCTCTGGGGATAGGTGGGATTGGGGCAGACACAGCTGGCAAGGGCATTCCAAGAACAGGAAACCATGGGGGCCAAGGCAGAAGGTGAGGGAAACCAAGCAAGAAAACAGGAACGTGGGAGAAGCGGAAGACGACGATGGCCCCGGGGATGCCTGATCTAGAGCTCAAAGGCCCCTTTCGTACAATCCCTTTGTTTTACACGTGAAGACATTTACCCAAGGCTGTACCAAGAGTGAAAGAAAGAGGGAGACTTTAAACTAAGGGCCCCTAACCCCAAATTCATTGTTCTCCCTCCAGGAAAGGCTGGGCTGTAGGGAGGTGACAGGATTCCTGTGTTAGAAAAGGACTCAGTGGAAAGGTTTGCTGTTCCCAGTAGACAGGGCCAGAGGTTTAAAGGAAAGACTAGTTCTCTTGGGTCCCTTTGGACAAAAGGGGAGCAGCAATTTCCTTTCTCTTGGGCTTGAAGAGACAGGGAACATGAGGGCTAGAATACACAGATGTGGGTATTGCGAGTTAGGACAAAAGGGCCGGTAGCAAGCCACAAAGCCTCAGGAGCAACCACCCCAGGAGGTCAGGGTTAGGGACTAAATCAGAGACAAAGCTGTCTCTTGGGCAGAGTTCTTAAGAAGGGCAGCCAGCACTGGCCGAGAAGGTTCTAGGCTCATTCACCCTCATGTGTCACCAGGCACTGCAAGGGGTCACTTAGTTCTGACCATCAGATCTCCTGCCCAAAGGGGCAGCCCTAAGTCTCTACATGGCAGTGACTCCCTTTCTTCCAAGGGAGAGGTCAGTTTCTTGCCTACTGGAACTTCTCTGGACTCTGCCATCTCCCACCTTCAGCAGCTGGAAGCCAATTCTCCAGTGGCCCCTGGCACCAGTGGGTCACAGCTTCTCCCAAAAGACCACAGAGCTGGGTCTAGCCCAAGGCGGAGGTCTAAGGGACTACACCTAGGAGATAAAACAAGCCTGGGTTTCCTGGGATCACTCTCTCCTCATTGGCTCCTTCAGATCCAGTTTCCCAGGCTTCTCCCACAATCACTCCATCAATTCATCCCACATACCTTTGTCCTGCCATCCCAATGGCTCAGGGGCTGCTCTGTGGCCGAGCTAGGCTATAGGAGGAAGAGTTTGGGGAAAAGGACTTACCATTCGGCACCTCTGTCGCCCAGACAAGGCCTAGCCCTATAAGAGAAGGCCAGATTGCAGATGTCTTGCCCTCCAGCTGCCCCTCCATACCTCTGCCCACAAGGCTTTTTCCTCATTAATTCATCCTTGGTCAGGGACAGAGGAGCGAGCCGGAGATATCTGACCTCTGCTGTGTCCAGGATACTTTTCTTTGAGTCTCAGTGTCCCTCTTGACCTGAAAGCTGCTGACCAATGATCTTCCCCCAACGTCCTCCTCCCTGCCCTAAACTAGGCCCAGACTTACCAAGGCAGAGTGAGGGAATGAGCATGTGGAACATGCTGGGCCCTCCGTCCAGTCCAGAGCTGCTGACTTTAACTGAGCAAAGATGAGGAGGCAGGAGAGCTAGGGGCTGGGCCCAGGATGTGGCAGCCGGAACTGCTACCTCCTCCCTTGATGCCTGGGACTCACTTTTTTTTCCACTTTGAAACAAGTAAAATGGAGAACACCTCTCATTGAGCCCTCCTATTTCATAAAGGCCCAGGGTCTTAGGTGGTAGGCCCAACCACTAAAAAGCTAGGACCATTTTCATTTCTTACTTGGGATGTTGTAATGGCCTCCTAATGGGCCTCCCTGACTCTGGTCTCTCCCCATCTCCAATCCATGCCCCACAGGGTTACAGAAGGGAGATTCCTAAATCAAAGCTCCAACAAAATCACTGGCCTTGCTCAAGAAGCTTCAATATTCCCCAGTTCCTTGAGTATAAATTATAAATCCTACCGTTTAGCCTTTCAAGGCTTTCACGATATGAAGGGCTGCTGTGGCAACAAAGATGTGGTCTGTGTGGTTCCGAGGGGCAAATGAGGAAGAGGAAGATTTCAGAGCGGCAGACTTCAGCTTGATGAAAGTAAGGGCACCCTAACAATTAGAGCCCTCTGACCAAGAAGCATCTGAGTGGTGGTGAAGGAGACGTCCAGTGGAGTTTGAGTTGGCACAGAGGGCACCTCTGAGGGGGAAGTTCTATAATTCCATTAATGGCTCAGTAGGAAGGCTTCCCCCTCCCAGGTGAAATGTAGCCCACTCCTCAAAGGAAGGTGTTTTCTCCCTCTCTCAGAGCCCCTGTGGTTCTTCCTGGGCATGGAGAATGGCATCCCCACCCCAAGCCTTTGCTTCCATACCTGAGAATCCCAGACTGGTAGAGCCAGAAGCCTCCTTGGGCATGCTGTCACTTCTGATTCTCTAGGGCTGAGACAGGCCAATCCCAGGAAGAGCCAATCATCACCTCCATTGACCAGCGAGGTCTGGGTGCTGAGGAGGGAAAGGGGGCAGCCTGGAAAGGTCCCCAGACCCTGAGAGTGGCAGGTCCTTGAGGAACACTGGCTCAGGCTGCCAAGGCTGCAAGGTGAGAGCTCGGTCTCCCCCAAGGACTTTCCCAGGCTGATGGGGAAGGCCAGTAAGAGAAGGTGAATCATGGTTGAGGACTGCTTCAGAGAGGGCCAGGAGCCCATGAGGCTGAGACAGCCTTAATGGTAAGCCTGGGGCACCTTGGGCCCATGCTGTGCAAATACATCAGGTTCCACATCCTGCTAGGGTTAACATCAATCACTGGAGTTGCTGTTGCAGCTCTTGTGGGGAGAAGGCATGTGATACAATGCCCGTTGGGTTCAGTGGGGGACAGAGACACCAACCCCCACCACTCTCTGCTACTGGCTCATCTCCCTATCAAGTCTCTCATTCCCCGGGTTCAAAGGCATTTTAATGGACATGCTAGGGAATATCCTCTGGAAAACTGCAGAAACTATACTCATCTCAGCCCCATCCTGGAATAGAACCAGGGAAATCATTTCTCCCATGAGATAGACTATCACCTCTCAATCTCAGGCTACGCACAGTGGGTGGACAAAACCACCCAATGTAATTCATTGACAGTATCAGGTAACATAAAACAGATAAGTAATAGTCAATGTATGTAGCATTTCAAGCATGGCATTTCATTTGCTTCTCACGACAACCTGGGAGGCAGGTGTTATTACTATCCCCATTTTGTAGATAATGAAACTGAGTCTGGGAGAAGTGAAGTAACTTCCTTAGTGTCCCACAGCTGCTAAGTGTGAGGCAGGATTTGAACTCAGGTCCCCCTAACTCTAGGTCCAACAGTCTATTGACTATGTCATTTAACTGCCTCTAATAATTCACTCCATTGTGCCTCTGAGAGCTTCACTGGTTTCTCTCCCCTGGGAGAGTTTTTTCAATGAAATCAAGGCAGACAGGAGGAGGGAGAGGTAGGTGACTTGGTGGATAGAGTGCTGTGCATGGAATCAGGAAGACTCAGACACTTACTAGGTGTGTGACCCTGGGCAAGTCACCTCAGCTCTGTTCGTGTCCGTTTCCTCATCTGTCAAATGGGGTTGATAACAGTATCTACCTCCCAGGACTGTTGTAAGGAATAAATGTAAAGTGCTTAGCACAGTTGCTGGCACGTAGTAAGTACAATATAAATGTTAGTTATTATTATTATGAAGTCCATGGAACCCCTGAAATATTGTGATGCCCACTCCATTGTACCTCTTCTTCAAGAAAAAAAATACATATACGTAATTCCAGACACACACACACTCACACACACACACACTTTTTCATTGAGTAATATTCTTTATTGAGGATTTTATAGTAAAAATTTTTTAAAGTAATATCCTTTATTGAAAATAAGCCTTTGTTAAACGTTCTTTGTAGCAGAAACAGGCCCCCCATGTGCAGAGATGCCGGCTAGTGGCGAGGAACTCTCCTTGTGCGTGCGACTCGAAGGAAGGAAGAACAGATAGCTTGTCTCTTCTGCCCCCACCCTTCTCTTTCTTTCCCGCCAGGAAGGGAGGCAGGAGGTTGAGGCCAGAGACCACCATTCTGCTCTCCTCAGAGAGAGGGAGTACTGGCTTAGAAATACATCTACTCCCTTAAATATTATTCATCTAGATGATATGATTGGGTTCCATCTAATTTCTGACTGCTTTGTCATTTGGGGGCAATGGGAGTGACAACCTGCCTCACTACACATAGGACTTACAACCCGGGCACACTTTGGAAGTACATACATGTCCACAGGACACAGCAAAGATCAAAAGCAGGAATCATGGCTACCTATAAAGCAGAGCTGGCCAATTACAATTCCAATAGGTCTATATGTAAAATACTAATTGAATCTAGAGACAGCCAGGTGGCACATTGGATAGAGTGCCAGGCCTGGGGTCAAGAAGACATCTTCCTGAGCTCAAAACCAGCCTCAGACACTCCATAGGTACGTGACCCTGGGTAGGTCACTTCAAGCTGTTTGCCTCAGTTTCCTCATCTATGAAATGAGCTGGAGAAGGAAATGGCAAACCACTCCAGTATCTCTGCCAAGAAAATCTTAAATGGGGTCATGAGTCAGACCTGATTGAAACAACAAAACAACAAACAACCAGTAGTGTACGTGCAAAACAATCAGCAGACCTTATGATAGCATGAACATAGCACAAAATTGTCAAATAAACATAAGAACAAAAGAAAAACAGAAGAAAGTCACACGTATAGCAATTAACACACAATTACATGGAAGGCAAATGTCACACAAGCCATCTCTAGCATCATTCCCTAGAGACACGTGTGATTATATCTTCAGGTTTACCTGTAACACCCTAGCTGACCTGGTAACTGGTGTAACAGGCCTGGATCTCCCCCCACTGACTGATCTCTCTGCTCCCTTACCAGAGCTAATAGCTGACATCAGCTAAGCATTAGGGTCCTCATAGATGTGGGTGTCGCCGCTGTGCTGACCATTCCAGGTTGGCTATCAGCATATCCAAGCTCTGTGGGTTGAACGTGTACCCTAGGCATTTCTGTAACAATTCTGGGCATAAAAGGAGTTGCCTCTGGGTTCAGTTCAATTCTCTCCTGTAACAGTACACACAGTTTCCTCAAATGCATCACTGTTGATGCCCATTTCTGGGCCAGAAAGTTTCTTTCTCAGCCTTTCCCCAGGTCAGTGCCCATGATCTCTCCCCATTAGAAAGTCCAACTAACTCTCCTATGGGCAATAGGCAACTGTGGTGAATAGTCCTGCTGTGCCCTCCTCCATTCTCTGGAACTATTATTTAAACAAGCAAGTGTGCGGGTTAGCTTTCCACAGATAAGTTAACTTGTGAGTCCCCTGAATGATGAAAGCAGTCTTACCCTTATCTTTTTCAGACATAGTAATTTGTTATTATCTGCTAAAAAGTCCAAGAGTGGCTGCCACTGGCTGCCTGGCAGATAATCCCAGGCATCTCATACCCATGGCATCATGTACTGGTCCACTTTAGGCCTTGTGTTCAAAGTTTGGTAATTAACACGCATCTGTATCTTTCCACTTAGGCGCCATCACTGTGGGTTACGCATAAGGATTGCTAGGTTCCGGGGTGATGCCATTAGGCAGCATCTCCTAGAGATGGTTTCTGAGATCCTCCATCACAGATGGAGGAATCCTCCTGGATCTTTCTCTGAATGGTCTGGAGCCAGTGAGCTAGATTCTACGGGTTGCACCTCCAGCACATCCCACTACACAGTGAGAACATTCCGGTCCTCTCTCTGAGCTCCAACATATCCTGCCACTCCTGTGCTGCTGGAGTCCCCAGGGTCAAATCCCTTGGGTTCCAGTGCAAAGAGTGAACAGCAGGTGCTCCTTTGATGTTCACTGGAATCTCTTGCCACCATCCAGTATCTTTTAAGCCTCTGCAAAGTCTGCACAGATGGTCAAAATGTGCAGGTATTGAATCCCAGATTGTCATGTGCGGGATCCTACAAGAATTTTGAAAAAACCAGGAATAGTTCCAATCAGCGCTGGTACTCCAGTGAGTGTTGAAGAGTCTGGACGTGCCAGAGCATCCACTTCTCTATTGACACCAACAACTTCCTTGTGGAACTTCAGGCTTACCAGAATGTATCCCAGGTATGGACAGTCTTTGTCGTGAAAGCCAGCAAGTCCTAGCCCTGTCATAGACTTTAAAGGCATTTTACCTGAACGTATGTCATAAAAAGAACAGAAGATGGTGGTAACTTGAGGTCCACTATCCAGGACAGCGCTGCAAGCCACATTCTCAATTTTTACTATCACCTCTGCACAAGGTCTAATGAATTCAGGAGGAACAGACCCATTGGGAATTGATGAGGAGGTCAGTGTGACTGTTCTTGGGACTCAGGCTGAGCTCTTTCTTTGACTCCACTCCAATTTTTTGGAAACTAGATCAGGAGATCAGAATTTCTTTATGACCAAGGTTGCATTCTCTTTACTAGTGCATCCAATATAATGATGGTCATCTACTCCACAATTACAACAAAAAGTGGTCTTATGTCAGGCTTCCACGCCCTTTTCCTCGGTCCTCTGCCTCTCCAAGTCCGATAGGACTGTGCACTGCTCTCTCTCTTACCTGACTGTCTCAGATTCTGGGACTACAGCTCAGCATAGGTGATGCTCTTGTCCAGCTTTGCCCCTGTGGCCCTCATCTGAGAAAGCCCGGAGCATGCTGAGGTGAGCCCTGTGGGCTATATTGACCCATGAAATTCAGGAGCACCTCCCTCACTTTGACCATCATGGCAACAATTTCCGCGTCTGCATCAATCTGGTGACACCAGATGCATGAGGGTCAGGCACTGAATTGTTCCACTGTAAGAAGGAAGCCAATAGGGTTTTTTCTTCTTGCTGCGCAGTATTAGAGACCAGTTCCAATGGCCACGAAGGTGAATGAAACAGGTGCTGTGGAAGCTTCAGGCTTGATCAGACTTTGAAGATGCCAAAGTCATCCACTGCACCCCGGGCCATCAGCAGTCATCTTGATTTTTATCTTGACGCTAGACTTCGGTAACTCTGGAAGACAGAGTAAGGCTGATGACTTTGTGCAACTCTGCCTCACTTCAATCCAATTCACAAGCACAAGTCAAGACCACTCCATGATGTCACTGGTCCTTTTCAAAAACAAAGGACAAAACAATAACCACATTAAAGACAAAGCTAGCATCAAGGTCTTCTGATCCACTACTCCCCAAAAAAATCTGAGCTAAAGTTTGCAAAGACTCTTGCCAAGTAACATCTGACCTTGCCTTTATGAGGAAATGTGCTGCCTTTGCAGCTGAGCAGCTTATCTGATCGTCTCATCACTTTGTCTGCCTAAGGGACCTTCCACTGTCCCAGGCACACTCTTGCCTGTCCAACCCAAACCTTCCAGGACTGTTCTGCTGGGGCACATGGTTCATATCCAGCCAATTTGGTCAGATACAGGGGGGCGTGGCCTGTACCTTAGATGGAGCAGAATCCTTGGGTATAACTGTGACATTCAGTCTCCCCATAGGAATGCCTCCTCTGATTAGCAGGGTGCAGTTCCTCATCCTCAGAGGATGGATAAGAATGCAATTCTAGGGAATAACTTCCTACTGTTCGTTTTTCAGGTAGATCTCTATGGTCAAAACTCTCAAGGAGGAATAGAAAAATTTTGTGAGTTACGTTATCTGCCTTCACTCAAAGAGTGGTCTTGGTTGTATACTCCTCCAATCCTATCACTTTTCTGCCCAATATCTTTAAAATGTCTTCACTCTTAAGGTCTGGGTCTACTCCTAATATTAGGAAACCTCTGCCCTTTTCACCTGTCAAAGCAAGACGGCATCCCTCAACCATCTTGGCTCCCATGTTTTCTAGAGATTGCCTCCATCTGAGCCCACAGTAATACACAAATGTTAACACAGTTAACAAATGTACAGTATTACAACAAGGATCTATTGGATTAACAAACCGTGCTTAAACAACACAATAGTACAGCAAAAGACATGAATTCAGAAGGAATCTATAGAGTCAAGGAGGCAGAGATGAGGGGGAAATACATTCTGGGTACAGGAAACAGCACAGTGCAAAGATGTGGAGCCAGGAGAAGTCCCTGGTCCCTGACATTCCACAAAGCTGTTCAGTTTGTCTGAATCAGAGGTGGGCATGAACTGCTATGCCCTTGGAGAAGTCAAATGGAACAAGATGCTGAAGGGTTAGAAAGGTCAAACTCAGGGCAGCTATGTGGCGCAGTGGACAGAGCACGGGCCCTGGAGTCAGGAGGACCTGAGTTCAATTACAACCTCAGCTGTGTGACTCTGGACAAGTCACTTAACTCCAATTGCCTCACAAAAGAAAAGTCAAACTCCACCATTTTGGAGCAAAGATTCTCCATCCTGGGTCATGCAGCATTGCCAGAGGCAGCCCTTCTTCTTTGGGTTAAAGTCCTAACCTTGCCAATTGCTACCTTTGTGACTTCTGCCATGGGTGAGTTCTTCCCAGAACCTCCACATTGGAGAAGGGCCCTAGACCAACTATCCCTCATTCTCTGTTCTTAACCACCGTGTCCCAGCCAGGTAAGCACCCTCCCCTTCCAAATCCCCTTTTGTATGTTTTCTTCCCCAACTAGAATGAAAGCTCCTTGAGAGTGGAAATTGTTTCTTTGGGCTTGTATTTGTATCCCCAGCACCTCACCCATTGTAAATGCTTGTTGACTACGAAGTTAAAAGACTTGCTCAGGGTCTTACAGCCAATATATGTCAGGAGTGGGACTTGAAACCAGTTCCTCCTAACTTCAAGGTCACCTCTCTATCCACTATGCCATGCTTATAGTTTTCTCTAGTAAAATTCATCTCATTGAAGTTGGTCCAGGGTTCTGAACCATATATCTATATCTGTATCTATAGATAGATAGATAGATAGATAGAGATACACACACACACAAATTTCTTTTATCTCTATCTATCTCAGTCATTTAGCACATTAGCTATCCCCACCCCCAGTTTTGTCATCAATAATTTCAACATGGGGCAGCTAGGTGGTGCAATGGATAGAGCTCCGGCCTTGGAGTCAGGAGGACCTGAGTTCAAATCCAGCCTCAGACACTTGATACTTACTAGCTGTGTGACCCTGGGCAAGTCATTTAACCCTGATTGCCTCAGCAAAAATTAATAAATAAGCAAGAGTAGCCAGGTGTTCCCTCACTACCTTTGGGATCATAGTGGCCAAAACACCCTTTTTATTATCAATAAGCATTTATTAAGCACCTACTGTGTACCAGACATGGTGCTAGATAATTCAAAGGCAAAGCCTTCCAGGAGCTGACACACATATACACATATAGGAATATGCAAACACATACCTATATGCAAGATGACATTTGTGGGGAAGATCTTAGCATCTTGATGACAGGTGGTTATCAAAACAAACAAAAAAAAAACCTCATGAAGGGGTTCTTCAAAGTCAAGTTTCTTTGTTGAGCCCAGTGCATTCTGAGTTTTAGCCCTCCTGCTACTGTGGTTAGAGAATCACGTCTTCATCTTCTGTTACTTACCCTATTCTACTCATATCTTCTAAGAATCTGAAATGGTTGGTGAATTCCTTTTGTACTCACATCCTTCTCTTTAGAGATGGCAGCTTGGGTGGTACAGTGTTCGACTCAGAGAGAGGTATTCATACAAACTTTCTCATGCTATTTAGCCTTTGTTATCCCTTTAGAAAACATGAATACCTCTCTCTAAGTGAAACAATGATTAGCCAAACATGGAGTTACCCTTAAGAAAGAAAAGTTCGGTCAGTTTTGAGATATAATGGGGTATAGTGTCCTTAAAACCAGAAGACCTGGGTTCAAATTCTGCCTCTGACATAAACTGGCCATGTGACCTTGGACATGTCACTTAATTTCTTAGTGACTGAGGTAACTCGCTCAAGTTTGTAAATTGCAGAAGATGCCATCGAGCATTGCTAAGAATTCCTTCAGCTGGAAGTTCCCTGCACACAATGAAATTGCAGTTGCCATCCCTATCCTAGTCAGTTTGAGAACGTTGACAGGAATGGAAGAACCCAACTCTTCCTTTTTTGGGGGAGGAGAAAGATAAAGGGATTTTCTTGCCCTTGCCCTCCACCCCATTCTGTCCCCCATGCTTACAATACTCCCCCGCCTCATCTTTGCCCCCTGGTTTCCTTAAAGTCTCAAATTTAATCCCACCTTCTACAAAGAGCCTTTTCCAACCCCTCTTAATTCTAGTGCCTTTCCACTGTTAATTATTTCTTATTTATCTTGTATGTAGCTTGTTAATCTGTATTTGTTTGCTTGTTGTTTCCTGCCTTAAACTGTGAGCTCTTTGAGGGCAAGAACTATCTTTTGCCTTGCTTTGTATTGCCAGGGCTTAGTACAATGGCTGGCACATAGCAGGTGCTTAATAAATTCTTATTGACTATCCATCAGTTTGAGAACTACAGTCAGGATGCACATTGACACAATCACCCAAGGCTAGAAGGAGCTTTAAGAATGAGCCCTAGAGGGGCAGCTATGTGGTGCAGTGGATAGAGCTCTGGCCTTGGAGTCAGGAGGACCTGAGTTCAAATCTGACCTCAGATACTTGACACTTACTAGCTGTGTGACCCTGAGTAAGTCACTTAACCCTGATTGCCTCACCAAGAAAAAAAGAAGGAAAAAAAAAAAAGGAATGAGCCCTGGCAGCAAAGAATAGAGCCCTGGAGTGTGAATTCCAACAGTTGAGCTTTTCAAGGACTCTATTAGGAGAGAAAGGACTTTGAAGCCCTGCAGTACTGAAGAAGTGAGCAGTTGGAGTGATGGGTTCTTTGTATATGTGCCTCACTGTCACTATAGTGTGTCCTTGTGTCCACTCAGACTAGCTATTGTGTAGATTTGTGGGAGAATGCACAGGCTTATGGGAAGAGAAGGGAGAGGATTGTTTTATAGCTACTTTTATTATGCCCTCTTAGTAAATGCTTTTTCTTTTTTTATTTTAAATTTATTTATTTTTTGTTTTCAACATTTACTTCCACAAGATTTTGAGTTCCAAATTTTCATGCCACCTTACCCCTCCTCCCACACCAAGACAGCATTTATTCTGAATATCCCTTACCCTAGTCTGCCCTCCTCTCTATCTCTCCCCCCCTTCTCTTATCCTCTTCCCCTTCTACTTTCCTGTAGGGCAGGATAGATTTCTGTACCCCATTTCCTGTATTTCTTATTTCCCAGTTGCACGTGAAAACATTTTTTAAACATGTGTTTTTAAAACTTTGGGTTCCAAATTTTCTCCCTTCCTCCCTCTCCACCCACCCTCATTGAAAAGCAACTCAATACAGATTATACATGTGTAATCATGCAAAACACTTCAATAATAGTCATATTGTGAAAAACTAAGCATATTTCCCTTCATCCTATCCCACCCCCCCATTTATTCTATTCTTTCTTTTGATGCTGTCCCTCCTCAGAAGTGTTTGCTTCTGATTACCCCCTTTCCCAATCTGCCCTCCTCTCTATCATTCCCCTGCTCTCTTGTCCCCTTCTCCCCCTATTTTCCTGTAGGGTAAGATAGATTTCCATACCCAATTGAGTGTGTATGTTATTCCCTCCTTAAGCCAAATCCTATGAGAATAAGATTCATTCATTTCCTCTCACCTTCCCCTGTTTCCCCTCCACTGTAAGAGCCTTTTCTTTTCTGTTTTTTGTGAGATAAATTACCCCATTCTACCTCTCCCTTTCTCCTTCTCCCAGTATAATCCTCTTTCACCCCTTAATTTTATTCTCCAGATATGACCCCTTCATCTTTAATCATCCTGTGCCCTCTATCTATCTATATCTATATATATACACACATATATACATAATTTTTCCCTCCAACTACCCTAATACTGACAAAGGTCTCATTAGTTATAAATATCATCTTTCCATGCAGGAATATAAACAGTTCAACCTTAATAAGTCCCTTATGATTTCTCTTTCCTGTTTACCTCTTCATGTTTCACTTGAGTCTTGTATTTGTAAGTCAAATTTTCTATTCAGCTCTGGTCTTTTCATCAAGAATGCTTGAAAGTCCTCTATTTCACTGAATATCAATTTTTTCCCCTGAAGGATTATGCTCACTTTTGCTGGGTAGGTGGTTCTTGGTTGTAATCCTATCTCCTTTGCCCTCTGGAATATTATATTCCAAGCCCTGTGGTCCCTTAATGTAGAAGCAGCTAAATCTTGTGTTATCCTGATTGTGTTTCCACAGTACTTGAATTGTTTCTTTCTGGCTGCTTGCAACATTTTCTCCTTGACCTGAGAACTCTGGAATTTGGCTATAATATTCCTAGGAGTTTTCCTTTGGGGATCTCTTTCAGGAGGTGATCAGTGGATTCTTTCAATTTCTATTTTGCCCTCTGGTTCTACAATATCAGGGCAGTTTTCCTTGATAATTTCTTGAAAGATGATGTCTAGGCTCTTTTTTCGATCACGGCTTTCAGATAGTCCAATAATTTTTAAATTGTCTCTCCTGGATCTATTTTCCAGGTCAGTTGTTTTTCCAATGAGATATTTCACATT
>NW_020942365.1:0-45361 GCF_900497805.2 Vombatus ursinus
CCCCCATCTGTTTCTCTCTAGTTCTGCCTCTTTTTAATTTTTTCCTCTCCATTTCTTTCTATTTTTCATCATGTCCTTCTCTGTCTTCCTGTTCCTCTCTTCCCTCCTTAAAATGGTGATTTTTTTTCCTCTGTCTCTCTTTACCTCTCTTTCCCCCCTTTCTTTACTCTGTCTCCCTCAAGCAGCAAGCGCTTGTTCTGTGCACAATACTTTCTCTCCCTCTATTTTCCCTCCTAATTTATTACCCTTAGCAAGACTCCACCCCCCTTCTCCAACCTTTTCACCTCTCCTAGGTTTCTCCTTCTCTCCGATCTTCCTCTAAACCTTATTCCTAGTTTCCCATCTCCCTGATTCCAATCCCTTTTCTCACCCGGGTCCTCTCCCCACCATCTCTCTCCCTAGCCATCGTCCTTTTCTCTCCTTCCTATCTATTTTCTGGCTTTGATTCTTTCCTTCGTTCTCCCTCCACCACAATTCTACGGTCTTCCCTGGGATTCTCACATCTTACCTTGTGTTTCCCTTTCTATTCCCCTCTGATTCTCCTCTTTCCTTCCTCTTTGTCCTCTGCCCCCTTCTTCCTCTTTTTCCACCTCCGTTACTTGACCCCAGTCTCTATGACCACGACCACCTTGCCTTCTCTTTTGGGTCCTTCTGGCCCTCCCCCCAAAAGTTCCCCCAAAGTAGGAAACTTTTCTTTTCTCTCTCTTCCATTTGTTTTTCGAAAGGCTTAGGTGCCTCCTCTTCCTTCCCCCTCTCCCTTACCTTGGGACTATCCCTGTTTTCTGCTCGATCCCGGGTCACCATCTCGCATCTGGATCTTGGAATGGAGCTGGTCAGTGCCCGCCCAGTGCTTTATATCAAGACTGAGGGTCCCTGGACACCGCCTCCCTCCAGCACCGCCTCCAGGACCCCATCCTTCTCTTCCCCACCCACACACACCTCCCACCCCCGCCCCTTCCACAGCCTAGCCAGGCCAGGTGTGAACAGCCAGTTCAAGACCCCCCAGACTAAGGACACGAGGCTACCGGAAAGAGAAGGTGTGAGGAAGGAGAGGCAAACGGAGCTGAAAGGGGAAAGGCAGCTTGTTGGGACTGGTGTTTCCCCCAAGAGAATTTGTGAGGGTAGGGTAGGGTTGGAGTTAGAATCAGGAAGAGCCTTGGTTTAACAAATAGGTCCCAGGGTGGAGTTATGGTTGCAGTGAAGGATGGATATTAGCAAGTACCATTATCATCTCATCCTTTTTGGATGGAGTTCAGAGAGAAAAGAACAAATCTCAATCCTTCTAATATTCTTTTCTAATTTACTGTAGTGGTGCTCAGGCAAGAGGCAGATTGCTTTAGTGGTTAGAGAACTGGCCTAAGAACCCCAAGACTGTGCCTTCAAGTCCCCTCTCCTATGCAATAGTAACTGTGTCAGCCAATATGTGGCTGGTCATCCTCAAAGATCATACTTGCTGAGAAAATTGTGGTAATAGAGATTTCCCCTTTATTAGCGAAATCTCAGATCCAGCTCTTCCTTTTTATGTAGGAGGATTTGGATAGAGAGCTACCCTTGAAGTCAGAAAGGCCTATATTCAAGTCCTGCCCATGCTGGCTGAAGGGAACAACTGGATTCTGCTCTAATTTGGGAGGGGGAAATTCTTAATTGGAAGCTCCCAATATCAGTAATCTACACACATATTAACATGCATGCATGTATTAATATATTTCACATAATAACACTTCACATTTCCATAGTAGTATCCTCCCAACAACCCTGTGAAGTAGGTAATTCAAGTATTCTTATATTCATTTGCAGATGAGGGAACAGAGTGTCTAAGTGCATTTAAAGGTGGGTGCCACCCTCCCATGCCCTTCCATCAGGGTCCAGGAATACAAGTAGCCACACTGACCCTGATAAGAAATGAAGCCTTCTTTTTCCCATATCCTTCACCCCAGCTTTTTCTGGTTCCTGTTCCCTAGTCTTGGAAAAACCTTACCCTTTCCCTGCTTCCCTTCTTTTAATATCTTTCTCTAGATCTTTTACTTAAAGCTCACATTTAATATAGTCCTTTATAGTTTACAAATCAGGTGTCTCCAAATTACTGCTTCCCAATCCCATCCGTCAAAAATACTTCCTCCCTATTTTTCCCACTAGCAAGTCACCCTCCTGACTTACATAGTGATTTTCACTGGACAGGTATGTGTTCTTGGACCCAAATGGGTTGATGGAGACCCATGGGGGCAGAGAAACAGTGCTATATGTCTTTACTGTCAGATAGTGTATATATAGTTACCCATAGTACCCAAACTCTAAGCTCCAGGAGGGCAGGGACTATTTTATCTGAACCTGAACCTGTCTTACCTCATCTCATGCTTAATAAATGCTGGCTGAATTGTATTCCAAATCTTGATGACATCAAAAGAAGACTGCCTTGCCCTGTCCCCTTTCAATGCATGCATGCAACTGGTAAGGATAGGAATAATAGCAGCTAAGATTTATATGCCAGGCCCTTTGCTAAGGGTTTTACGATTATTATTTCATTCAATACTCACAACAACCCTGGGAGATAAGTGTTATTATTATTCCCATTTTGCAGATGAGGAAACTGAGGTAAAAGAGGTTAAATGACCTGCCTAGCATCACAAAGCTAGTAAGTGTCTGAGGCGAGATTTGAACTCTGGTCTTCCTGACTCTGTGCCTGGCACTCTGTCCACTGCACAGGATAGAAAGTTAAGATAATACAGGTAGAATATCACAGCTGAAGGAGATCTGAGAGCTTATCTAGTTCACTCTGATCATTTTATACATGAAGAAACTGCCCCCCCAAAAAAGGGGCAGTGACTTGGCCAAAGTCAAATAATTTGTTAGTGGCAGAACCCGAAGTCAAGCCTAGGTCTTTTGACTGCCAGTTCAAAGATCTTTCCGACTACCCTATCATACCCATCCAACCCAATTTTGTCTAAAAAAAGAAAAATTTTATTCTCTCCAAAAATTTTATTCTCTCTTGTGGAAAGATTAAAAAGAGAAGAAAAGACAAAAACAGACACAAATAAACAGAAATAGACTTACAAAAACAGGAAGAGAAATGTAAGGAGAAAGCCAGTTTTCCCCAGACCTTTCCCAGTGCTCCTAGTGATCCACAGTCTTGTAAATTCTGCAAAGAGCATAAATTTGGCTTCTTGAAAACATCTCAGCCACTATAATCAGGGGTGGGGTACCCTCTGGACTATAGGCTTAGACTCCCCAGTGAGGCCAAATGGGACTACACAGATGTTGAAGGGGAACACGGTTGAAGCCTGAGACCTTCCCCACCCCCCTGGGAATTTGGGTCAGGTTTGTGGTTTCCTTTTCACCAGGACCTGGTAGAGGAGGGAAGGGCTGTTCACAACCAGGTGTGGGCCCAACCCCTGGCCATATGGGGTGGCCTTAATGACCCACAGCAGCCGGGGTTGGGAGCAGGGGGCCAGGAAAGGGACCTTCTTCTCCCATCACACTCCATCATCAGTTCTTTCCCAGAGCAGTAGGGCACTTATCAAAGTGCCCAGAAGCCTCTGTCTGCAGCCTAGGATCCAGTTCTGACCTGTGCTCAGTCAGACCCTACCTATCTGCTGAGACCAGGTTCCTCCAAGAGCTTCAGAGCACCTAGCTTCACCTCAGTTCCAACCCTAACTTTGACGTGTTACAACCCCAAATTGTATATCTTGAATATAATTTGATTTGTATACGTTTCTTTGCATGTTGCTTTGTATACATTTGTTTGCATGTTGTCTTCCCCATTAGATTGTAAGCTCCTTAAGGGCAGGAACTGTCTTTCGCTTCTTTTCGTACCCCCAGCACTTAGCACAGTGCCTAGCACACAGTAGGGTTCTTAGTGTTTATTTCCAGTGTTTATTGAATGAATGGATGAAGCACCTCTCAAACCCCTAGCCCGGCCGTCTCCTGGGGAACTATGTGTCCTGGACCCAGCCCTAGCCTGTGGATCCCCTACAGCTTAGGTAGGGGATCACTGGAGGAACTTTGGAATCATCTATTTGTGTAAGCAGCAGGTAGACACTTAGTTCATTGGTGGGCAACTGGTTTCTATTCAAAAGGACAGCTAGCTTTGGTTCCTACCCAGAATATCAATTTTTATCTTTTTTTTTAAAATTAGAAGTGTTTTAAAAACCCTAATTTTTTATATGAAAGCCAAACTTCTATCAGACTCCTGAAAAAGGAAAGGAAAATGCTCTTTTAACCAGTATGTTGTAATGGATAGAGCACCAAACCTGGAGTCTGAAAGTACTGGTTAAAATCCCATCTCAGTCTCTTAAGAACTGTGTAACCCTAGGAAAATCACTTACCCTCTCCGAGTCTCAGTCTCATCATTTGTTAAATGGGGGTAGTAATAGCAACCAACTTTGCAGGATTGTTGTGAGATAATAAATGTAACCTTAAAGCCCTAAAATAAATATCAGCTATTATCATTAACCTCTTCCTCCCTCCATTTTTGTCCTTGGCTCTTTTTCTCTTCCATCTCTTTATTTCCCTTTCTTTTTCTATGTCAATCTCAGTTCCTCACTTTTCCCACCCTCACCCCATGCCTTCCTCAGATGCAATTCTGAGAAAATTCCTTCTGCTCTGATCCCCAGCAAGAGGGCAACTGGACGGGAGTGGGGAGGGGTGAAGCAAGAGTGGGAGGAAGGTGATTAGGAGAATTCGCCCAGGATGCAGAGGGGCAGTTGACTATTGCCTGGGGCGGTCAGAGTTTTGCCCACATAGCTGTAGGCTCCTCATTCTTGCATTTCTAGGGATTTTTCTCCCAATCTCTTATTTTCTCTCCTCTCCTTCCTCTCTATTTCCTTTTCATCTCAACTATCTCTGTATTTTTGCCTCAGTTTCCCATTCCTTTTTCGGCCTTTGTGTTCAGGATATCTCTCTGTCTCCCTTCTTTCTCTTCTCTCTGTTTTCTCTCCAGGTATTTATCTCCCAGGCCCTCTCTCCCAGGCTCTCAGCTCCCGGCTTCCCTGGGAAGATTGTTGACACAGAGAAGTTATTGACACCTTCCCTACCCCCTGCTTTCCAGGCCTCTTTGATCCTACACGCGCCCGGGCCCCAGGCCCACGGGCCAGATGTAGCAGTCACTTGTGAGAAAACAGAATGCATGCCTGGGGGGAAGAAGGAACAGTCAGATCGAGGATGTGGGAGCAGAGACACTCTGACCAAGGAGAGACTCTCTTTGTGTCTCTGTCTCCCTCAGCTTGTTTCTCTCTCTGTGACTGTGTCTCTTTTTCTTTCCTATCTTCTCCCTTTCACACAGACTGTCTTCCCTGCTGCTCCTGCTGCCCCTACTCCCTAAACTCCTCTCTTTCCATGCCGTGAGAACAATTTATTTGGGCGGTAAGGTGTGAAACAGGAGGTCCTTAGCTGAAAGGTGGCAAGGAGAAAGAGTAGAGGGGGAGGTCACCAAATGGGGGACAAACAAATGGGGCAAACTATTTGGAGAGAAAGGAGTTGTAGAATGAGAGAAAGGGAAGGAGACCAATAGATCAAAACTAGAAACAGAAAAATGGAAACTGGGTTAGGCAAGAGAAGCCATAAGGCCTGACTGAGGTCTTCTGGGAAGGAACCCACAGGGAACCACATCGGAGATGGACCCAGAGCCTTCTCTCACTGGGACAGTGGAGGCCTGATTCAGTGGCTCAGAGCTCCTGGCCCCAGCCTCTGAACTGGGACTGCCTTTGGTATCTCCCGTAGGTGTCTCCTAGTTGGGCTAAGATTAAAAAAGTCACTGTCTTGGAATTAGTGAGGGGTTGTGATAGGAGTAGGGATTGACGAATGGGGTCAATGATGGTCTCTGAGGTCTCTTTCAAGCTCTGAGAAGCCCATCCACACGTCTGGATTTTTGCCTCAAGCAGTTTACATATGCAAACCACTCTGCTTATGTCCCAGCCTCCCTGGCTCCCAGACACCTGGCGGGTGTCTTTGGCAACTGGGGCGATGGGGAATGGCAGGGGAGGGCTGTAAGCTCGTGTCCTCCACGCGTAGGGCCCTACGGGTCGGAAACATAGCACAGCTGGTCAGGTGTCACTGATTTCCCCCTCCTCCCCCCAGCTGTGCAGCAGCTATAGGCTTTAATTCCCAGGCCTAGTTGCACCTCCTGCTTCGGCTCTTCAAAGGAAGGGAGATGCAAGGCTGGGAGGACCTATTTTTCCTCTGTCCCTAGAGTCCTGGTTTCCCTGAAAGTCTTGGGAGCTGGGAGTGGGAGAGGATGGGAACCTATAAGATTTAGTGCCACGTCCTTAAATATTAGAAAGCACAGAGTAAGTGTTCCTCCCTACCCTGTCACCTGGGAGTAATCCCCTACACCTCCTTCCCTATGATTCTTCATCTTTCTCTCTGGCTCTCTACGAGCGCCTCTAAACTCTCTGTGGCAGCCCCTTCCTGTGGGATCCCACAGGACTGAGTGGCTTAAGAGAGGATAGAGCAAGGAGATGGAAGAAATGGTATAATCCACTGGGGCCAGTGGGCTAGGATGTGAATAATTCACATCTCTATAGTAACATTATTTCTCATATTACATTTAAATGAATGCTTAGAGAGGTAAAGGTGACTTGTCTTGTCACTCAACTAGTAGGTGGCTCCGTGAAAATATTTTGGAAGCATATAAAAACATGATCACTAGGGCGATAATGAGGGCAGAGGAAAATTCCAGCTGAGACCTGGACATTACCTATATGAGAGTTCCCCTCCCTTCCCCTTAACACCACCTCCAACCCATTGCAATCCCCTGTTTATGCTCTAGTGTGGTCACAGTTCTGGACCTGCCTTCCTTGGCTCTCCATTCTATCTCTTATATAGGTAAGGGCTTGAAAGTTAAGAGCTGGGAGATGGGAGCTTAGTATTTGGGTGTCTTAGACTTAACTTGCAAGGAGCAGGGAGGGTCTGGTATAGGAGGGCAAAGGCTCTTTGCAACCTGAGGAAGGAAGGGATGAGACTGGCTGTGGGGGAGGGGAGCCCAGTGCTCAGTGGCCAAAGGGTTTCCCACGGTCTGAGTGAGATCAAAGTCAAGGAGATAGCAACACTGATGGGGTGCAGGGAGGAAATCAGAATCTGGAAGAATGTAAGTAAAGTAATGGTCAGAAGACAGGACACTGGACTGGAGAATACTAAGAGCTAAAATAATTACATTTCAAAGTTTGTATAGCACTTTACAAATATCTCATTTTACCCTCACAACAACCCTGGGTTGTAAGATACTGTTATTTCCCCTATTTTATAGATGAAGGAAACTGAGGCAGACAGTATTAATAAGTGACCTGCCCATGATTACACATCTATGAGGGCTATTCAAATTAAAACTCAAATCTTCCTAACTGAAGGTCCAGTTCACCTATCAACCTCTCCACCTAACTGCCTAAAGATAAAGCTAAATAAGGGAGTAGGATGTCATTTGGAAACTAAAAGACCTAAAAGTTTGATATTGGATTCTGGCAAAATTGTAGAACATTATTAAAGGGATAGTTTACAAGCATTTAGAAACAGAAGCAGTGACCACTAAAAGCCAGCTTCATTAAAGGTCAATGCTAGATTAGCCTGATTTCTTTTTTTTCTCTGGACAGGTTTAATAAAGTGGTAGATCAGAGTTTATCTTTAATAATAATAACCTACTAAGGTTAGCAGCTTGGCAAATAGCTCAGGTGTTTGAAAATCTCATGCCTTCCAATGCATGAGTAAATAATCTTTCTCAATCCTGCAGCTTGCAAAGAAATCTTTTTGAAAAGAGTAGTGCACCAATTTTGCACTTATCTAGCATGGATATGACTGTAATCAAGATATTATGAAGGACAAGCAAAGAAGCTGATAGAATTAATGGAAAATTATAGACAAAAATTTTTGGTTGTTTTTTTGTTGTTGTTACAGACAAATTTTTTTTATTGTCGTTTTGTTGTTGTTGGGTTTGTTTGTTTGTTTGTTTTTCAAATGTTCCACTTTACTCCCAGGCCATATTCTTCACCAGATGTCATGATGCCCAGTAAATACCTGAAATCCCTACTATATCACACTCTTTCTAAATCCTGAACCATAATCAATCAACTCCAATCTTGAAAATGGTTTGTCATTGTACTCCCCTATGGGTCCAGCTACCACTCCTCTAACTTTCCCCCTCTAAATAGCAACCTCTTCCTACCATTCTCCTATTTGTATTGCCTGCCCAGTTATACTCTTTTAAGTCAGGGACTATTTTTGATTTTGTATTTGTATTCCCAGTGTCTACCACTTGGCAAGTACTTTATAAAAACAATCAATTAGGGGCAGCTAGGTGGCAAAGTGGATAGCATTCTGGTCTTGGAGTCAGGAGGACCTGAATTCAAATGTGACCTTAGACACTTGACACTTACTAGCAGTGTGACCCTGGGCAAGTCACTTAACCCCCGACTGCTCAATAAAAAAGCAAAACAAACAAAAAAAGTTTAAAATTAAGCTATCCTTAAGGATAAGCATAACAGTATGATCCAGGTTACAATTAGGTGGATTCAAGTCCAATTCCCAATCAGAGGCATGTATACATAGTGATATGCCTCAGGGATCATCCTGGTCCTGTGTTGTTCAGTATTTTGAACAATGACTCTGATGCTTATCAAATTTGTAGCAGATATAAAGCTGAGAATAACTCATACTTTTAATGACAGAATTTAGATCCAACATTATCTTGATAGCCTAAATCCAATAAAGTGAAATCAGACAACTCTGCAGGACTATAAACCACAGGGCACTTGCCAGGCTGCTTTGGTAAAAGGAGTTTCCTCAAAGAGGGGTCACTATAACAAAGTACAGCCCCTTCCCACCCAAGTAGTAAAACTTGGATTCAGAAAATTAGCTACATATACAGGAATAGGAGCTGTGGAAAAGATTGGGGTGGAAGGTGAAGGGCTGTGAAAATCTGAGTCAATATTGTGACAAAAGAGACAATGAAATTTTATATTGCATCAAGCAAGGCATACCTTCTAGAGCCGGGGACACTACCTTCATATTTGAACTGTTGTACTCAGTTCTGGAAGCCACTTTTTAGGAAGCAGAGAAATCAGTATGGTGATACAAGAATTGATTAAAGAGGTGATTTAGGCGAAACATGATAGCTGTCTTCAAAAATCTGAAGGGCCTTCATATAGTAGAAGGGTTACACTTGGTCAGCTTATCCACAGAGGACTCCAAGTTAGGGAGGAGGAGGGAAAGTTCCTAAGAATTACAGCTGTGTAAGAGTGAAAGGGGCTTTCTCAAGACCTCAAGATGGTTTCCCGCCACTGGAAGACTTTCAAACTTTGTAGTAGGGATTCCTGTTCAGGTCCAGGTTGAACTAGATAAATTCTAAATTCTTTCTACCTCTGATATGCTAAGGTTCTGGAAAGATGGGTCAAGGAACTAGGAAAGCAATTTCCTTCTCTGTAAAATTAATGGGCTGTACAAAAATATTTATAGCACGTCTTTTTTTGTAGTGGCAAAGAGGTAATAAATAACGGGTTGTTCATCAACTGGGGAATGGCCGAACAAATTATGGTATGTGAATATAACAGAATATGTGACATAGGAATAATGTGACATTTTAAAAAATGAGGAAAGGGATGGTTTTAGAGAAACCTGGAAAGGTTTATATGAACATATGTAGAGTGAAGTGGGCAGAAACAGAATAATTTATGCCATAAAAACATTGTAAGGACAAACAATTTTGAAAGACAAGAATTCTGATCAACATAATGATCAACCATGATTCCTGAGGACTGATGCTGCACCATGCTATCTACTTCTCGGTAGAGATATGATGGATTCAGGGTTCAGAATGAGATATATGTATTTTTGGCCAAGGTCAATTCAGGAATTTGCATTGCTTTATGCATATTTGTTACGGCGGGGTTTTTTTTTTGTTGTTGTTGTTTTGTTTGTTTTGTTTTCTTTTTGCAAGAGTACAGAGAGAGTTGGGAGAGAGGGAAAACAGAATTTTGTTCATTGAAAAAAAATTAATTCAATTAAAAAAAAAAGAAAAAGAAAACACTGGATTTGGATTCAGAAGACCTGATTTCAAGTCTCTGTTACTTATTACCTGTGTAACTTGGGCAAATCACTGAACCTCATCCCTCAGTTCTTCCTCTGTGCAAATATAAGGGTCAGACTAGATGATTCTGGTGTCCTTTCCAGCTCTAAATGAATGATCCTTCTGGCAGAGAGGTGGGGGACTATGGAAGCAAAATGTTATATTTATTTAGTGACTCCGTAAGTTGGTTTTAATAAAATTTTTTCTTGTTATAAGGGAAGGTTTAAATAGTGGGACAGGTGATTGGGATCTATCTGGAAATGCCTGTGATGTAAAAACACAAAAAGCATCAATAAAGGCATTTTTATCTTTTGAAAGGTTGAAGACTGCCGGGAACAAGACAAGGACAGCCTTGTACGAGAACGGTAGAAGCAGGGATTGAAGAGAGGAGGCGCTTAAACCTGTTAAGTTGTTAGTTTGAAAGAACGTTTCTGGCGTTATGTATAAGAGAGACACATCAAACTAGTGCGCCCATTACTTCCAAAACACGTTTCTGAGACGCTGTGAGCAGGATTCGAACCTGCGCGGGGAAACCCCATTGGATTTCGAGTCCAACGCCTTAACCACTCGGCCATCACAGCTTAGTAAGCATTATCTCGCCATATCTATTCCAACCTATCAATGCACCTTCTTCCCACCTCCCCTTCCCCTTACTTTTAGTTCCATTCTTTTAGTTCCTTTTTGGAGAATCAGCTACTGAACTCTGCGCACCTGTGGTCCTCTCCCACCTCATCCTAAAAGCTTTGCAGATGCCTGTGCCTACCCACCCTTCTAGTACTCTCCCGTGCCTCCATCCATCCGCACGGCGTTTCCTGGGCAACGAGGGACCAGTAGAGACGCGCGCGCGCGCACGCACACAGACACACACACAGACACACACACACACACACACACACACACCCCTGATGTTGCCATGACAACGGAGAGCCTCAGAAGAAAGGAAGCTAGGGGTGGGGTGTGCATCCAGCCCTTCACCTTCTCCAGTCCCTCTCACTCGGGCCAGGAGTGTGATTCCCATAGCTTAGGTCCCGAAGTCCCAGGCACAAGGATGTGAAAAGGGCAGGATCTGGCACAAATGAGCTGAACTCACCCATCGGAGTAGGTGAGCCCTTGCTCATCTCAAGCTGAGCCAGAGTGTGCGCAATTACTGCAGCAGCAATAAACCAGAAATGCTCTTTACCAAGATGCAGCGCAGCTGGGATTCGAACCCAGAGACCTGTTGTTTTTCAGGCAGGCGCATAAGCCACAACGAGTTATAGAGGGAAAAAAATCATTTTGCAGATTGGATGCTTAGGGTTCTTGGAGAGCTCAAGGGCTCCTGTGAGCCTAAAAGTGCCTTGAACACGGTTGGCATTCATTAAACAAGTGTTTTTGGACTGGAAAGAAGGTAGTCCTTTCCAAAGCTCCTCTCTCTCTGTAGCGTTGCCAGTTTGAGACATAGGATTGTTTTATTTCCACTCCCTCCTCTTCCCCTCTACACACACACACACATATAGTCCCCATATTCCTTCTCTTTGGTGATATGTCCCTCTGTCGATTCCAGCAACTATCCCATTTAACGAGAATCCTACCCTCCCTCCCTATTCTCATTTTAAAAGGCTCACACCACAGACCTGGTAGATTCTGTGTTCCCCTTTTGGAGTAAGGTCCGATAGCTCTTTCAAAGCCTACCCCACTCCTCTCAATAGTTAGGTGCCAATTCTGAGGGTGTGGTAGTGATATCAAGCAAGGGTAAGTCACATAGTTTCCATGTTTGGGTGAGTGATTCAGGAAAAAATTGTGGCACAGCATTGCAGTGATTGGGTAATAGATCTAGAATCTGGGAGGCTCCCCACCTTACAATGGAGAGTTGCATCCTGGTTTCTGGGGTCTCAGGGAAAGCAGGATGTTAAACCTGAGTCCAGATCCTGTTAGGAAAGGAAGGTAGGAAGCTGCTCAAAGACAGGCCTCCTCACCAGCCTCTTGCTGCTTGCAATTATGGCTAATCTCCATCTGCTTACTCTACCAGAGTCAGAGGTCACCTGAGTGTTTGTGCTTAGTGTGGTGGTGATGGGGGTGGTGGGAGCATTGGACTAAAATGGAGGTTGTAGTCTGAGTTCTGCCTTCATTAGCTGTGTGGCCTTGAGCAAATCACTCCCTGGGCCTCAGTTTCTACTGCCATATGGGGGATGGGAAGAATCTCAGAGCCCTTCCAGTTTCAGCAATCTATGAACCTATGAATATCAGGATTTGGAAACTAGTCTTTTCTACATACCATGCCCCTCCCCTCAGCTAATTGGTTTCTTCTCTATTCAGCTGTAAACTCCAGAAGCCTCAGCCAGCTCAGGATTGGTACATTCCTGCACACACCCCTCCCCCAATTAGATTATAATCTTGAAATTATCTGCTTGGTAGATATTTAAATTTTTGTCAAATTGAAGACAACTTAAATGATAACAGAAAAGCCCCAGTCCCCCAACAGATTTCATGGCACAATGTCTAGTTACAGGTTTTCCGTTTTATATCAAAAGAGACAGACATGACTATCAAAAACACAAAAATATCACTAAGGGGAGTGGGGCACAGATGAAGACACCTGGGTCCCACCCTATGAGGTGGCAGCACCAGGGACCCATAGTCCTCTACTCTCCCCAACCCAAGGGAGCTAAGGATCTGGATACCTAGGTCCTGCTTGGGCCTCAGGTACTTATTCCCTGATGCCCAACCCCTCCCTTCCTTCCCCTCCAAGTAGGGGGTGGGAAGGGAATCAGATCTTTGAGAAGACAAAGGGAGAGTTCCCAAATAAATAGGTATTATTAGAGTTCCCACACCTGAAGCAGCAATCAGTGTTCCTGCTCAGCTGGAATTTAGAAAAATATCCTACTTTTTAAGCAGAATTTACTCTTTTGTTGGTGGAACTATCTCCAATAAGATGAAGAGGGAGACCCTATTTCTGGCTGGTCCCTAAAAAGCCCTCAGTTGTCCCTAAGGAAGAGGCAGGACTGTGATTGTTTAATTAGAAAGGGCCAATATTCAGGGGTACCTGTCCCTGGCTTCTTGAAAGGCAGAAGCAAATCTCAAAATTGGAATTGGTTGTTGTCTTGAGGATGAAGCTTTTCATTTGTTCCTTCCCCTATTCCAATGACAGAGGTAAGGCCAGGACACTCTCAGTGGCCCCGAGATGAGAGTTTAGCAGGTGGTTTTCGGAGCAGGTAATTCAGAAGTAGATGGCTCTCCACCTTGCTCCTCTTCATCCATGGCTGTGTCTGGAGAAGCCCCACCCCCATCCTCCTCCATTGGCTCTAGCCCCAGTCCATCCATGTCAGGGAAAAGTGTATCATTTGGGTACTGAGGATCTGGAGTGCTGCTGCCACAATCTACACAAGCCTGGGGAGGGAAGAAGACAGTGTTAAGATCTCCCAAAACCTCTCTCACCAGTTTCCCTTCACTTCCCACTCCTAGAAGTGTTACCCCGTCTCCCTAAGGCCTTCTTGTGCTTCTGCCCTAACCCCTCTTTCTCACCATCACATCTAGGGCCTGGGGCAGCTGGCCCTTCCGCACCCAGGCATGCACAGCACCCAGCTCCCTACGTTGCTCTTCTGAAAACCGAGGCTGTTGTTTCTGCATGGCACGGAGCCTCTCTCGGTCCCGTTGCAAAACTGAAGCCATATCCCTACAAGGTGGAAAAGGATAGAGTAAAGTTGTAAGTGTAGGGTTTAGAAGTGAGACCAGCTCACATCTTCCAGTATTTAGGAAAATGTGTGTTTCTCTTCCCCTTAAGACCTTACCAACTCACTATATAAAACTCCGCTTGCCCCTGCCCTCACCATCCTCTAACTTTTCCCTCCTATTTTAGTCCTCTTTCTTCTTAAGTCCTCCCCCTTCTGGGACTGACTTTCCCCTTCCTCCTTTTGCCCAACCCAGGTTTCTTACCTAGAGGGCACTTGATAAGTCATCATGACCCTATGGTCAGCATTAGCCATGAGTAGCCAGATGGGATCCTGCAGAACATACTTAATGACCTGTTCCCCAGGTCCTGCCCCTGGGTCCACCCCAACCTGGGTCCCTGGTGGCTCAGCCTCAGAGGAGTCTATACTCCCAAAGTACTTGCTGGTGTGGCTGCTCTGGCTGCTGCCTGAGGAAAAGGGAAAAAGAAGAGTCAGAGAACCCAAGTGTTCCTGTCTTAAAAGGGAAAAAAAAAGATAACTGGTGACTTCAGGGGAAGGAAGGGACATGGGTGGAGAGCCAGGATTATTCATCTTAAAGGAAGATGATCAAATAATGCCCCCTTCCTAAAAAAGGACTCCCAGGAAAAGAAGGCCCCGGTACTTACGAGTGATGCTGGCTGAGGTGCTCCCACCATGGGAACCAGAGCCAGAAGCCAGGGAGCCCGATGCAGCTGAGCCAGTGCCAGATCTGGAGTCCTCCTGGAGCAACAGCTCCAAGAGGTCACTGGAGCCTGACAGTGCATCCTGATTAGAAGATTCATTCATCTCCACCTAGGTGAGTGCGGGAAGGGGACCGGAAATCACAGGCTCAGACTTGGTGAGGGTCAAGTTCTTCCCCTTCACGCCCCTCCTCTCCTTCCTGAATACTCAAGTGACCCCAAACTCGTTATCCCCTCCTCAATTCAAGAAGCACGTCTTAAGCAACATTGTGGCACCAGGGATACATGGACAAAAAGATAAACAGTCCATGGCCTTGAGGAATTGGAGGAACTGACACTCTACAATGTACTTTCTCCAGATTCTCAGGCTAAGTAGAAAAGATGAAGGGACAAGAAACAGAAATGGGAAGAAAAAGGGAAAGAGAGGAGGGAGGCAGGGGTGGGAAACAAAGAGGAATGTGTCTGTGAGGGGGATCACTGGGGGAAAGACAGACTGACATGAGAGGAGAAGGGAAAAAAAAAACTGAAAGGGAATGGAAAACAAGAGACAGCAATAGATAGATACAAAGACCCAGAATGAGTTACCACCAGGGAGATAGAAACATTAGGAGGAGATATGGCAAAGAGAAAAATCTGTGGGAAGATGCTTACCAGTCCAGCTTCTGGCTGTGTAACCTCCTCTCCTGGAGGGGATGGCCTGGTATTGCTCCCAGGCTCCCCAACTATTGCTCCCCCTTCTCCCCGGGTAGTCTCTTCAAGCTGAAGCAGATTCAGCTGGAGTGGGGAACTGCACCGTGAGTTGAAAAGGGGTGAATCAGGGCATTGGGGAGGGGTAGGTGGCATAGGAGGTAAAGTTGGGGAAGGTGAACAGGGTGCAGGGGTAAGAGGCCTATCTGATAGAGCCTGAGGAACCCCACAGGGGTAACTGGTGGGGGGAGAAGGGAACAAATAGTTGGGTAGGACTAAGGCCACCATAGGGGCTACCAAGGGGGAAGAAAAAGGTAAAGGAGATGGGGTAGGAGCTGAAGGTTGGGGGCAACCTCTGGTTGAAAACATGGGGAGGGGGTAGGTTTGCACCACTGTTGGGAAAGCAGCAGATGTGGGTGGGTTGGGTTGAGAGGACCATGGAGTGGTGGGAGGTGTTGGGGAAGGATGAGAGGTATAGCCAGGAGCCTCAGTCAGAGGAAGCTGATGGTGCCTAGAGCGTTTGGCTTTTGATTTGCCATGATGGCGACGTCCAGGAGAAGTGGGACCATGGCAGCAGCCTGTGAAAGGTCAAGAAAGAGTGAGGTTAGTGGACTTGCCACCTCTTCTGGTAAATGCCCCCTCACCCACTACTACCATCACAATGACCATTCATTCATGCAGCACTTGATGATTTACATAGCACTTTCTTCACAACAGCCCTGTGGAGTTGGAGCTTCAAGTATTAGGTTTTACAGATGGGAAAACTGAGGCTAAGAGGGATTAAATGTCCTTTTCTGGGTCACACAACTAGTAAATATTGGAATCAATATGTGGATGCTGGCCTCCTGGCTTGAAGTTCAATGTTCTTTCCACTTTAACCCACTGCCACTACTCTGACAGCTGAAGCCATAAAAAAGCAACTGGGACACAAGCTAGGGAAGGTCCAAAAAACATCACTTTCCAGCTTAGATGGGTGAGGGGAGCAATTCTAGGGAGATGAGGGGCTGAAATAGAAGGAAGCTTCGGGAAAAGAGTCACAGGAGGCAGGGAAGAGAGGTGTGAATGGGGATTCATTAAGAAATAGTAAGAATTGTGAGGTGGAAAATGGATAATTTTTTTTGGTTTTTAAAAAATTTATTTAGTATTTTATTTTTCCTCAATTACATGTAAAAACAATTTTTAACATTCATTTTTAAAACTTTTGAGTTTCAAATTCTCTTCTCTTCCTCCCTCCCCATCCTCCTCATTGAGAAGGTAAGCAATTCGATATAGGTACATCATGCAAAACAGATTTCCATATTAGTCATGTTGTGAATGAAAACATAGACCAAAAAAAAAACAAAACCTCAAGAAAATAAAGAAAGTTTAAAAAGTATGCTTCGATCTGTATTGACACCATCAGTTCTTTGTCTGGGGATGGATAGCATTTTTCATCATAAGTCCTTCAGAGTTGTCTTGGAACACTGTATTGCTGAGAATTGCTAAGTCATTCACAGATGGTCATCTTACAGTATTGCTGTTACTTTGTACACAGTACACTTCACTTTGCATCAGCTCATGTAAGTCTTTCCAGGTTTTTCTGAGAGCATCCTGCTCATCATTTATTATAGCACAATAGTATTCCACCACAATCACATAGCACAATTTGTTCAACCATTTAAAATGGTTAATTTTGATTATATTAAAGTTTTCATACAATTAAACCAACGTAGCCAGGATTAGAAGAAAAGCAGAAAATTGGGGGAAAATGTTTTTAGACAGTTTCTCAGATAAAGGTCTCATATCTCAAACATATAGAAAACTTTGTCAAAATTATCAGAATATGAGTCATTCCCCAGTTGATAAACCGTCAAAGGATATGAACAGACAGATTTTGGATGAAGAAATCAAAACTATGTATATTCATATGAAAAAAATGCTCTAAATCACTATTGTAATGGCATACTACCATGCCAAAAGAAATGATTAGCTGATTAGCTTAAGAAAACCATGGAAAGACTTGCAGGAAATAATAAAGAGTGAAATGATAGAGCACCGGCTCTGGAGTCTGGAGGACCTGAGTTCAAATCCAGTCTCAGACCAGACACTTGACATTGACACTTACTAGCTATGTGACCCTGGGCAGCTCACTTAACCCCAATTACCTCACCAAAACAAAAATTGTGAAATGAGCAAAACCAAGAGAACACTGTATACAATAACAGCAATATTGTTCAAAGAACAACTTCTTAGGTTTTCCTCTACTAATAAAAATCCTTCCATTATCTCCTGTTGCAGCCTAGGACCCTTCCCCTCTAAGTGAGAAAGCAGGAGAGGGATTGGGAATGGAGTTGTTCTCTTTCCTCAAACCACATATTCTCACAAGTTTGGATTCTACCCTCTCCTCCAAATCCATCTAACACCCTTCTTCTTAACCTGGGCTAACCCCTGTCTCTCTTCCTAACCCATCACCCTTTAGTTCCCATGAACATGAAGTTACGTTAGACCTCATGCTTCCTAGAGCTGGAAGCTCTACAGGCAGCATTACCATTTTAGACATCTCCTCTTTCTGGGATACATTCAAGAGTTGCTAGTAGGGAGAGGCCCAGGGGTGAAATTACCTCGATCAACAGGGGGTGAAGGTCCCATGGAAGGGGTATCAAAGACACGGAGTCTGCTGAGATCCCGAAATCGGGTGAGGAAGGCTTGTTCCTCCTTCTGTGTATGAAGCGACAGTACAGCTTTGGTCAATCCCACAGGGCGGTAGGCATCAGGAGTGGGGTCAGGAGTGGTCATTGTTGGACTGGGAGCTGGACCAGAAGTCAGGCCAGGCAACTCCTCCATCATGACAATATCTGTAAGAGGTCAAAAAGAAGTAGAGAAGAGTCCAAACAGGATTCATGCCTCACATAGTCATTCACCACTTTGACTTTACTCTCTCTCTCTCCTCATTTCTCAAATGTCCCAAACCCCTTACCTCTGCCCATCCTCCTCATTCCATAGGCTCCTACTTTCCAAGTCAATATCCTAACTCCTTTTTTACCCACAAGAATCATCACCTTCCCTCCTCCAAACACTTCAGTCTGAGTGTTTATATTGGTCATATGTGGGACAATGAACCTTGGGTCCAGTCCTTTGGAGGAGGGTTTCTTCCCTGTGCAGAGTTCTCTACAGAAAAAGAATGTTCTGGCTCATTTCAGCAGTTTTTATCCTATTAAGAAGGTCTCCTTATGATATCACTTTTCCCATTTCATTATGGGGTTATACTTTTTTTTTTCCAGAGTCATCACTTGAGGGGACTCTGATGATCCTGTTATCTTCTCTCCAGTTCTAGCCACTGTTACTTCTCTGATCTTTGATCTCCCTGCTCTCTATCTCAATAGTTTTAATGGATAATAAATTTATGAAAAAAGAGAAATGTAAAAAAAATGGGTAAGGGATAGAAATGGGGAGGAGGGAAAGGGCACACATAAGAAGCCATAGCATACAGGGTTAAGTTCTGGGGCTAAAAGGAGAAATCCTTTAAACTGATGGGAGGAAAGTAAGAGAAGGATTAACTGAGAGGTTCCAAAAAGGCAGAACGTTTGGGGAAAATGCCAGTCAAGGACCCCAAAAGATCCCCATTCCAATAAATTGATCCAGAATTATACTAGAAGTTATCAGAACACATGGGGGCAAAAGAGGAAAAACAGAAGAGCAAATATTCCACTACAAAAGCATTAGAACCTAGAACTTGCCCAGCCAACCCATGGCTCTAGCCCACCCCCTTCAATACCCCATACCCGACTCCGGGGGCTTCTTGTCTCCTACATGGACGATAGTAGAGCTGAAGCTACACTGACTGGTGATGGATACCACACTCTCTGCCTTATTGGCAAGGGCGAGCGGGGTCAGTGGACCTCCCACCACTGGCTCCTTCTGGAGGGGGGCCCCCTCCCGAGACAGCTCTTCTGGTGGATCTGTGCAGAGAGACAAGCACCAGTTAGGAGGTGCAGTGGGGTGAAAATGGGTATGGGAATGGGAAATGCATTAATGGAAGAGGACAACAAAGAGAGAGCATATCCCGAAGTATAAATATAAAGGGACCACCAAAAGGGTTGGAGGCAGTGTGGGAAAACCATCTCCATGAATGTATGGGGAAGGGAAAAGAAGAAGACCACGTGGAAATCAAGGAGCAGAAAGGGAAACCAGGGGAAGGAACAAGGAAAAGAAGAGGATAAAAGATGGCCACAGATCAGACAGAATGTGCTGCTAGGAAAAAGGGAAGAAAACAGAGCAAGACTGGGCATAGAGTCAGAAACTGGACAGGGTTGGTGGGTAGAGTTAGGGGAAGATGAGAAGAGACAAGATAGAGGAACACTAAGTAGAGAGAAGGACTGAAAAAGAAGAGTCTCATGTTGGGGAGGCTGGAGGAGGAAAGAGAATGGTTAGGGACCCGGGGAATGGCAAAACTGAAGTAAATGGCTTCTTTACCTTTCTTGGGCACTCCAGAGCCCTGGCCTGCCTTCTGTCTGTCATCATCAGATGTAGAGGATGCAGTGTGGGATGAGAAAGCACATTTCCTCTTCACTGTATTGGGGACATTACAGCTCTCCAGGTAACTGAGAGGATGGAGAGAGAAAATGAACCAAGCTAGAGCTGTATGTGAAGAGGCGGGGAGAATGGTTCATGGACAACTTAACAGAATGATATAAGGATGATAGAGTGAGAGATGGGGACAGGAAAAGGTAAGCCATCTTAGGGGAGTTAGAAGCACTGACAGAAGTAGTGTCCATACCGGATGATGCTGTCCAGGCAGTTGATCTGCTGGTAAGAACAATTGGATGGCTCTTTTCTCTCTGAATCCTCAGGGGTAACACTGACTGCAAGAGGCCGAATCTGGTTCAACCCAGGGCCTGGTTCCAAGGGTCTGCCTGGGAGGTCCCTGGTCTTGAAAGTATCTGGGGCTGGGAACAGCAAAAGTAGAAAATTATGGTAGGTATTATTGTTCCTCGAGTATTGTCCCTCTTTGGTTTCTGGGCCCTGTCCTGCCAAGCCTGGCCATTTTCTCACCTGAGCATGGGGGCCAGTTGGATTGGGACCGAGAATCAATGAAAAGCTGCTGACCCTGGTGCTTCACAAGATGCACATCTTTACAGATCTGCTGGAATGTCACCTGGAGGGGAGGGCCATAGAACTGGGATTATTTGGGATATACCAAGAAAAAATACACTGTGAAGAGATGAGAATGACACTGAGACAGGCAGCCAGCGATAGGCAGTTGGTGAGAAAAGGGAAAGACCAGGAGCCAGAAAGAGGAAGCTGCCAAACAAGAATGGTAACACCGATTATTTTATTATTATTAATTATCAATATCATCATCATCGAGGTAGGAGCAGGGAGGGCACTCACTGGAGCAGGGGGCCCAGGATGATCAGTTTCTCCACCATTGCTGTCGCTGGATGAGCCAGGGCTTAGAAAGGGACCTGGAGAGGTTGGAGGGCCTAATCCGCACATCCCTGTGGGACTCATACTATGGACTGGCTGGGGAGGAAAAAGAGAAGAAAGTAATGAGAAAGCTTAAAACTTCCAAAGCTGGGGGGAGGGGGTGTGGGGGAGGGTGTCTAAGCCTGCAGCAGCTCTTCCATTACAATTCCATCTATTTCCTCTCACCTGTAGCAGTAGTCGGTGGATCTGTTCTGAGAGCTCCTGGATGTCTGGGTCCATAGCTCTTGAGGGGACTGGGACAGGGGCTGGGGGAGTGAATACATCCTCATTTAGGGGAGCCCTGGGGAGGAAAAAACAGAGAATCAATCTACTGAAGGAAATACAAGTTCACAAATATATACTCTAAACACACACACACACACACACACACACACACACACACACAGGCAATCAGGCACATGTGAGGAAGGATTGGATTCCAGAAAAAGCGGATAGCCTGGGCACAGAGGTAGGAGATGGAATATCATGTCTAGGAACAAGTGGTTTGGCCAGTGCACAGAGTATATGAAGGGGAGTAATGTACAATTATCATGGGAAAGATAAAGCAGATACAGGATGTACAGGACTTTACAGATGAAGGGACTTGGTTTAAACCAACACATTTGTACTTAATTCTATAGGAAATGGACAGCCACTAGCTTTTTAACTAAGGAATATGAATTTGACAGATGTTTAGAAACAGGGAAATCAATTAGGAGGATCAGTCCCGGTGATGAGGTCCTGAATTAGGGTGGCTAAGGAATAAGTAGAGAAAAGGGATGCAAGAGATATAGAGGTAGAATCAAGAATATTTAGCAAATGATCAAATGTGAAGGGAAAGGGAATGAGTAAGAGGAGTTAAGGATGACTCCTAGACAGAGAATGATCGTACCCTTGACAGAAATATGGAAATTAGGAGGAAAGGTAGATTAAGGGGGAAGATAAGTCAATGCTGTTTTGGACATGAGTTGGAGATGCCTCAGGAGAGTTTCAGGTAGGGATGTACAGCATGCATGTTAACAAAGCAAGATTGAGGTTCAGGAAAGAGATATAGGTTGAATACATAGATTTCAGAGTTATCTTACATCAAATTAAAGCTTGGATTCAGGTGAGCTACTGAGATTAATGAAATGACATAGAAAGAGGGAAGGACCAAGGATTGGGGTGCATCCAGGAGTAGAAAGGTCAGATAGTAGGAGTTATTTAGGATTGGCAGATAGAAAAGGATGAGGGGTGATAGGACAATCAGTAAGAGATTCAAGAAGAGAAGTGATCATAAAGTTGAACTGGGAAACTAAAGGGCCTAGATTTTGAAGGGGAGAAAGCTAGGCTAAAGCAAGGATGACAGCTTGAGGACGCAGTGAGGATTACTCACCAGAAGTTGTGGTGAGGATGGAGAGTAGGTTTAGAAAGGATGAAGGACAGCGAGAGATGGAGAGTGTGTGAAGCTAGAATACTGAAGAAGGGCTCTTGATTTCACTTCTTGCCACTTGCTTCCCAAATTCCTCAAGTCTGCTTAACTTTTTGGATCCTCTGTTTACCCATCCTCCAGTTTATCTTCCCTCCCTCTCCCCACTCCATCATTCCTTCACCCTACAGGATACTCACGTTCGAACTTTGTGTCTACCCAAAACAAAGGCCACTTTTCGGCTCCAAGGATGGACAAAGCCAGCCCAACTGGTGTCCATGGTGACATATTCCCCATTTCGGGCACAGAAGCGGATGGGAGAGTGGTCAAAAGGTTGACCTGATAGCTGCAAAACTGTAGGATGATCAAGAGGGAAAATAAGTTGGTGGAAGCAACAAAGGAAATAGAGTTAGCTGAGGACTGTAATACAGGGAGAAAAGGCATGTCAGAGGCAGAGGTGCGCAGGGAGAGAAGCTGCTAGAAAAAAGGAAGAAAAAGCAGAGAGCTAGGCAGCAACGAGCAAAGACTAAGCAGTCAGAGAATAAGGCCTAAAGGAGACAGGAGATAAGAACAGCATCATGCAGGAGAGTGATATCAATGGGAAAGAAAAAGACACCCACCAGGCCCCTTTAGGGACTTACTCTTCTTGTGGATTGCCAACATGAGAGGTCGGTCTTCAGGGTGTAAGAAAAGGAGCACTGGTGCCCCCAGCAGGTCCTGGGGCAAGTATCCCAGCAATGGGGCAGCTCTGGAAGTTGAGGCATCATTGAAAGAGACCTCAGTCCCTAAGACTCCCAAACTCTTGATTTTCCATATTCCCAGGGGACCCCACTGTCCAGTCCTACTTAGCCCCAGGAACTTTTGTTATTATTCTAACCCCATTTATCTTCAAGGATTTTGGCACTGTATCAGATAGCTTGCCATCTTGCAGAGGGGAGATAGGAGGGAGGGAGGGAGAAAAAATTTGGAATTCAAAATCTTATAAAAAATGAATGTTGAAAAATATCCAGTGTAATTGGAAAAAAATAAAATACTATTAAAAAAAAAAAGATCTTGGCACTAAGTCCTTTCCCCTAAGGCTTCACCTCTCATCTACATCTTGGAACAGACAGCTAGGTGTGTGCCGTGTCGTGAAGATCCTCTTGTCTGGGGGAATCCTGGGAGCTGGAAAAGGCAAGAGTGATCATCATCAACTGGAGTGTTCTCTGGCAATAACTCCAACACCGACCTCTCTCTCACCAAACAACTCCAACCTCCCTAGTCCTATATCATCTCGGATAGCTTCTGCTCTTCTTCTAGAATCACATCTTAGAATTAGAAAATAATTCAAGGGATTATCTGGTTCAATCCTTTATCTTGAAGCTATGAAGGTCTTATTGTCCCTCACTGTACAGATAAAGCAACGAGGCACAAGAGGCTCTTGGACTTTCCCAAAGTCACAGAGCTAAAAGTGAGAGAGGGAAGATTAGAAAACCAGGCCTATGTTCCAATGACTCTTTTTTTGTGTGAGTTTGTTTTGCTAGGCAATGGGGTTAAATGACTTGCCCAGGGTCACACAGCTAGTAAGTGTCAAGTGTCTGCGGCCAAATTTGAACTCAAGTCCTCCCGACTCCGGGGCTGGTGCTCTATCAACTGCGCCACCTAGCTGCCCCTCAAATGACTCTTAAGGAAAAAAAACAACCAATGGGAGACAAATTCATCACTTTTTCAATGGTTCCTTCTATACTAGAAGTCTGATGCATTTTCTTCTGTCACACATAGCTAGATCGCCTTGGCCACATTTTATGCCCCTGATCTTTATTACCCAATTCTTTCTTGATTTCCCCATTCTCTTTGCCTCTTTCTCTCCCTGGCTCACGCCCGCCCAGTATTCCTTTCTACTTACCCTCATAGCCAGAGTGAATGCGTTCAGCAATTAGCAGGCAGCATGGCTGCGCTGGGGCTCCATCTGAGAGCTGGATCTTAGTCACATAGGGGGTCAATCGAAACGGCTGGTATCGGGGATTTGGGTCCCTATCTGGGCCACCTCTGGTTTCAGGGGAAGATGTGAAACAAGGAACATCACAGGAGGAACCAGGAGAATGAATAGATCTCTCCCATCTCTCTCCTATCCATGATGCTCATCCACCCAACCACCTTAGACCACAAGCTCATAGCCCCTAAAACCAAGAGATAGATATCAAGAGAATGCCTAAAGTAAAGACAAATAGCCACTGAATAAACAACCTTCCTGCTACACTTCTGTTCTGCCCACCTTGCTCTGTTTTCTCCAACTCACCTGATTCTGCAGAAGACTGATTTCTCCTGTGTGAAATCCATGGGGCCTGAACCTGGGGAGAGACAGTGAAGTAGGGTCAGTGCCATCATGCCTCCAATTCCTAGACCACTTCCCTATACTAAGAGATTTCCAAGGGCAGGGAAGCTGAGCTCCTTACCTCCCTGGTTAGAAATCTAAGAGTCTAATCAGCTTCACTCCTGCTATGGTTTCTTGCCCTTGCTCTACTATTTTATTTCACATTTCACACTGGCCCCACCTCCAATCCAAGATTTCCCCAGTCCTTACCGGTAGAGGCCCGGGAACCCCATGTGGGCAGGCGAGAGGGGGCAGTGGAGCCATAGAAGACACCCACATCCTGGGGGGCCAAGAGCTCTGAGAATCGGGCATCCCGGAAGACTTCTCTCTTACAGCGTAGAAGAACAGCTGCTTGATCCGAAATGTAGACAATCCGGCCAGTGAGAAAAGAGACAGCCACAGAGAAAGTATCCTGGGAAAAAGAGAAAGCACAAACAAAAAAGGTCAAGGTCAGGAGCTGGCCAGCTCTGTCATCAATAGAATGTTGTCCAGTGAGGGGAAGTAAGAGTAGGGAGTGGGGTTAAAGAGAAAAGAAAAGAGAACTGAGAGGCAGGGAGAGAAGGAAAGGAGGTAGGGAAGAAACAAGCATTTATATAGCACTTACTATGTGCCAGGCATTGTGCTAAGCACTAGACCAATATTATCTCATTTGATCTTCATAACAACCCTGAGAGATAGGTGCTGTTATTATCCCCACTTTATAGTTACAGGAGACACCAGAGAGGTAGGGACCAAAAGCATGGAAAGGGAAAGTCAAGACAAGGAAGGTAGAAGGTAAAGGGAAGAAAAAGAAGGAACTAAGGTCAGGACTAGGGGAAGGGAAAAAAGACTAGAAAGAAAAAAAGAGAAGAAGGAGAGAAGGGGAAGAGAAGGAAAAGGACTAGATGGGTCTAGGGCTGACCTGATTGTGAAGAGTATACTCAGATGTGATGTGTTCTAACTCCTCCAAGGTATAGCTAGACATGTCCATGGAACAAGGCTGTCCTTCCTCTAAGCTCCACTGCTGGTAGTAATCTTGATTGGCTGCAGAGGAGGTGAGGTTAAGGTCAAGAGTGCCTCCTTCCCGTTGTAGTTGTAATAATAACAAGAACAAGAACAATGATAATAACAACTACTGCTACTAACTTTTATATAGTGCTTACTATGTATCAGACACTGTTCCTTCGAATCCTGCAGGCCTCTCCCTTTCCACACCTAGCCTAACTGTTGATTCCCTTGTCCCCTGAATTCAACCCCTTCTACTCCTAGGCCCCTCTTGAGCCCATTCTCACCTCTATTCCCTCTATGTCCCCTACTTCCTTCCAAGGTCCTGGATTCTTTGCCAACACAATCTCTGCTCTACAGTCTAACATCAATACCAAGTTTTAGCTTACCCTGGACTTGTTTAACACAGGCAAGTGCATATTGTAGGGTGGCCAAAGTCCCTGATCGGCCCTTCCCTCGGCGTTCTGGTGGAAGTCTGCGTTTCAGCTCTCGGAGGGCGGTCATCAGCTCCTTCTGTGTTCGTGCTCGGGCTGACTGTTCGCTGCTGCAGAGGATAAAAGTGGCAGAGGGAACAGGAGATATCAACTACCCAGAATGCAGCACCCTATTACCTACAGGAGTAAATATAAAGCTCTTCCTCCAGGCAAATGTTCTCCAGGAACACAGGTATATTCAACCCCTATCCCTATCATTACCTGCAGCCACTAGTTGATGGGTTATCCTGCTCAGAGCTGGCACTCAGGAGGCTGTAGGCAATGGAGCTGCTTGGAGGGGATGGGCTCTGAGAGTTGGTGCTAGAGAAAAAAATGGAAAACATAAAAGAGTTTAGCCACTCATCATCACACAGTAGGTAGCATCCTGGCATCACAAGAACCTACTAACAAAGGCCAGCTTCTGCCCCCTCCCAAGCTATCTGACTAACAGCCATTTTCCTAAGTTTCTGATTCTTCCAAGTCCCTAGATCCCTAAGCCACTTCTATATCCACTGTTCCCATCTCTCATTATCCCTAGGTTCCATCACCCCATCATCATGCCTCTTACCTCTTGCTGCTCTCTGTCGTCTCCAGCAGAGCAGAGTCCTTCCCATGGCCAGAAGAAGAGCTGTGAGAACTACGCTGGGAAGTACCCTGGGACTCCGGTCCATTGGACTCATTGCCACTTGAACCATTGCTGTTTGCATCGGTATCATCCGAGAGGCCAGGACCAGGGCAGGCTCTGTGTTCGGGGGGCCCAGGGGATTGGGATCCCCCTGAATCAAACCCTTCACCAAGCCCAGGGCCTGGTCTCCCTGCCCCACTGCCTCCCTCAACGGCGCCATTCATGGTGGTGCCATGGGGAGGACAGGGGGAGAAAATCAGTGAGGGGGGAGCGGCCACCACGAGGCAATACACCAAGGCCCTTAAAGGCAGGAGTTTCCTTGGTCGGGGAGAGGGGAGGCAAGAAGTGGCAAAAGGTAAAGTCAGTGAGGATTGTGGAGAGGGACGACTGCTGGAACCTGGAGGATGGAGAAAGAAGGAGAGAAAGAAAGAAGGCTTCTCACCCTCTAGCACTTGGTTTTTTCCACTCTACCTCTACTCTGGCAGCTGATCATTCTTCCCACCTCTACCACATAAACCCAGGTGAACCTCAGACTTGGGGGAGCTGCACTCAGGCCACACACATACCCAAACGTCTCCCAGTGTCTATTCCCTTCAATAATCCGGGGCCCAAGCTCTTAGCCTTCTCTCTCCGACTCTACTTTCTTTATTGGGATAGCAACAGATCCTGCTCTGGACTCCAGGGAAGGTTCTTCTCTAAATTTATATACATTCATCATAGGTCACAGGCTTTAGAGCTGGAAGAAACCTTAGAGCGCTAATTCAATATCCTAACTTTACAGATGAGGAAATGGAAGAGTCTAAACAATTTGCTCACGGTTACACAGCTAGAAAACAGAGCTGATAGCTGAACCCAGGTCTTCTGGCTCCAAATCCAGTACTACACAAAACTATTATATACACAGATGTATATAATGGCCCAAGAAAGAGTATACTATCTACAATTAATTTTGTGAACCTTAAAGCCCTATGCAAATGTGACATTCTTTCCCTGCTGATTTTCAGTAATGCTTGAAAAACTTTATTCCAGAACAGAGATTGAAGGGAGAAAGGGAAGGGAAGCTGAAAGGTGGTGGGTTAAAGGCGGTGGAGAGGAGTCAATGTGGCACAGTGGAAAGTGGCTCTGGAGTTGGAGGAGCTGGGTTCAGATCCTCACTTCCGACACTTCTGACCTGTGTGACCTCTTAAATGCCCAACTGAATGACATTTCTCTTCCTGTTTCAGCTCTCTGCATCGATTGACACTGATGATCCCCCTGCTCCTCTTAGATACTCTCTCCTCCAGGTTTTCCTGACACTGCCCTCTCCTGGTTCTTCCCCGACCTCTTTGACCACTGCTCCTCAGTCTCCTTTGTGAGAGATTCATCTAGGTCACTCCTGCTAATCACAGATGTCCTTCAACAATCTGTCCTTCTCCCTCTATACTATCTTGTTTGGGGATCTCATCAGTTCCCACGGGTTCAGTTATCCTCTCTATGCAGATGATTCCCAGATCCACATATCCAACCTGAGTCTCTTTCCTGACCTCTAGCCATCCACTGCCTTTTGAACTGGATGTCTCTCAGGCATCTCAGACTTAACATGTTCAAACCTAGATGACTTCTCTTTATCCCCAAATCCTCCCTTCTTTCCAACCTCAAGGGCAATACTGTCTTCCCAATCATCCAGGCTCACAATGTTCACAATCACTCTTGGCTCCTCACTCACACTCACCCTACATATCCAATCTGTTGTTAAATTTTGTTCTTATTGTCACAGTATCTCTCCTATGTGTTCCCTTTTCTCCACTTATTCAACAGTCACTCTCATCACCGCTCCTCTGGACTACTCAGTTGTCTTGAGTATCTCCCCACTGAAATTCACCTTCCATTTCAGATGCCAAAGTGATTCTCCTAAAACATAGATCTGACCCTGCCACTCTGCCCCATCCCAAACTCCAGTACCTCCCTATTACCTCCAGAAACAAATATAAACCATCTGTTTAACATGCAAAACTCTCTAAAGGCTCCTTCCTAGTCTTGATACTCCTCCTGATGATCTAGCCACACTGGCTTACTTACCACACTAGTCTTTGCATTAGTGGTCCCCACGCCTACAAGGCTCTCCTTCCTCACCTCTGCTGCTTAGTTTCCCTCACCTCCTCCAAGGCTCCGCTCAAATCCCACCTTCAGAAGGAGGCCTCTCCTTCCCACCTCCTGCCTACTCAAATTACCTTCCATCTACCATAACTATATCTATATCTTCTATCTACCTAGTCATTTACAGGTCTCCCACACTAGAATGTGAGCTCCTCGAGGACAAGCAGATAGCATGCACTTAAGGCAAGTCATTTAACCTCCTTAGGCCTCAGTTTCCTCATTTGTCAAATGAGGGTGTGGGACTAGATGATTACTGAAGTCCCTTCCAGTTCTCGACCTGGGACCCTATGATCCCTTCTCCCGAGATCCCTGAGACAGCAAGTCTGGTCTGGGTGGGAGAGCTGAATGTGAGTATCTCCCCTCAATCTTCATTAACATACTGACTTTGTCATCGGGCTATCTGTAGAGAAGAATCCACTTTTATGTGAAAGGGGAGTGAAGCCGGGAGAGTAGCTCCTGTATTTAGGACTCATGGGCTAATTTTATCTTGGGAGAGGGAAGGCGACTGGGGGTTGGGGCTGGAGGAGGGGCCATCTCCAATGTACATGCGCACACCACACCAGCCACATACTTCAGCTAAAGGCCCTACTGTAGCCACGGCAACCTGCGTCAGAGGCTGAGCTCAGCGGTTGCTGGAGGAACCCAGAGGCCCTGAAGAAGGAATGGAAGAGGGAAGGGAGGAGGAAGAACAGGGTGATTGCTTTTTCTTCTTTCCTCCCATTTTGTGGGGTAGAGGGGATCACACTCCAACCCATGTGCCTGCTGCAAACATGGGTAGGAGTAGAAACATGAGTGGGAGATGTGATTCAAATGCAGCCTGGATAAGACCCCAAAACATTCCTAAGTAACAGTTAGTAATGGACATTTTACACAACCCTCATCTCCCACATCCCTAAACCACTTCAGCATACACACACCATTTCAAGTGGGGAGTAGGAGCTATGGTACACTGTGCTGCCCGAGTCTCTAAAAAGTAGAAATAATGGAGGTTTGGGGAAGAGGGAATTGGGAGCGGGTTGCAGAAGAGTGGGAAGGGACAGGATGGATGCATGGGTTCCAAGAAACTCAGCTAAATCTCTACCTGAAGAAGATAACCTCTGTCCTCTCCTCCACAATATTCTCAACCCCAAATAACCGTGGACTATGTTAGTGGCTATTTTCTTCTCCCTGTCTCCTAGGAATTCAGCTCCTCTTTCCATAGCCTCCATAGATTTCCCCTCTTCCTTTTCTCTAGCTCTTCTAAAACCAAGACACTAAATATCATTAAGTCTGGAGCAGGGAATAATATAGCAAACCTCTATTTGTCTGTCTAGCCTTCCTTTCTGCCCACTCCCCCCTTTTTGTCTTCTAACCATGTTTCTCAACCCCAAGTATTTTCGAAACCAGAGCCAGGGGAAGGAAGAAGGCTGCAGCCAAAAGCAAGAACTAGGTCTGGGAACGGGATGTTCTAGCCTTAGCCCGAGCTGACATCACAACCGGCACTGGGCCAGGAATGGGGGAGAAACTGCCAAAGGGAGTTCCTGGTACGGTAACAAAGCCAGGGTGCAGAAGAGGAAGAATTCAGCGGAGGAATACTACTTCTGGGGGTCCTAAGAAAAGTTGAGACTCTTATAATGACAGTTGTGAGCCTGAGATAAATGGGTTTCTTGCAGGGTAATAAGGGTCATCGAAAAAATGCGGGGGGGGGCAAGAAGATGAGTTGGAGATTGAGAGACTAGATTCCTGGAGAAAAGAGTTGTAACTGTTAAAAACTGGTGCTGGAAAGCAATGGTTATCATGGTCTTAAAAGTCTAGCAGGAACATTTACACACTGTTGGAGGGAGGGATGCTGAGAGCTATGAGACACAGGTCAGTCATGCATAAGTTCTGGTGGGAAAAAGGAAGCTTGCCAGGGAGTGGGGTGAGGGGGAAAACTTGGGGGTTCAGAGAAGAGATAGAAAAAACTAAGACTTACTTGTAAGGTAGAAACCCTGGATTCTCAGAGGATCACAGAAGTAGCCCGGCAGCAGAGGCCCCGAAGCAGGATGAAGGGGTGCTGCTGGGTGGGTCTAATCTCTAGTGCTCCTACCTGCCTAATCCTTTTTCCTGCCGGGGGCAGGAGAACTTCTCTAAAAGCAGAGAGGCGGGTTGCATAATGACAGGCATTGGCCATTACTGGCTTCCTGCCTGCTGATGCATAAGCCCTACCTCTGATTGGTTGAGGATCCCGGCAAGGTGCCTGGTTGGCCAGCCACCCCCACTGAGGTCAGGGCTGTTACACACACGGCTGCACGTGGACCTGGGTGCTGCCACTTGGGCGGAAGGGCCCAGTACACTGGGATAATATATGGTTTAAAAAGCAGTGCCGAGATTAATGGTAAGTGTGTACGTGTATGTATGTGTGTGTGTGTGAATGATCATGGCTTTGCAAGGCTTGCTAGACACCCTGATCCTAGAAAAAGGTAAAAAAGGGAAGGGGAATAGAGATTCAGAATTAGAATGGATAAGATACTGATTGAGGGGAGCATAGGGGAGAATACATCCTTGATGTCAAGCTAATGAGGCTGTACTCTTCCAGAAATTTCAACTACCACTTCAAGCCCCTCGGGCACCTGGGGCCAGTGAATTGGAGAGGCCTGGGGGAGTGAGAAGTAGTCCTAGCTAAGACCCCTGAGTCACCTCCACTCAGGTATGCAGCCATGGGCAGAGCAGACACAATGTAAGGGGCATCTCTAGTCAATCAGGAGTAGAAAAGAGCAGCTACAACCAATCAGGGTTTGATGTTCATATGTGGGAGGGAGGAAAGGTGAACGGCAAGGGGCACCTAAAACCAATCAGAACATAGTGGCAAAACATGCCGTCCACCCCCACTAGGAAAGGCAAATGTCCCAATGGCCTATCAGAGAAAAGGTCTCTCCAGCTGCCCACTCAGTGACTTCTGTTCTCTGGTTCTCCAGGACACCACACGGAGGCTGAGAAGGCTGGGAGGTTAAGAGCAGGATGAGAGCTATACCACAAGGGCCAGTGGAGGGGGGAAAGTGAATGGGGTCTGGAAGTAACCAGGAAAGGAAAAACACTCATTTCATCTTTTCAGATTTTGTAAAATGTATTGATTGGTTTTGCTGATTTGTTTTTTCTCTTCTTCCTCTTTTTAAAAATATATGGAATGGCTCTGGGAGGTGGGGGAAGGGAAACAAAGCACATTGAAAACAAAAAGATATCAATAAAATTTAATTTTTAAAAAAGAAGGGGAAAAGCCAATGACAACACACATCTGGGTGCCTGAAGCTATAAAAAGAGGAGACTAAAGACCCAAGAAAAGGAGTGATCAGGTGTCTGGACACTAGAAATAGAAGATATATATTTTTAAGAATGTCTGGGTACTAGGAATGAATTCAGGGCTTGGAAGGTTGTGAGAAATGGAGGTTAAGAGATGGAGAGGAAAGTATAGTACAAGAGCTAGAAAATCTACTTTTAAGTATTGAAAGTGCCCCCCCAACCCCCGGAAACACAGCCATATGTGGAGAAACCCCCAGAACTGCTGACATAACTAGGCATGGGATGCATCAGTCCCTCCCTGTCACATGTACTGAGCTTTCCTTAACAATGGTCTCCTTTTTATAATGGGAGGTGAGAGGGAGGGATACAGGAGTCTTGAGATCTCTTAAGAAAAAAACTGAAGCTCAGAAGTTATCAAGTAACCCTGTGAGTCAGAAGGGAACAAAGAGAACTCAGGATCCTAGAGGTCTGGTCTCCCCTTAAAGAAATTCCCTGTACCCCAACACACACTCCCCACTACTGTTTCCTCTTGACCAACTTCTCTCCTGGGACCCAGGTATTTCTATCCCAATCAGAGTCTCTACCTCTCCACTCCTATTCTTGGCTCTTTTCAGGAACCTTGGTTTTAGGAATCCTACCACCTTCCAGACTGAATTCCCCTTCCCTCCCTCCCCCCCAACCCACATTATAGCCTCCTCAATGACCCAATTGTTATCAAATGAGATCATATTTGTAAAATTAGCACAGTGCCTGGCACACAGTAGGCACTATATAAATGCTTATTCCCGGCCCCTTCACTTCTCTCCTAATCCTCCTCCACACTCCCTCCCTGCTGCCCAGTTTACTTCTATTCAGTGTCATTGTTCCCACAGTAACAGAGCCCTGCTGCCGTCAATGGAAGGAAAAGGGGCAGGTAAAGGAGTGACGTCAAAGCAGAGGAAGGGGGCAGGCTGCAGGCGGGGCAAAGTCGCTTGGAGAATGTGGGGCAGAGAGCCTGGAAGCCTGGAGAGGCAGTGGTTTGGGAGGCAGCCAGTAGGAGGGCGGTGGCCAGTGCAGTGAGAACATCTTGTTCTCTTGGCAGTCAGCCTAGGACATGCAACCGTCCTGTCCCGGCTCACTCTTCACCCCCTCCCTACCCTCTCCCTATCCCTACCCTACCCCCTTCCTGTCCCAAAGTCAAGTGTTCCTGGACGGAGAGAATTGGGGGAAATGGGTGGCCAGCTACAGGCCCCAGCTGTCAATCCTTCCCACAATGAACCATACTAGCTCCAGACCTCCAAGTTCTATCATCACTGCCTCTAAATTATACCACAAATTTGCTCATGTGGTCATAAAAAGCCAGGGTGTGGAAAGCTGGGTCCTACAAGCTAACAAGGCTTTTCTTCCTTGCATTCCAAATGCCACCCCCTCCAGTTACAGTGGCAACCAAAGGTTATGGGACAGAGGTATAGGTACAAGATAAGAAAACCAAAGCAAAGGGCAGACAAAGTAACTGGAGAGACCTAGGAGAAGGATCAAAGGATCATATAATATTCTAGCTGGAAGACAGTAGAGCCCTGATGGAGAAGAGATTTGGCAGTAGGAGCATTAGGTTGGAACTGATACTAAGTACCTGGAAGAAGATAAGTAGTTGGGAATGGGGCTACGTTAAAGGGGTTTCCTGAAAGAGAAGCCAAGGGTTTGCAGGAAAGACTTAGGACATTTGGGTCTTAGATACTGCCTTGATCTAAGTCCGTCACTTCTGCTCCTTTATCATATTTGTATATATAAGAAGGAACAATGAGAATTTCCCTCCCAAGTGTAAGGCCAAAAAGGAGTTCCTTACTCTGCCTTTGGTTCTGTTCCATATCTAACACTCTTTGACAAAAGTCCTCAGCTCTAGTGCCCATGGAAGATGTCACTCACCTCTCTAATCTGTATCTCTGGTACATACCTAGGATTCTTGGTCATCTGCCTAATTTTTGGCCTAGTTCCTGAAACCCAAGTGTCCAGTCCCTCCCAGCCTGGGGACAGTACAGTATGCTACTGTATGATACATCCTTTCCCAGACTCAGGAATCTGGCCCTTTGGCATCCAGCTCTCCCTTACCATACCCTGAAGGACCCAAGAAATTGTCTGCTCCCTTCTACCAGACTCCACTCTACTCAGAAGCTAAACTGTTCAATCTCTTCTCCACATTTATAACCACTATCCTCCTTTATTTGGAACCCAGCACTATTATTGTAATTTTCTATATACATTGATATGAGTATAGACCCCTCAACTGGGTGCTCAAACAGGCCCTGAGATCTTGATATCATCACCCCCCATCCCAAAGCAAAGTAGCTGACTGGACCAGGAGTCAAGACCTGGCTTCTAGCCAAAGTTCTGCCAAAAATTAGCTATGTGGCCAGGGTCAAGTGACTTACTTTCCATGGGCCTCAGTTTTCTGGTCTGTAAAATGGGGGGCCCTAAGATAGTTTTCATTCTCCTTCTAGGTCTAATATTCTATTCATTCTATTATTACCTTTTCCCCTAAATACCAACGACATTTCACCTGACAAATTCTCCTTCTAATCCCATAATTAAGGAATTGGGGTAAAAAAGTTATTCAACCTGAAAAAGTATTTCCCTTTTGTTCTCTAATCATGTCTCTCATATATCTCCATTTTCCCCACTTTGTCTCAAAGATCCTGAGATCACCCCAATCAGATCCAAACCTAAGACTGATAGCCACTTAAAAACTCCATTTTATTCAAGTCCCTACAAGCTTGGATATTAGAACCCATCAATATTGGATTCACGCATCCCATGAGTTCATTTCCAAATGTTCCAAATCTAACAGTTTAATAGCATGCTTTTCCATGTTTCAGTATTATTTGCTCCACTGCATGGGAGGTGTGTATAAATGGTTACCTCCTATGATACATACATATACCTATTGTGTACACACACACACACACACACACACACACACACACACTCAAAAGAAATCTCCTGGAAAGAGTATTAGACTTGGGAGTCAGTAGAGACCTTGGTTTGAATTCTATCCCCAAGGCTTACTAGTTGTGTATGGTCATATAGGAAAGTCATAATGTCTCTGAACCTCAGTTTCCTCATCTATAAAATGAGAATACCACCTTCTATAGCACCTATCCCAAAGGGCTGTTATGAGGATAATAATAATAGCTAGTGTTTATACCTTGATTTGCAAAGTTTGCAACGTGCTTTACAAGCATCTCATTTTTCCAAATGAGATAATTTACATCTGTAAATCTCAAAGGCTACATAAATCAACTATTATGATTATCACAAACTCCAGCTTGATGCTGAAGGAACTGGCCAAAGTGCTAAGATGGTAGAAGACACCCTTTTATTCCCCAAATCTCTACCTTAGTCTTTTGTCTAGTTTGAAGCCCGCTCCAAGTCATTCACCTCTACCAAAAGACAAGTACTTAAGCCACTCCTCTAAAGGACCACCATACATCTGAATCACCAAATCCCACATAATAATAATAATTATTATGGGGCAGAGGAGGAAGAATTGTGTTGCTAGTAAACAATCCTACCCTCAAACTTCACCTACTCCTTGAAGTTTCTCCGAACCTGACGAGAATAATTTTTCCTGTCCCCGAACTTTTTTCTTACCTCTCATGCACTCATCATATTTAGCCCCGTATTATATAATTAATTACCTGCTCACCTATTTCATCTTCCCCCACTGGCCTGTAAGCTTCATGACGGTGGGGGCCGTGGTGTCTTGTTCTGTAGAGCCTCCTCCCACCTCCCCCACCAGGACAGGGCCCCACATCATCACACTACCTGTCACAGCCCCCACCCCATGGGAAAGCTCACCCCAGATATAGATCAACACCCCCCCAACACACACACACCTTTCCCCAATGTTATCACACCTGAGGTTATCACCTCTTCCCACGGAAAGAGGGTCGCCCTTTGGAAAGGGCCTGCAAGTCCCGACCCTGGGAGTGTCGGCATAGGTCACTCAACTACTTTGTGCCTCAGTTTCCCCCTCTCCTAGGTGGCCTGGAAGAAAGCCTCAGAGACTGTAATAAAGGACGCGTTCCCTACAGGGGTAACCTACTTCCCTCTGTGCACACGCTGGCCCGTGCCCCACTCACCGCTCCCCCGCCTTCAATCGATCCCGGGGCTCCGAGGATCAAGGGTCTGGGCTCAAGCACCCCTAGCACGCCTTGCCTACAAGGATCCCGATCAGTTCCACCGAGGCCAGCCCCCTACAGGGCCGGCGCGGGACAGCACCGCCCATCGGCTGGGACGCCACGCCCTTGACGCGCTTATTGGCCTGGGCGTGCCGACCCATGCCCCAATCCTCGTGCCGCTGCCCCGCCCCCCCTTCCTTTCCACGCACCACTCCCATTGGATCCCGTCAGCCCCCGCCGCCTCCTCGTTGGTCCCAAAGAAGCCAAGCTGCATATACTCCACGTGCTCTCGGGTCCCACCCCCTCGCGTTGATTGCTAGTTTCCCGACCGGAAAGTGCGTAGTTTTTACTTTCTCAATGGCCATTGGTAAATGAAAATTCCTTTGGCTTGCCTCGTCCCGTACCGCGTGAGAAGATCCCTCCCCTAGATGATCCTCATTGGTCATCTTTGGGAGGAGCTGGAGAAGACACGTGCAGGGCTCCTCACGCGGCCACTTGTTTACCAGTACTGAGCAGAATTTTTCCGTGACGTCACCGACACCAACTGCCACAAGAATCATCGCAGGCGCAGTTTTGAGGGAAGTGGCGGGGCGTGAAGGGGGAGCAGAAAGAAAGGGAACCACAGGAAGAGTTGGGACGGAGTGGTAGAAAGTTTTTAGGGGAAGAAAGGTATCTGGTGTCTTGATTGGAAAGGTGTAGTTGGGGGCGGTGCGGGGAATGGGCGGCGGCGGTCGGTGTGGCGTAGGAGCCTAGTACCGCCCTGGCCGGGCGGTGGAAAGGATGCTGCGGTGGAGACGAATTGGGCTGGATGGGAAGTGCAAGGGGCGTGAAGCGCTCTGCAAGTCGTAGAGGACGCCACGAGCGCCCGCTATCGATCGGTCCGCGAAAGAGCATTTATTAAGCGCCTAGTGTTGTGCCACGCAGCGTGCTAAGCGCTGGGGATACAAAGAAAGCCAGTACCCCTCCCCACAGTTCCAGCTCTCGGGAGCTCACTGCCTAATGCAAATAACTATGTGCAAGCAGATGTGTACGGGATAAATTAGGGATAGTCTCGGGACCCGAGATTGAAGGAATGCTGACGCTGCTGCGGCCTCACAGTTATGAGATAAAGTGCCTTATAAACCTTAAAAGCACAACTATTATTGGGTGAAATGTAACTCTTTGATATTGGAAAGGCCGTCAGTCACAGCTCTAGAGCTGTGTGAATAAAGCAGTGAGAGAATATGACCTTGAGGGATTTGGGATGTGGGGGGCGCTTATAATGGTGGGAGCATTGTGATAATTAGGAGAGTGATGACTGGAAAATTGGGGGCTCCGTCTCAGGAACAGAATTTTTTAAAAATCATGTGTAATTGAGCAAATAGCCTCTACTAATGCAGATACTATATATCTAATAAAACAACAATACTTTGCAACATGAAGTCTTAGGGAATTGCTCAGCAGCCACACTGAAACAAGTATGACTGTGGCCGGGGTTCAGGTAGCCAGTGTTGGTTAGAAGCTGTACTGTCTTTAATGACTATTCGCTGCTGTCTTTGTATGGTGATAATTAAGCTGAGGTGAGGTGTGATAACCTGAATTTGAGAGAGATGGTGGAACTCAGAAAATGGAGCTTAGAAAGATCAGAAGATATATGATAATGACCAAGGAGTAAAATGAACTAAGATTAGGGGATTGGAGTGTTGAAGTCACCTTGTCAGCCTCCACTCCTTACTCTCCCTAACCCCCAATCACTTGACAAGTCTTGATTTTTACCCCTACAACATCTCTCCCATTAATCCTCTTATTTTTATTCACACTGCAACCACTTGTCTCTCATTATCTGTTACCTGGACTACTGAGATAAGTTGCTGATTTGTCTCCCTGCCTCATATCTCTCCCCTTTCCAGTCCATCCTACACATAGCTGACAGAGTGGTACAGGAGTCTGACCATATCATTCTTCTAATCAAAAGGCTGTAATGACTCCCTATTACCTCTAGTGTAATATACAAATTTTACTATCATATACAAAAAAGTTTGGTATTAAAAGCCCTTCAAGTCTGGTTGTAGCCTACATATCCAAATTTACTACATGTTACTCCCTTTCACGTCCTGCCAAATGGACATACATGATATTCTTCACAACGTTCTAGCTCCTGCCTCAGTGGCTTCAAACAACATTTTTCCCATGCCTGGAATTCACTCTCATCTATGCCTTGGTAAGGGATTAAGCGGAAGACTGGGCATTGAGGGCCTGGTTGTCAAGAGCATGCTCTGTCTGATGTAATCACCTGAGTGGATACTTGGTGAGCCAGCCTTTGGGCATCTGTAAGGGAAGCCCCTCCTCTCCAAATCATGGGTAGATATTCTGACTTCTTTCTACCCATTTGCTGTATGGTGAGGAGGAGCCTTTTGATCTGATGCTGAACCAGAACCTGGTATTTATACAAAAGGTACTATCTGGCCTAATTGATCTTTTTCTTTCCCTGGCGATAAGCACGGAAGATGAATTGCCTTGGGAGTCCTGGCTTCATGGCAGCTCCAGGTGCTGGAGATTGCTAACCTCCAGCTTCATCTGGAGCTTGCAAGAAGCCAGGAGAACATCTGTCTTTGTTGCGTCTATTTTTTCCTACTCTTAGGTGAAAAATATCAGAGATGGCTACAACCTTTTGAGCAAGTCGCCAGAGATCCCGAAACTGGAAGCCATATCAGAGTTTACCAGCAGCTGAGCCAGGTGAAATGTACTCAGGTACTGCCCTGAGGAGCAACCTGCTGGACTCAGCCCCAGCAGTGGATCCACTCAGAGTTGCCCTGTCCTACATCAAGGAAGTGATTAGAACAGTGACTATGACAAATTTAGAAATAAATTTAGTGGAGGTGAATGCATTCTCTCCCAAGAACTGAGGTGATAGAAGGAGGAGTATGCCTCCCTAGTGTTAGAAGAAGGGTTCCTCTGGTGTTTGGGGGAAATGTTTAATAAATTCTGTTCTTATGTTATCTTCTCAGGAAATAATTATTTTGTAAAAAATTAATTGATGCTACCTGGTTAAATGATACTAGGATGCTAATAACGGGGTCAATCAGTGATATAGGGAAGATGTTCATTGTAACTGGTAATTGATATGGGGAGAAATACCCAGAATGAGGGTTTAAGCTGATAACATTTTAAAAGAACTTCATTTCCATTTACAGTAGTCCTGGAACTCTGAAGGAATAAATGTTAGCTACCTTCTTGGGAACCCAGCTCACTAGTGAGAGTGAGAGTTGGGATGAGAACACCAGAAGTCTTTTTGTATGGGCTGCACCTCTTAAAATACCTAACTTCCTTCAAAGCACAGCTCAGAAGCCACCTTCTATGTGAAATTTTTCTTAGTGGCAGCTAGGTGATAACACTCTATAAACCAATGGACCTGGAGTTGGGAATCCAGCCTCAAACCCTACTAGTTGTATGACCCTAGGTAAGTCACTTAACCACTATCTGCCTCACTTTCTTCATCTGTAAAATGAGGATAATAGCAAAGTGCCAGCTATGTAATTAACAATAAATGCTTTTCCCCCCTCCCCCCCTTTGAGCTTCTAGTGCTCCCTCTCCATTACCTTTTGTTTGCTTATGCATAATATATGCCCTGATAGAATGTAAGCTACTTAAGGGCAGAGTTGTTGTTTTTTTCTGTCTCCAGAACCTAGCACACATACCAGATTATATGTGTATATGTGTGTTTATGTATACATACACAGGTATATGTGTGTACATATATATGACACTTAAATGCTTGATTAATTTGTGATAATGTGGCAAAGAGTAAGTGAGATGGAATATGAAAGGGTACGCAGGCACAGGTGGGGAGCTGTATGACAATGAGGCAAGGCTTAAAATATAAAAATGGTTGGATTTTATCTAGTAATGAAGGGCACATAAGAAGTGTTAGTAAGGATATATTTGCCTGGATTCTTGCACATCTAATCAAAAGAGTTTAAAACTAATATAAGGGAAGAGGAACATAGTGCCTCCTTACTTCAGTTTAGTCACACAAGGCCCAGAATGTATACATTTACATGTTTACAAGGTGTAAATGAGTTGTTTTAACTGTAAAAGATTACTTTCTACCCTGGTTCCTTTAGACAGTAACAAGGCCTCTCTGACTAAGTCAAGAAGGGAACAATTCAATTCTGCACCTGCCAGAGAACAGAGAAATACATTTCAGACAGAAACATAGAGAGATGGTCACCCAAGCTTCAAGGAGCAAGACATTTGGCAATATAGAGTCATGTTGAGAAGAGAAACTGACCCTGGGAATACATCATGAATACTCTGAAGAGAGAAAGGCTTTCCAAGCTTTGCAGCACCAGGATATGTGAGTTATCTTTGTTACATGTGAATCCTGCAGGTGTGCCTCACTGCCATTGTACTCTAAATTTCAGTCCACTCTTCCCTTGGACTCTGTATTTGTGGAAGAGTGTACCTTTGGTTTATAGGAGAAATATTTGCATGCTATCTGAATAAATGTCTTTGCTAAGAGCTAATTGGCTACTGGTTGATTATTAATGGAAAGCACACTAGTAGAGGCTTATGAGCTAGTGTTAGGAGCATAGTCATACAAGATTATCCCTATAACCCTCATAATCCCTGCCCCTAGTGGGGGGGCCCCCTGCGATTGTGTCTAATCTGCCTTGCTACATGCAAATTGTTTTCCTTTGAGATTAAACTTCTGTTTAATTCCTGACTCTCCTGTCTCTAGCCTGCTCTGTTCAGCTCCTGCCATCCACAGGTTAGAGGCCGATTTGGTCCGGTTGACATTAATTGGTTTCAGAAGGGGGATTATCTAGAGGTTGAGCACAAAATGTTGTTATGCCAAACTCAGGGTACAGCTTGCTTGCTGGGCCTTCACTCTGTAATACAGTGTGTCTCCCAGTGTTTTGACACTTGAAATAGTAGCTACTCTCTGAAGACCTATCCTTGATTGGGAGTGCAACTTGGAGGAGTAGCCAAGGGGAGGTGTTACAATGAAAAAGGGTGGGGGTGACAGAGAGTATCTACCAGGCTAGATACCATAGAGAGAAGCTACAATGTAGAAAGAAAAAAATTAAAGACACAAATTCATAGGACACAAAATTCAAGAAAAGAGACAGCAATAAAATCCATAGTATCAAATATCTATATATAAATGCCCAAAGTATAGTTAACAGGAAAGAAGAATTAGAGATTCTAAATGCAGGAAGGCAAATTTGACCTTGAAAGTACCACTGAGACTTGATGTATCAATGACTAGAATATGGCTCTGAAAGGATATTATTATGCCTTATTCACAATAGCAGGATGTACAAAAGGAGATAGAGCAGCATTATCTATTAAGCATATATATATTTATATATATATATGTATATATATATATATATATATAGTTATGAGGAAATACAGGGACTAAAGAGGGAAACATGGTGGAGAAAGTTCATTTAGCATATATTTTGAGTGCCAAAACATTGTGCTAGGCAATGGGATTAAAACCTGCCCTCAAGGAGCTTACATTCCAATCAAGGGATACAACACCCAGGGAAATAGTAGCAAGGGCAAGGAATTTTGGTCTAGGCAGTCACAGGATATGACTGGAAACATAAAACAGCTTATCATGCAAGAACATTTGGGTGCCGATAAATGGTGGCAGAAATAGAATAATAGTCCCATTGTTGTACGCTATAAACCATGGGGACAGAAAGATTACAAATATAAAAGTAGTGTTCCCATCCATAGGAGCATCTGCTTTGTAATGGCAGGAATGTTTGTTGAAATAACTACTGGATGTGCTATATCTGCATCAGTCAATAGATGGCATCCAAGGCCAGGTTGCCTGGCCTCCCTTTGCACAAACCAGAAAGAACCTCACCATTTTAGTCTTGGGTACCCTTTCAGTTGCTGAGCAGTAGGCTGACAGACTCCATTCTTAAACCCCAAGAATGTTCCAAGCCAGATTAGTTTGGTTCTAAGTGTATGAATGTATTCTTGATAATAATTTGTAGTGCTTGGCTTAGGTTCATAAATAAAACACTGATGACCATACTTCATATATACCAGAGAACCTGCATTCATTCTAATGGAGGAAGGATGGTGGGGAATTTATCCCCATCTTATTGAGATTCAAATCTCCTTCCCAACTTCCAATGATATGCTAAGATTGCTTACTTACATACATTAGGATATAATTACTGAATAAAATCTAAAGGTAGATTTAAAAGTTCAGCTGTGCTCCTAGAAGGTTATCTTTGACTTCATCTACCCAGTCCTCTGCACTTGGGAATCCATACTCACAGACCATAATTATGGGGAATCAGTTCTCAAGCTGATAGAGGACTGATCCCCTATTGGTCAATCCCCTAAGTGATAGGGAATTTGTCCTCAAAGGTAAAAGGGTGCTGGATGGTCTAATGGTCATTTGCCTCCTATCATCTGGCTGTACCTGTATTAATGGCCATTTGAATTCCTTTATGATATCTTTTTTTCCTTAAGCTTTTACAAAGGGATATTACCTTTGAAGACACAGAAAAAACAGAAGTACAAACATTTCTACCCAACCCCTTAGGGAAATACTTCCCCCCTATGCCATGTTAATCTCTAGGGAGAACAGGCTCAGATTTAACACAGTTCATGCATGACATTAGTTCCATCAAATCCACATATAAAGGTTGCATCCCTGCAAGTAAGTGCTGAAGGCTGACTGCAAAACCCAGCATGAACTAAACTTTTGGATTTTCAAACTCTTAGACTCAATCTCTTGCCATTTTGAAACTCATAAGGTCATATAGCCTCCAACTTCTTTCACCTAAAAGGAGAGAACAAACAGTGACACAAATGGAGAAGTCCTGAGGCCTTTTAACATTATCTCTCACCTGATATCATTAGCTAGGAAGTGAGCTAAAGAAGTCAAATCAAGATTGTTTCTTCATTGTGTCCTCACTGTCCTTCAGTCAGCTAGATGAAACACTGCAGAATATATCACCTACTGAATATTGTCCTTTCTTTTCCCTTGTACTTGACCTCTCAAGAGCTTTTGACACTATTGTACATTTACAAGACAGTTCTTGAGTGCTGTCTCCTCCCTTGACTTAAGTGGTGCTAGTCTTGTACCTGCCAGTACTTTCAGTCTCTTTTTCTGGATGATGATCCATTCATCTCCTGCCTCCAAACTATATGTATCCTCAGGGTGGAAACAGTGATCTAGGCCTGTCTTATTTTGCTGTGCCTTTAGAGAGTTTGATATAACTATAAAGGCCTATGGGTAGACTAGGAGCTGAAGAAACTATGGATAAGAGAAATTTCTTTCTCATGGGAAAAAAACTTCTGTCTCTAGGCAGAAAGTTACAAAGCACCTGATCAACTTGCTATAATTATCCATTAATTTTACCTTACTCAAAATATTCCCCCCAAAATCCATTTAGCCGCCAACTGATTCTTTCTTAATTTTTCTTTTCTGGGCTTGCTAAATTTAATTTAATTTTTCTTAATTTTTCTTAATTCTTCTTTTCTCTTAATTGATTCTTTCAGCTTTCTAAGTCCTTAGCAATCTCTTGTATAGTTATCCCTCTCAGCTAATTTTTTACTACTGTCACTTGATTTTTTTGTCATTCTACAGATTATAAAAGTTCAGTCTTGCTCTATCTCAAAGAAGAAGATTCTAATAAATACGAAGATACTTAGACTCTGTGCTTCTATTTGAGATGCTACCTTCCTTCATAATGTCTTGGTTAAGTCAGAATGCAGAGTATTGAGTCAATTCTTCAATACCAGCTTAGTTCAAGAGATGATCTAGTATCTCCTTCCACAAATTTCCAGCATATTTCTCTTGTATCCTCTTCTGGTGTGTTGTCCATAAAATAATGTGGCCCTATTTTCAATTATTTCCCTCATAGAACATTAATTTATTAGATATGTGGAGGATGGATTAAAGAGAGGAGAGACTGGAGGTGATTTGTGAAGAGTGATGAAAACCTGACTGTAGGGTGCTGGCTCTATGAGTGGCAAGGAGACAGATTGGGACAGATGTAAAGGTAGAGCCTACAAGTCATTAGAACTTATTGAATATTTATGGTTAGATAGACAGAAAAGTGAAGAGTGACTCCAAGGTTGCAAACTTGGTTAACTGGAATGATGGTCAACAGAAATAAAATTTTGGAAAAGGGAATAAGTTTAGGGGGGAATATTGAGATCTCTTGGATATTTTGAGTTTGAGATATCAGTGGGCTAGCCAATTGAAAAAATGTTCAATGGTCATGTGGGATGGGAGTTCAGGAAAAATATTAAGACTGGACATAATGCATTTAGGAGTCAACCTTGTTGAGAAAATGTTTGAAACTGTAGGAGCTAATGAGATCACTGAGAGAGCACACAGAGAAATATACCAAAGATAGAGGCTTTGGTGGCAAGAGAAAGATGATAATTCAGCAAAAGATGTTGAGGAACAAGCAGTCAGGTACCAGGAAAAGCAAGAGAACAATGTGACTGAAACCTGAGAAGACTTAAATAAACTGATGCAAAGTGAAATGGGCAGAACAGGAGAACATCACAGTAATTGTAATAGTATACAATGATCAATTGTGAGTGACTTAGCTATCCTCAGTAATACAATGAACCTAGGCAATTCTACGGGACCTATGATGAAAAATGCTATCTACCTTCAGAGAAAGATCTAACAGAGTCTAAACGTAGATTGAAGCATACTTTTAAAACTTTATTAATCTTGATTATTTTGGTCTGTGTTGTCTTTTTCAAGATGTCTAATACAGAAATGTTTTGTATGACTACACATGTAAAGTCTATATCAGATTACTTGCCTCCCCAGGGAGGGATTTGGGGGGAGAGGAAGGGAGAGAATTTGGAACTCAAAATTTTAAAGAACACATGTTTAAAATTTTGGCTTACATGTAACTGAGGAAAAAATAAAATTAATGACTGGAAAAAGAAAAAGAAAGGGAAAAAGGCAGTTCAGCAAAACAAACATACTGTGTCTGTACATACAAGGGAACATTGTTATTGTTTGTTTTTTTTAAGAATGGGATACATGGGATGTTTGTCGGCAGCAAGGGGGAGCCAGTAGATAAGAAGGGGCAAAATGAGAGACTAAAGCAAAGTAGGAGATAATGGATATGATTTAGATAGATTTTGCAATGTCAAATAAGGGAGAAGAGGAAAATAATGGTATATGATCTAAAACTTTTCAGTAACGTGAAGTTTTCCACTGGGAACGAGGGGAAATTGTTGATGTAGGGGACTTAAGAAAAGAAGGTTTTGAATAGTTGCTGTGGTGAGTGATATTCAAATAGGAAACAATAAAAGGGTTGCCATGAAGCAATGAGAGCCCAGTTGAGATCAGATAAACATAAATTTGTAGTGAACCCATTTGGGATAGTTGTGTGATTTTCTTCAGCAGAGCTCAAACTTTGAGTAGGAG
>NW_020942366.1:0-4774 GCF_900497805.2 Vombatus ursinus
GAACTTAACCGCTGCCTGACTCAGTTTCTTCATCTGTGAAATGGGGATGATGATCGCACCTACTCCCACAGTCATTGTGAAGCTCAAATGAGATAATACTTGTGAAAGCGTGTAGCACAGTACCTGACACATAGTAGGAGGTGCTTATTAAATGCTATTTCCTTCTACTTCCCTGAACTTTATCAAAAAAAGATGAGAATGGCTGATTGAACCACGCCTATCCCGATAGTGGTTTCAGGTTTACAAAGGGCTTTCTTCACCACAGCCCCATACATGCCTCTTCTTATGCCCTTTCTTATGCCCCTTTTGCTGCGGGGAAAACTGAGGTTCAGGGATGATGCGTGTCCGATCCGAATGCAAACCCCACCCCCTCCCCACTCCCAGGACCAGGGCTTTTCCCACTCCTCTGCACGGCCCCAGAGGGTTAAGGCCAGGAATGGAACTTGACCTCTGGTCCAGAGCTATTCCCTAGAGCCCCCTCCTCTTTGAGCTGGCCTCCAGCCCTTTGAGCTACCCCCGCCCCTCCCCTCCCCTCCCCTCGAATCCCACCCAGAGGCCCTGGGTGTGCCCTGGGAAATGTCACCACAGGGATGGAGCTGTGAAAAGCCGCAGCAGCTGGAATGTGGGGGGAATCTGGGGCTATCACTTACCTCCTGGAGAACTGACCCCTTTGGCAGCCCTGAAAGGGCCTTGGAATCCTCAGCTCACAAATCCCCTGGCTGGATCCCCAGCCTAGCTGCCCCCTGCCTTGGGGGCCAAGGCAGAGGCCCTGGGAAGTGGGGTCATGAGAGCTGCCCTGGCTCAGCAGGGCAGGAGCGGGGTCTCCGATGGCTCAGGAGGATCAGAGAAACTGGGGGGAAGGGGGAAGATCTGGTGGGGCCCAGGCCTGACCATGAGAGAACCCGGTCATGGGAAGCAGGGCCGCTGGCAGGCCGGGAGGCTTTGGGGAGTGATTGGACCATGTGCGAGGTGGTGTGGGGGAGGTCAAGCTGGGGGAGATGTATTGTGTGTGAGGCTGGGTATGAAGCCAGGGGGTGTGGGAGGCTGGATAGGACTGACTATCTGGACCACGTGTGTCTGAGCTACACGTCAAGTCAGACTGGGTGTGTGTCTGCATGTGGGTGAGTGTGCACTGCGTGCGTGTGAGGCCAGGCTGTGTGTGAGGTTGTTCAGGAGTCCCAGAAACACTTTGCTGCAGGGATGGTGGGTTGAGGGTGTTATGGACTGCTGCTCTGTGCAGGGAGGATACATGGGCTAGGGGTAGGGTCAGGCACCCTCTCAGGCCAGTACCCTGTCCCCTAGATCCTCGACCCCTGAATTGGTGGGGGGAGGGGTTGTGTCCTCTTTGATGAGGAGAAATCATCGCACTGACATTTCTCCAGCTGAATCGATTCACTGGGCTCTCACTCTTTTCCTTCTCTCACTTTAAGCCGTGTGAAGCTGGCCTTCCTCTCACCTTTCTCTTGGGGTGCAGGGGAAGACGTGACACGGGGGTGATACAGTTTCGGAGTGGAAGAATTTGGCCCGATAAGATAGAGCCTCGCTTGGCAGCCGGAGGGGCATGACTCTGTCCCTCACCCCTTCCCTGCCCAGCCCTCCCCCCATCACATTGCCCTGTCCTATTTAAAACAGAGCAGAGGGAGCCCTTCACAGCCCTGAAGCCCGGCCAATTCCTTCCTTCCCTTTCTTTCTTATCTGCAAAGAGGGTGCAGAGGGCTGGGATTCGCAAGCAGAAGGCAGGAAGAAGGGCATCTACCCGCGGGGAGTCCAGGGCCCTTTCACAAGCACTATTTGGAATTCTTTTACATCTGGTCCAATTTCAAAAGGTTGGAGAAAACCCCATTCTGAAGCTCAAAAGGACTCCCTGCCACTGCTCAAGCTACTTCTCTTGGGCCCTGAGTTTCTACATCCGTAAAATGGTTAGGACTTGGGTTAGATGCTTTCCAAGGCCCTCCCAGCCCTGACATTCCATGTTCTAAGGCCCCTCCCAGTTCTGACATTCTGTGTTCCAAGGTCCTTTCCAGCTCTGACATTCTATATTCTTTGATCCCTTCCAGATCTGATATTCTGCGTGCTAACCATCTTTCAAGTTCTAACAGTCTCTGTCCTAAGGACCCCAAGGTTCCTTCCATTTCTAATATTCTACATTCTTTTTTTTTTTTTTGAGGCAGTTGGGGTGAAGTGACTTGCCCAGGGTCACACAACTAGTAAGTGTCTGAGGCCAAATTTGAACTCAGATCCTCCAGACTCCAGGGCTGGTGCTCTATCTACTAGATTGTCTAGCTGCCCCTATCATTCTACATTCTTTTTTTTTTTTTTACTTTCATTTTTAAAAAATTTTTTTTATTAACTTATTTTGATTTAGCAATAATCACTTCCATGTGCTTTTGAGTTTAAATTTTTTCTCCCCCTTCCTCCCCACCACCCTCCCCAAGATGGTGCAAATCTGATATAGGCTATACATTTGCATTCATATTAAACATTTTCACATTAGTGATGTTGTAAGTAAAAATTAAAACCAATAGGAGTAACCATCAGAAAGAGGAAACAAAACTCAACAGAAGAGAAAAAAAAATAGCAATTCAACTTCCATAGTTCTTTCTTTGGATGTGGATAGCATTTTCCATCACAAGGCCTCTGGAGATGTCTTAGATTCTTGTATTGCCAGGAAGGGTTAAGTTTATCAATATTAGTCATCACACAACGTGGCTGTTATTGTGTACAACGTTTCTCTTGGTTCTGCTCACTTCACTCAGCATCAGACCATACAAATCTTTCCAGGTTTTTCTGAGGTCAGCCCGTTCATCATTTCTTATAGCACAATAGTATTCCATCACATTCATATACCACAACTTGCTCAACCATTCCCCAATTAATGGGCATCCCCTCAATTTCCAATTCTTTGCCACCACAAAAAGAGCTGCTATGAATATTTTTGTACATGTGGGTCCTTTCCCCATTTGTAAGATGTCTTTGGGTTATAGCCCTAGAAGTGTTATTGCTGGGTCAAAGGGTATGTGCGGTTTTACAGCCCTTTGGGCATAGTTCTAAATTGCTCTCCAAAATGGTCAGATCATTTCACAACTCCACCAACAATGCATTAGTGATCCAGTTTTCCCACATCTTCTCCAACATTTATCATTTTCCTGTTTTGTCATGTTGGCCAATCTGATGGGTGTGATGTGGTGCCTCAGAGTTGTTTTGATTTGATTTCTCTAATCAATAGTGATTTAGAGCATTTTTTCATATGACTATAGATGGCTTTAATTTCTTCATCTGAGAACTGTCTGTTCATATCCTTTGACCATTTATCTATCATTCTACATTCTTAAGGCCTTCATAGCATTGGGATTGTGCGTCGTTAGATCCCTCTTAGTTCTGACATTTTCTGTCCTAAGGCTCCTTTCAGCTCTAATATCCTATGTTCTAAAGCCCTCCCAGCTCTGATGGCCCTTTCCTCTCTAACATCGTGTTCTAACGTTCCCTGATGTAAGTATTTACAGAGGCTTCCTTGCAATGTGTCCCCCTCTCTAAGAGAGCTCATGATGAAGTAGGAAAGACAGTTTGGGAAAGATGGAGGAGTCCCAGGCCGTAGAACTAAGTGAGGCCTGGAAGCTGCTCAACGCCTTCATTTTATACGTGGAAAAACTAGGCCCCAGAAAGCAAAAAGCATTTCCTTTGCCTGAGGTCACATAGTAGGTCAGAGACCAAGCAGGGTTTTGAACTCAGGTCTCTCGGCCCCCAGCCCTAGGAGGTGGGACAAGGAAGTGGGGTCAAGGACACAAGTGGAAAACGTTAGCGTTGAGACAGGAGGATAGGAACAGGGGTTGGGTGTAGATACAGAGTTGTTATGAAATTGAAAGGAAAGGGGGAGTTGAAAGAACTCCCATCAATGGTCTCTTGTTTTAGGAAGGAGGTGAAAACCACTAGGGGAGGGGAGGGGGCCTGGAGAGAGGAGAGGCTGCTGCAGGGAATGAGGTTGGGGAGGCCAGCAGAGAGGGCGCCCCTTGGGCAGGGGGGTCTCCACAATGCCCTGCGTTGGAGCCCAGGCAGCGGCCCACAGGCCTCCCTCTTACTACAGCATCATTACCTTTCCGGGACCGCCCAGAGTGATGGTGTCCACAACTGGAAGGGATCAGAGGTCAACTGGTCCAACCTCATTTGGCTCTGAGCAAAAAAGAGATTTTCTAAAGGTCACACAGAGCATCAGTGACAGAGCTGGGAACGGAACCCAAGGCTCCTTGATCTCTTTTGTTTATGCGTCCCCAGGACCTAGGACGGCATCTGGAACAGAGTAGGTGCTTAATAAATGCTTATTCACTGATTGGCTTATTTCCACTCCGGAAAACACATTCACGCTGTGCTTTGGGGCTGCTTCTCATCACTCCTCTATTTCATATCTGATTCTGCTGAGTTTGAAGGACAGAAAACAAATGGAAACCAACTGCTCCCTCCCCCAACTCCCCCCTTTGGTCCCCCGACTCTGACCCACATTCACCCTCCCCCACAACCACCCTTCCTTCCCACTGCTCCTTTCCCCACCCCCAACTCCTTCTCCTCCTGGGAACTTCCAGAGCCTTCCCTGACCCCCTCCCCCAGGCACAGCAGCTGTGGCTACCACAGCTGGTCTGAGAACGGAGAGAGATGCAGCTGTCGGGAGTCACATCTGTGAGAGAGGCAAAGAGACAGCTACCTTTGTCCTGGGCCCGCTGCGGGGTGAAGGAGAGTGGGGGTGGAAGTGAGTGAGCGTGTGAGAGAGAGAGAGAGAGAGAGA
>NW_020942367.1:0-5423 GCF_900497805.2 Vombatus ursinus
TATCCTGCTGGTAAAGTCCGTGGAGTTCTTATTTTTCTTTTAGTAACTTCTGAATTTCTCCATCATTTTCATCAAACCAATCATGATGTGTATGAGTGTTCTGGTCCAGATATGTAAATGCAGTGCTGCACACCAAATCTCGGAAAGTTGCCAACTCCTTTTCTGCAACTATATATTGGTTCAGCTTTCCCTCCAAATTAGCAGCAAACTGTTTACTCATGAAGTGATCTAATCTGTTGACATTAAGTCTTCTGGTACTCATCTTGCCTTCAGGCCACTGCTGTTGTTGAATTTGAATGTTTAGTTTGGAGAAGATAAAGTCTGTGACTGGTCCAGCACTCTGCAACACACATCACCTTCACCACTGTCACATCCAATCTGTCTCTTCTCCTTATAATGACATGATCTATTAAATGGCAATGTTTGTCATGATGGCATATCAATGAAGTTTTGTTGCATTTAGGTAAATTGAGGATAGTGTTGGTGATGAGAAAATTATTTGATTCACAAGTCTTCAGTAGCAAGCGACCATTGTTGTTGCTGTTTCCTATTCCATTCCTCTGTCTGATAATCCATGCCTAATCAGGAATTAAAATCACACAGAATTATAAGCTTGTCCTCTTTTGACACATTGATGATGAGTATCTCCAGGTCTTCATAACATTTTTCTTTGACCTCCTCAGAATGCATCATGGTGGAAGTATATGTATTGATGATGTTGGCATGGCACTTTCCTGCAAGTGGCAATTTCATTTTCGTGAGCCTTGTCATCCACTCCTTTCGAAAGGCATACAAGCTTATTGACTAGATTAGTTTTGATTTCAAAACCTATAACAGCTTCATGAGGCTACCCATCATGGCACCTCCTCTAAAAAATGTGTATCCGGCTCCAACTTTAGTAATCTGGCCTTCATTTTCTAGCCTTTTTTTCACTTAGGGCTGTTATTTGGGTGTAATAGCTGCTAAATTCTCTCACAAGAGCCATTCATTTTTCAGGTCTACTGGATTTCATGTTGTCCATTAGAGTCCACGCATTTCCTGTATCAATGATGAGTGGAATCATCTTTGCAAAATCTGGTACCTGTTTTGTGTGTGTTTCAACCACAGGATGGGATCCCATCTAGCATGAGAAGCAGGTAGGGGTAAGCAGGTAAGGGCTAGGTGATGTAAACAATTTTGAGGCCATATTTTCTACTCTCATCTTCACACCATGAGGTGAGCAGTGCGGTCCTCAAAAAAGGCTGCTCAGAAACCCAGGGGGCCACCAAATTCCACTGCTTCTTCAGTCCAGTGTGAACATGACCCTGTGGCCTGGACCACCTATTGGCAGGGTTGTGGCTCCAGCTCCCAGTGTATCTACACCTGCAGCTTCATCACTTGCCTATCACCACAGGACTTCAAGGTAGGTAAAAATGTAAAATGGTACAGGTAATGTCTTTTAACTCACCCATAAATTGGATTTAAGTGAGGCAGAGTTGCACAAAGTCATTGGCCTTCCTTGCTCCTCCAAACTCTGATCTTCCAGATCACAGTCAAGTGGCAAGACAAAAGTCAAGATGACCGGTGATAGCTCAGGATACAGTGGATGATCTTGGCCTCTTCAGCACCTAACCGAAGTCGAATCACTCCACAATGCTTTCTTCTGCCGCCTTTGTGGTCCACTGGAGCAAAATGTTCACGTTCACCTATTCTGCCAGAGTAGTTTTCACATCCTTGAGGCGGGTACCCCTCTTAACTCACAGACAAGTCTGAGGCCCACTGGTTAGCCTCAACCTGGTTCAAGCCATCTGTCAAAATGGATTTTTACCAGGATGTGGCTGCTGCGCATGTTATAGCTTTTTGGAGCCACAAGTGAGATTGGTGGCAGGTGGACACCCAAGGTAGAAAGCAGCCCTAAAAGGGCTCAGCAACCCTCAAACTAGATGTACTAGTCTTCCCTTAACACCCTGTACACCCAATGTAAATAGCAAAAAAATTTTGAAAAAAATCTGAAAACTGGAGGGTTCATTAATAAGCCTGGGAAACTTTTGTTCCACATAACCTTGCTGCTATGTTTGATAGTTTTTCTCAATAGCTCTATTAAGCAGTTTCTTACTCTAAAGTCAGGTGAACACATTGAAATTGTGAGGGCAAAATCTGGATTTGGAGGAATAGGGGATTTTGGTGCAAGTCTGTATCTATGTGAAGAAGCTTTTGGGCACCTACCCTTTAATACACTTAAAAGATGATAGCATACTTTACTCTTTTATACATACATGTTTCTTTTTTTTTTATTAGAGTGGTTGTAGTTATTATTATTGCTCTTTGAACCCACATTGATTCTACCAAGGTGCAGTCCATGCATAATAAAGGAAAATGCAGTTGTACTGCCTACAACGTGATGTACTCTATTCTGTTTGGATGTTTGGTATCTAATATACATCATATACGTGTGTGTTGGCATCATTTGGTTTATGTAGCAGTGACATAAAGGAGTTACTTTTAAAACTGATCCATCTCTACATACCAAAGGGAATAAAATTGATGAAATATCCAATACTAGTGTTACTACTTATCTATCTTTGACCTAAGTTTCTGGTCAGGAAAAATGGCAAAACTATCAGAATTGAGAAAATTCCATAACCCACATACAATGGAGCCAATGAACTGGATTAAGTGAAAGCGTTCCCAGGAAGGCTATACTTGCTAGAAAGAGGCAGGTGTTAGCCAGAACCAAACTGTGCACAGGGAGGACCTTCATGCACACTAGGAAGATAAGGGACTGAGAAAGAGAATGAAAGAGGAAAATCAGATCTATACAAAGAGTTCTCCCAAGGAAGTCAGCAAACAAGGGTTCATGATAAATGAATTTGACCTGTAATGTAATGCTGTGAGGCTAAGCACTCCAAATTACCGTGTGTTGATATCTTTGGAGATATTTTACATAATCTGTCTTTTTCTTCTTTTCTGACTTTTTTTCTACTGATGTTTAATGTTGCTTCCAATCAGGTAAAAATATTGAATCTACTTAGAAACATTTTTTTATATTTAATACATATGATAACATGTAAACCATTTCCATATTCATCACAGTTGTTGAAGAAGAAACAGATCAAAAGAAAAAAAAACAAAAGAAAGAATAAAGTAAGTGAAAAAATATGCTTTGATCTGCATTCTGAACCCTTCAGTTCTTTATGTGGATGTGGATAGCATTTTCCTTTATGAGACCTTTGTGCTAGTCTTGTATCATTGTGTTGCTGAGAAGAACTAAGTCATTCATAGTTAATCATCACACAGTGTTGCTGACACTGTGTACAGTGTTTTCGTGGTTCTGCTCATTTCACTTGCATCAGTTTATACAAGTCTTTCCAGGTTTTTCTGAAATATGCCTGTTCATCAGTTTTTATTGCACAGTAGTATTCCATTACATTCATATACCACAGCTTGTTCATTCATTCCCCAATCGATGGGCATAACCACAATTTCTAATGTTTTGCCACCATATATAGGGTTGTTAGGAATAGTTTTGCATATTTAGATCCTTTTCCCTTTCCGTGATTTCTTTGGGATATAGACCTTGTAGTAGTATTGCTGGATCAAAGGGCATGCACAGTTTGGTTGCCCTTTGAGTATACTTCCAAATTGCTCTCCAGAATGTTTGTATCAGTTCTCAACTCCACCAACAGTCCATTAATGTCTTCATTTTCCCATACCCTCTCCAACATTTATCATCTTTTTCTTTTTTCTCATATTAGCCAATTTGATTTCAGAGTAGTTTGCATTTCTCTAATCAAAATTGACTTAAAGAATTTCTTCATATGCTTATGTATAGCTTTTACTTTTTCATTTGAAAACTGCCTGTTCATATCCTTTGACCATTTATCAATTAGGGAATGACTTGCATTCTCATAAATTTGACTCAGTTCCCTATATATTTGGGAAAGGAGACCTTTATCAGAGACATTTGCTATAAAAATTGTTTCCCAGATTTCTGCTTTTCTTCTAATCTCTGTCTCTTGTTTGGTCATGAATTCTTCCCCTCCCCATAGATCTGACAGGTAGACTATTTTTGGCTCTTCTAATTTGATTCCTTCATTGTCTACGATATCTTTTAGCAAGATGTAGCTTCCCTTTTTATCTCTTTTAATTAGGTCTATTTCTGCTTTTACTTTGTCTAAGATCAAGATTGCTACCCCTGCTTTTTTTTTTTTACTTCAGCTGAACAAAATAGATTCTGCTCTAGCCCCTTTCCTTTACTCTGTGTGTTTCTCTCTGCTTCAAGTGTGTTTCCTGTAAGCAAAATATTGTAGGCTTCTGGTTCTTGATCCACTTTGCAATCTGCTTCTATTTTATGGGAGAGTTCATTCCATTCACATTCACAGTTATGACTACTACCTGTGTATTTACCTCCATCCTATCCTTCCTCCTGTTTGTCCTCTCCTTTCACCCTTTCCCACCTCACCAGTGTTTTGCTTCTGTCTACCACCTCTCCTGATCTGCCTTCACTTCTGTCAGTCCCTCCCCCTTTACTTAATCTTCTCTCTTCCTATTTCCCTGTTGGGTAAGATGGATTCTATATTCAATTGATTGTGTATATTACTCCCTCTTTCAACTCATACTGAAGAGAGTAGAGTTCAAGCAATGCCCATTACACACTGTCCCATCTTCCCCTCCACTGTAATAGGTCTTTCTCTACTTTTCTTATAAGATAATTTATCCCATTCTGTCTCTTCCCTCCTTCTGCACCCATTGTACTCTTTCTAAGCCCTTCAATTTTTATGTAATTTTCTCAAATTCACCTTATGTGTCTCTATATATTCTTTCTATCTCTACTGTTAGTGACACAATTTTTAAGAATTACAATTATCACCTTCCTGTGTAGGCATGTAAATAGTTTAGCTCTATTGAATTCCTTATGTTTGCTTTTCTCTTTTTACCTGTTTCTGCTTCTCCTGGGTCTTGATATTGGAAGTCAATTTTTTGGTTTAGCTCTGATCTTCTTATGAAGGTTTGAAATCCTTCTATTTCGTTGAATAGTCATTTTTCCCCTCCATGTATTAGGCCTAATATTGCTGGGTAAGTGATTCTTGGTTGTAGTCCTAGCTCCTTTGCTGTTGTTACCATGTTCCATGACCTCCAATCCTTTAATGTTGCAGCTGCCCAGTCCTATGTAATCCTGATTGTAACTCTCGGATATTTGAATTGTTTCGTTCCAGCCACCTGTACTACTTTTTCCTTGACCTGATAGTTCTGAAATTTGGTTGTAATGTTCCTTGGGATTTTTATTTTGGGATCTCTTTCCTGAGGTGATCGACCAGTGGATTCTTTCAATATGTATTTTGCCCTCTGGTTCCAGGACATCAGGGCAGTTTTCCTTGAAAGATACTGTCCGGGTCTTCATTTTGTTTATGGCTTTCAGGTAGTTCAATGATTCTGATATTGTC
>NW_020942368.1:0-1037 GCF_900497805.2 Vombatus ursinus
ATCTTCTTCCAAGAGAGGAGAGGGGCCATGTGAGGAGAGAAAAGACCGGAACTAGAACCTTATATGCCAGAACATCTAATATCCTTCTGTCCCCTGGAAGTCTATTGGAAGGAACCATAGGCTGAGAATCAGGATATATCCCTCTTGCTTCTTGTGACTTTTGGGTATCGCCTAAGAGTTATCAGAGAGGACAGGTGAGAAGATGCAGTCAAACAATAATTTGGAGTTTTGGGAATGTGACTTCATTGATTAAGTAAGCACCTTCTACCGAAACAGCTCAGCACTTGCTCAGCAACTTGGTCCAAAATAGTTGCCTAGGGGCACTGAAGGTAAGTATTTTGTGTAGGGTCACATGGTCAGAATGGGACAGACTTGAGACTAGAGCCCAAGACTTTTGACTCTGAGGCCAGTTTTTCATGATGCCGCAGTGCCTCTCAGTTTGGATGTACACCTTTGGAAAGTGCTAATGAAACCCCGAAGACATTATTGGTTTTAGGTTGACTCTATCCAAACCAAGAAGAGTAGACCTTGCCTATTCTTAGCACCCTTGTCTGGGTGGAAGTAGGGTGTAAATGAGATGACTCCTTGAAGAATCTTCCAATCCAGAGTATCTATAACTTAGATAGGTCAAGGAAGAGAGGTAGTTGGGGGTATTTGGGGAAGACAGAACCCTTTTTTCTTAAAGGTCCTTCTAACAGTTTTTTTCTTCTTTCACTACCCCCCTTTCGTCTCTTCAGGACTGTCTGGGAACCCTGCAGATCTGGAGAGACGAGAGCGGGAGTTTGGCCGAAACTTCATCCCCCCTAAAAAGCCCAAGACCTTTTTGGAGTTAGTGTGGGAAGCTCTACAAGATGTCACACTCATCATCCTGGAGGTTGCAGCAATCATCTCTCTGGGCCTGTCCTTCTATCGACCTCCTGGTGGCGGACATGAGCATGTCTTAGGACTGGGCAAGATCCTAGTTCAGTCCTAGCAGCAGACATTTAATATCGGTTATTGATAAACTACCTCCACTTAGAATTTTTTCCCTGTCTACC
>NW_020942369.1:0-4307 GCF_900497805.2 Vombatus ursinus
CCCCCCCCAGTAGAATATAAACTTCTTGAAGGCAGGGAATGTTTCTTTTCTGTCTTTGTGTCCCTAGCACCTGGCACAATAAATGCTTATTGATTGATGCTAAGAAGAGATACCTGTCCTTTTTTCATAAGATCATAGACATAAGGGACCTCAAAAGTCATTTAGTCCAACACCCTTATTTTACAGATAAAGAAACTGAGGCCCCAGGAGGTTAAAGTCACAGTTGTAGCATATATCAGAAGAAGGAGTTAAACAGACCTGCCGACTCCAGTGTCATATGTCTTTTCACTATACCACATCTGCCCCTTCATGTGTAGGCAGGCTGCTGGTTCAGCTATTGGGGGGGGGCATGCCACAACCCCATGCCTTGCAGGGCTTCTTAAACTTTTTCCGCCCTCGACCCCTTTATGGGGGTCACAACCCACAGTTTAATAGCACTGCTAGAGGAGCTGACCCTTCCAGTTTCCTCTATAACTTCTTCTTGCTGTAATAGTCTGATGCATTCATTGATAGCTCTGTATATCTTGAGGACTGAGGAACAGTGGGAAGTGGACATCTAGAAGGAGAATCACAAAACCTCAGAGTTGAAAGGGACCTCTTTGACCACCAAGATCAGCCCTTGTAAGTACATAGGAAATCCCTTTACAACATCCCCAACAAGTGGCCAATTCAGCCTCTACTTAAAGAATGTCAGTGGTGAGAAACCCCTTGTATCCTGAGATAGACCATCCCACTTTTCTCCACAACCCTAATTATTAGGAAGAAGGAGGTGAGAGAGAGCAATAACTTGTATTTAACTCCCCCCCTTCCCTCCCATGTTCTGCCCAGTAACTGGACATCATGAGAATTTGCCCAGCCTGCTTAAGAGAGCTCTTTATAAACCTTAAATCACTGTGTAAATGCTAGCTCTTAGTACTGGTCCAGCCCCTGCTTCTCCCTCAAGTGGGTTTTGGATAGATCCACGCTTAGATACCTTGGACCAAAGAGAAGACAGAGAAGAGGATGGAGGGGCCCAGGTACTGGGATGGCTCCTTTTTTTAGAATGGGTAGCATCGAGTATTTTATACTCGGTATTAGTCAGGCTTTAACAGTTGGTAACAATCTGCTCTTCTCTGACAATAGTGCTGGTGGAGTTGAACATGCTAGAAAGTGTCTGGCAGCATGGGGTGATGGAAAGAGAATGGGATGAGCTGCTGGGAGGCCCAGATTCTAGTAGTGGCTCTGCCACCACACTTAATGTGTGACCCTTAGCAAATCCCTTCAGCTCCCTCAGCTCTTAAATGAGGGGAAAGCACTAGAGCAGGAGTTTCAACCTTTTTTTGTTTTGAAGACCCCTTTTGGCAGTCTAGTGAAGCCTGTGGACCCCATCTCAGAATAATGGTTTTAAGTGCACAAAATAAAATACATAGGATTACAAAGAAACTAAAATAAGGATCAAAGTATTTTAAAGAAAACAAGCTCCTGGACCTCAAGTTAAGAACCCCTGAATTAGATGGTGTCTAAGGAAGTGTTGGCAATCAATTTTTTACTTCCAGAAGTGTGGTAGAAGAGGTTTTGACCTGCTCCTTACTATGTATTTGACCTTGGGCAAATCAGTTCCTATCACTGAACCTCGTAAACTGGGGTTGGGGGGGTCAGACTAAGTGATCTCCGAGGACCTTCTAGCCCTCACGTTCCATGTGTGAATTTCTTTCTAAGATGGATTTGTACTGTGGTACTTACTCTCCTTTTTGGGTGTGTGAAATCTGAGCCATATTCTTTGACTCAAGAACAAAAGATCAAAATAAATAAACATGAGGCATTGATTTATCGTTAAAGAGACCTTGGATGTGCTGTGTCATAGGAAAGCCCAGGCGGGCCACTCTTTTGAGGATGCCCAGCTATTCTTTCTCCTCTACCCTCCTAACTTCTGAACATGTGTGATATTAGGGTTTCAAACATTTCCCCATGAATTTGTTTTTCCCAGTGCTCATGCTTGTGGTGTTGCACCTTGAAAGACTTGATTAGTCATCTTTCTTCATGCTGAAGGTGGAAAGAACCCTGAAAGGTCCTTGGGGAGGAGGAAGGGGTCCAGATGTGATTTCATTGGTGATAGAAACTCCTTTTACCTGTGCAGATCAACAGCTCAGGCTTATTAGTTCCCTGGAGGCACTGAGTGGTTAAGTGACTCAGTCGTGGTCCCTCAGCCTAGTATGTGTCTTTTGATGGGACTGGAACCAGGTCATCCTGACTTTAGAGACAGCCCTCTATCCACTCTGCCCCTAAAAGAGCCTTCCTAAAACATTTGTATTTCTTTTAAGGATGCTCTTAATTTGATGTGCAAGGGAATTTAGCATATGGATGACCTGAAAGATTTTTTTACAAACAGCCTAGCCCCACCGTGTTGTCATTCTGTTTAGCTATAAAGTTCCGCCTCCCTTCAGTTTGTGTTTAAAAATCCTTTGCACTGATTAAACTTTATTGCACTGTATCCCATTCTTTACAATATGTAGCAAAAATCTACTAAAAAAAATGTAGCGAAAGGGATTCTCCATTTATGCAAGTGGGATCAATGTGAAGCAAGATAATATGGTCCTTAGGATCCCACCCTTCTGGTGTTTCATGGTAGTATGACTTACAGGCCTCTCTAAGGCTCAATTTCTAAATCAGTAAAATGGGGTAATAGTACCTACTTCACAGTGTTGTTCTGAGGATCAAATGAGATAATACAGATGAAGCACCATATGAATATCAGCTGTTACCCTGTAGCAGTGCTGCTAGCAAACCTTCGCCATTCGGTGCTGGCTTCCTGGGTGGGGATGGAGGTCTTTCTTAAGTGGATGAGTTTGGTTGGGAGTAGGAGAGGGTAATCAATTTGTCTGAAGGAGCCAGAGCCAAACCAAAGACATGCTTCTGTGTCAAATGGGAAGCAGAGTCATCTTATAGGGCTGTGGTCTGAACTCTGGACCTTCCCAGTCGAACAGAATCCTGTTATTTGTGGGCATAGTTGCCACCTGCCAAAATTGTGGACTTTTGTTGGCTGGTAAAAGAGATACACTGGGGAGGTGGTCTTTTTTTTTTTTTTTAACCAGAGAAAAGAAATACAAACTTTTCATTTTTTTTCCTTTCAACACAATACACTTTTCCAGAGCAGATTTGAAATACAGGCGCAGTGTTCCAAATCTGGAAGCAGATGGATGAAGGAGTAATGGGTGAGGAGGTCTGGGAATCCTGGGATCACAGATTTAAAGCTGGCAGGATTTTTAGACGCCACCTAGTTCGACCTTGTCATTTTATAGCAGAGGAAACTGAGGCTCAAAAGTCACTTGCCCAAGATGACACATTTCATTAGAAAGGCCCATATTCTAGTCCTGGTTTTTCCACCAGCTTCCTACTTTACGTTGGTCCACTGCAAACATTCATACAGACTCTTTGTGCCTGACCTATGATAGAGCCTTCCAAGCTTGAATTGGTCTGACCAGCCACAGTCAGACACACCATACCTTGACCCTAACCTAGTGATGTCATTTTGGTCCTCTTCTAGAAAGGACAACAACCAATCAACTTGACCTTGGACAAGTCATTTCAATTCCATTCAACAAAGGTTTATTTGTTAATTACATACCGTGTGCAAGGCACTGTCATGGGTGCTAGGGTTACACGACCAGAAAAACAGCAACAACAGAAAATCCAGACCCTTCCCTTAAGGAGCTCACATTCTGTTGAGGTTGGGAATAGAACATGTACACATATAACTTTAATGCCAGGTAATTTGAGAAAGAAAAGAGCATTGAAATGTGGAGGGGGAGGTTGGACGGGGGAAGCTGGAGATGAGCCATGAAGAATAGAAGTATTCTGGTAGTCAAAGAAGAGGAGGGAGGACATTCCAGGAATGTCCTTATGCACATGCATAGTGTGGAGAGGTGGAATCACTACTGGCCCAGTAGATTTCGTTTCTTTGGTCCTCAGTTTCTTATCTTTAAAATGAAAGTGTTGGACTAGATAATTTCCAAAGCGCTTTCTAGCTCTAACAATCTGTGGATGACTCAGATCATGGGGTATTAAAAAATAATTCATTTCAATAAATTACTTATCAAGTAAATACCTACTCAGTACAAAGCACTTGGGATCAAGGCCAGGAAACAAAGTTTAGACAAGACTTGGTCCTAGCCCTCCCAGAGCTTCTAGCATAGAAGGAGGGTAAGACACATACACATATAACTAAGATCAATCAGTCAACAAATCTATGAAGTGCTTACTATGTGCCACTAATTGGTGATACACAGCAATGCATCATAATTATTTTAGAGAGGTACAAAAAAAAAAAA
>NW_020942370.1:0-6278 GCF_900497805.2 Vombatus ursinus
ACTTCACAGAGCAAATCCCCTTCATAAAAGGATTTCTTCTGTAGAACTTGGACGCGCACACATGCACGTGCGCGCGCGCGCACACACACACACACACACACACACACACACACACACACACACAGGGCAGGCTTTTGTTCAAACCAAGCAGCTCCCTCTCTGATTGATGGACCACAAAACGTTCTGCCATAGCAGTCCCCCAGCTACCACCACAGACTTGACTACTGCAAACTGTGCGTCCTTCTGTCTCTATGACGTTATTTCTGTGTACGATGCGTCATCAGATGATGTTTTTCCTCCAGTTTACCACACAGCCAATCTCTCTCCTGATCGTTCTTACTTTTGTCCCATGAGCGTGCCAGAGCACCTGAGCAAACTAGCACCAAGCCCAGCCTAAAGGGTCACAAATTCTCTTCACTACACAAAGCTGCCTGGCTGCCTTTCCCCTTTCATCTTATTTATGTTGGACATGGTCTGATGTTGCCCCAGGTTAAACTTTCTTGGAAACTGACATATGGCATTACCAGGGAAGTTCAACTGATGTTCACACTCAATCCACATCATTTAATAAGCATCTAGTTTTAGCTGAAACTGGATTCCTCACAGGTGTCAGTCAGTACCAACCTGCCAAGTGACACTGATTTGATTCTGTTTTTCCTAGTTCTTTGTCTGGCAGTATATTTGCAGAGGAAGCCCAGTAGTAACAGAAACCTATGGTGGCTTGCAGGTAAGTTCTCAAGGCACTGGGTAATAATAATAATTATTAACATTTATATATAACATTTATTTATATAACATAGTTGATCCTCAAAACAATGCTATGAGGTAGATGCTATTATTATCATTATTATTATTCCCATATTACAGATAAGGAAACTGAGGCTTGAAAAGGTTAAGTGACTTGTCCAAAGTCACACACCTAATAAGTCTGAGGCTGCATTTGAACTCAGGTCTTCCTGACTACACACCTGGCTATCTATCCACTGCACCACCTATGAGGTTTATGAGATCCCTTCCAACTTTTGCGAATCAAAGCTTTCTCTAGGGATCCAACATAGATTAACTGAGATGCAATGGACTCCTAGCATTTTAGACAGGTAGGTAGATAGATACATAGATAGATAGATAGATAGATAGATAGATAGATAGATAGATAAATAGTTAGATATTTGAATATTCTGTTCATGGAAATGTTATGTTGTTCCTGTTTTCCTTTGATATAATATAGATAATTTGGCAGCTTTATCCCTCTGTGGCCTGAATACACTTAGCAATCTGGGTAGAATAATATGACGGGCAACATTATTCTGTCACCATTGTTAAAGGATTTAGCCAAGAGCTAACAAGCATTGGGAAATGGTGGCTGGCATGATAATGGCTTTCTAACTGTACTCTAAAAAACTGAGGCACGGAGCCATTAGACACTGGTACTAGCTGGAGGTGGGAGAGGGAAAGGGATTAAACAGAGTGAGGGGCAGCAGGATACAAGTATAACCAACTCTGACTCCTGGAGACCATAAATGTGGGGAGAGGAATAACACCCGGAGATGTAATATATACAATCAAAGTTTGCAACAGGAGTGTAAGCTGTGGGAAGCTGCAGGTGACAAGTTGTATTCTATTGAGTCAGAGAGCTGAAGGTTGGCGTCAGTTGGCATGTCAATGAGAATCTGGGTCCCATCAGCCTCCCAGCTAGGGTAGCCAATGTAAGAGGTAGCTCACTAGCATGTAGAACTACACAAGCATAGATGCACCTGTAAGCAATTTCATCCTAAAGGGGTGGGGGAGTGGGGGTAGGCAAGAGTTTGCTTACATTGTACAGCCTGTGGAACCTAGCAATAAAAGACTACTGTTAAGAGATTCTAGCCTCCCACCATTCTACAGTAGCAAAGTATGGATTAATATGAATTGAGAATTAAAGAAACAAGAGACTCGGGTTCCCTGAAGATAGTTAAAAGCAGCCATGCTATTATAAGGGGTCCAAATGTCACATGCCCCATTCCCTCCGTTTTCCTGCAAGCATTTTCTGTGCCTCCTTTGGATTCAGATAGCTTAACCAAATACCTGAGGGTATATTTGGTCTGCATTCCTTATGGAGTGACCACTCAGAAGTTGCCCCTGGTCTTATTTACAAGGGTTGCAGAAGCTGTAAGAACAGGAAGAAGAGGCAACAGCATAGCCATGAAGAACACATTGGTGATGTAAACAGTGTCCACAAATTCATCTATCTGTTGCTTGGGTGAATACACCTTGACTGCAGTGTTCCCAGAATGCCACTGAAGTAGTGACTCTGAGACCTTGACAGTGAGGAATTCAGTCCCCAGTGATTCTTGGAGGGGCCTGAATACCAACTGTAGGATCATGCTCATAGGCTAATGGAGAAGCTACGTAGCAGAGTGGATAGACTACATGTCAGAGTCAGGAAACCCTGGGTTCACCTGCCATGGTGTTAGTTACCTCACTGTGAACAAATCACTTAACCTAGGTGTCTCAGTTTCCTCATCTGTAAGATGGGAATGATAATACCTCTTGTCATAAGACTGTAGTGTGAGGAAACTGAGGCAAACAGATTCAGGTTACTTGCTGTAAGGCCGAAATGAAATTATATAAAGTCCTTTGCAAACTTTATAGCCCACATAAATGCCATAATTATTGCAGATTCAGAGCTGGAAGGGGTCTCATCTCGTCCAACCTTCTCATTTGACTGATGAGAAAACTGAGGAAGTTAGGTTATTAGCCCAAGATTGATCTCAGCGATAGAACCAGAATTCAAACCCAGATCCTCCTCTTCCACAGCCTTTCCCCTCCAACACATGGCCTTGTATTTTGTAAGCTTCCTGGGGGTACCACGATATCCGGAGGGTGTGTCCTGTGTACACATTCCCCTAGAAGAAGGGAATCTCAAAGTTCTGTTTACCTAACAATCCAAGACCATAGGAATGACCAAACAGAGAAAATTCCAAAAATGTAAAGCTACCACCTTCCAGTATCCACTGCTTCATGCATGCCTGGAGGACCCCAATCAGCTGCTTCCTTCCCTTAGGGCAATTACTGGAGCAGAGAAACTTGGACTCTGATATTTCTCCCTTTATCCTTCTAAAATGGCAGCATGTGAGCACCTTTACAGTTTTGTAGAACTTCTCCAATGCTCTTTTGCGTACAAAAAAGCTCATACTGACACCACAGGGACAATTTGCCATTAACACTAGGATGTCTCTGTTTAGTTGCCATAGGGACTTTTCTGTTCCTTTCCACCCTAACCACAACTGGACCAATTCACATCTGTAGAGCAGGGAGATTCCAGTAGAGTGTTGTATTTGAAGAATGTGAGGTGATGACCCGGATGTCTAAAAATAATGACTCCCGTTTATCTTCCTTTTTTAAGGGTCACAAGACACTTGCCTCCCAAGAACACTGCCAAGTATCCTAGGCTTTGTGTTTTGAGTCAGTGTGGTGTATTGAACAGTGCTGGATCTGTGACAGATGACCTGCCCTCCAACTATACCCCAGGAGTGGTCTGATCAGGGAAGCAGAGAGAAAGAATCCAACTGCTTTATTTTGGATGACAGACACGTATTAAGTCAGCATAAGATCTCACTGACTTTGCTGGCCACCACACAATATTGCTGGTTCATGTTGAGCTTAAAGTCCACACAAAATTCCAAGTCTTTTTGTTCTTAACATGAAATGTTTCTCCATTATATCGTGTCTATCCTGTGCTTGTGATTTTATTTAACCTAAGTGTAGGACTTACATTTAGCTCTCTTCAACAGCAACTTATTAATATGGTTCATTATTTTTTGGATCTTTTTGAATCCTGATTTTCTTATCTAGCCAATGAAGTTCTAACACTTTCATTGCCTGAACTTACCTGCATAATCTTTCTGTTCACCCAGGATGACTTTAGAAGCTTTTGCATCTGGACTGACCAATGCTCAATGGAAAGTCTCTGAAAAACAATGAGAGAACCTCAAAATTATTCTGCCACAAAAATTGCTTCCCTTCCTGAAGCCATGTAAAGGGATGTTTCTCTCCTGAGGTCACCTTATCAATACATCCACAATGTGGTCAACCACTCTACCTCTATTATGGAAAACCAAGACATTTTGTAGTCAGTTACCTTCCCAACCAAGATCTAGTCTGGTATGCAACTGGAAAATCCAGGACCATGCTAAGCACATAAAGGAATATATATTTCCTAAAAGAGGCAGGAGCCAAACCTTTGGTGTAGACAACCCCTGAGCCTACAACAATGAAGCCACCATCCCAGTGCACAGGGCACAACAAAAAAAGAAATTTGCCATGCAATTTTGTTATGAGTAATAATAATAATAATAATAACTAGTATTAATATAGCATCTATAAGGTGCCAGACATTGTGCTAAGTGATTTTCAACTATTAGCATCTGGGAACCCAACCTGTGAGGACTAGTGAAAGTTAGGGAAATAGCCCAAAAGAAGGTGCTGCAAATCAAGGAAGTACTTCAAAAAGCTAAGGGGGGAGAAAAGAAGAGAAAGAATCTGGAGAAGCAAGGGGAAACCTAACCTGTAGCAGGAGGTTGGAGGGTAGAAGAATGTGATACAGAGGGAAGAGGAAAGGGGCCCTGGGAACTTGAAGTTAAGTTACAGGGAATGGGTTCTTCCCATAGAGAGGGCATCTTGATTCCGAGAGGGAAACAGCTCACTGTATTCTAAGAAATATATAGATCTACAATTTTCTGCTAAAAATAGAGGCCATCCAGGAATGGCAATAGGGGGAGAAAAGGATAAATAGTGGTGGTTGCTAAATCTCTGCTAAATGGGTGTTACCACTTGTTAATTCGAAATGAACTAGAGAGGGATCTGCTGTGTTCCCGTATAAGGGATGTGACAGAGAATCTCCTGAAACTTGTCAAACCTGGTAATTATAACCCTTTCCTGGTACTTTATGTAGAGTCAAATAATATTGACAGAAGAAACCAAAAGATTAAATGAAATGAATCAATGTCCATTGGCAGAAAGTCTGTGATGGTGTGCCCCCAGGAATCTTTCTTTAGTCCTAGGTTATTTTAACAGCTTTATCCTGAAATGAAGGTAGTGATTAATTAGCCATTCAAAAAGCATTTGCTAAGCAACTACTTTATGCTGAGAAGGAAGCAGTTCCTTGTACTCCAAGAAATATGTAGATCTACAATCTCCTCCTCAGGATAGAGGCCATCCACTAGTGGGAAGAAAATAACAGTTGTGGTTGCAAATGTGCTAAATAGACATAACCATTTGTTAACTTGTCATGAACTGAAGAGAGATCTTCTGTGTTCCCATATAAAGCATGTGACACAAAATATTCTATTCTAGGAGCTACTGATAGAAAGACAAAAATGACATTCCCTGACCTCCAGGAGCTTACATTCTACCTAGTAAGCCAACATGTACTTAGGCAAAGTGTCCCAAAAGTGTTAGTGTAGCTTTAATGGCTTAATACCACACTAAGACTTTTGGGACACCCTGTATAAATATACACTGAACAATTAAAAATCATAAATACAAAATAAATAATTGGAATTCATATCAAATTTGCAGATAACATGACAGCTAGCATATTAATGACATGTTAAATCCCAAAAGATCATGTAGATGATATTTTAGCCCATAAAAAAAAGCTGGGCTAACATGGATGACATATTAAATCTCAAAGGATCATAATTAGTTAGAATGATGGGCTGAATCTAAGAAGATGGCATTTAATACAGATAGATATAAACTCCTATGCCTGGGTTCAAAAAAAAATCAGTCACATAAAGAAGAGGTAGAGGATGGCAAGACAGTTCACATGAGAAAGCTCTGGTATTGTTAATGGTCTACAGATTAATATGAGTTAATTACATGACAAAACAGATAAACAAAAAAGAAACAAATCTTTAGGTTCCATTAAGAGAGACATAGTGTCTGAAGGGGAAAAGAAATAGTCCCACTCTACTCTTACCCAATCAGATCCCATTTAGAGTAATAATAGCTAATAGCTAGCATTTATGTAACAATTTGGGGTTTGCAAAGGATTTTACAAATATCTCATTTGATCCTCACAACCACCATAGGAAGAAAGTACTATTATTATCCCCATTTTAGAGATGAGGAAACTGAGGCAGGCACTAGGTAAGGGACTTGCCCAGGGTCACACAGATAGTAAATAATTGCGGCAGTATTCCAACTCAGGTCTTTCTGACTCCACATCCAACACTTTATCCACTGCAGGATACTGACAAGCTTGGGTTCATCCAAAGAAAGGCAACTAGAATGGT
>NW_020942371.1:0-1899 GCF_900497805.2 Vombatus ursinus
AGAACTTCTGTGTCGAGCATGCCCTGAAATGCATACAAACTATTTAAGAGTTGCCTTAAAGATGTTCCCATTGTTTAGAGAGATTCTGAGAGCAGTAGACTCTGTTCATGTCCATTTGTACAGGTTAATAACTGAACGTATTTTACAGCTTTTTATATAAGCCGTTCTTGGTATACAATTTGGGGGTATTTACACATCTCATCCCAAGTCTTTTGATAAATTGTGATGTTTCAAGGTGAATCTCTTGCTGTTACCAATGTGAGGTTATAGACAATACTTGTTATTTGGGAAATGTGATCCACCCACAGCTCTCATCAATGGAACTGGCTCTTTAAGACCTCATGGGGCTATAACTGATATTCTTCTGAGTCTGACTCCAAGTATGATCATCAAGGAATGCTGTTAACCAATGATCCGTGATGCCAGCAATGCTGTGGGGTTGACATCCATGTACTGCAGGTGGAATTCTCAAGGAAAGGTTGGGAGAAGGACTCTTGGCATGGACAGAGGAGGGATTCTCCTGACTCAGGTTCTCCAGTGTGACATTTGCTCTTGAATGGAAAATATCCCACCTGTGTGACTTTAAGCCTGGTTCAGTGACATTGACTGTCTATATAACTTTTCCCTGGACTTGACCTGAATTTAGGGAAGCATCATCCCCTTACTGCGTAACTATGTCCCCTGCCTCTTCTTTTATGGAAAATTTCTATAATTGTGTTAGGTGATCAGTAGGAAAGCAACTAAGTAGATTTCTTATGTTATTCCTGGACTACATCTGAATTACTATAGTGAGATACAGGTATAGGATTTCACCTATTTGGTCTAGAATTTTAGTCCTTCCTGTATTCCAAACAACCAGGTAATTAAGTATTTAACCTTGTCATCTGCCTGTTACTAGTTATATATTCCTGTGTAAGATAAGGTCCTTTAATTTCTCTTAATGGTATGGGAATAATTAGCCAAAGTGATGCAAAAGGATATAATTCTGCTATTTGGGGAGGATAATATCATAATTCTCTCAGTTCTGTGTTAATGAAAAGAATAACAGCACACTGAGTTATCTCAAGAGAAGGATGGCTTGTGGTCCATCTTATAAAATGTCTTAAAGAAAGATCCGTTTTTACTAGGGGTTATTCATTGGAATGTGACTAGGAGTTGAAAATGTTTTATTCTAAATAACTTACTTGATATGCACTGTTTTGAAGTTGATTATTCAATGCATTTCTATATCCCACCCCAGAACCTTTTGTTATAATTGAAGTTAATCTGGCAACTTTTACATGAATTCGTTATTGTATTAGAGTTCACCTTCTTATAAAGAATGTTCTGTTATTAATACCTTAGCAGAATCTCATCCTCCTAATGGGAGAATGAACAGTGCCAAGTATAAGAACTGAGTTCTAATTTTCTGTTTGTATCTGAGTTTCTTAGCTATATCATCATAACAATTGGCTAACCTAAAAATGTAAATTCTCTGGTCTAAAAGGTTCCAAATTTGATTTTCTAATAGTAGAGACATAAGGGTTGAGCTAACTTTCCTTATTTGACCTGGTTATTGGCAAAGTAAATTAAAATTTTGTTAAGACCAATTTTGTAGGAGAGTTTGTAGCTGGAGAAGAGGATCTCTGCAGGTGACCTGAACCAGAGAAGCCAGTCAGCTGGAAACTGCTGTGAAGTCCACCCCCAAATCAGAGGGCTGCATCAGATGGTATCCTGAGAACCAGGCAGCTGTATGAGATGACAGTTGTATTTTATTATTTGTTTTTTCCCTGTGTGCCTTTTATCTGTAAGGTCTACTTAACAGGGGGTCTACCCCCATGCAATGAATCTCTTTGCCTTTTCCCCTCACATTGTTTCCTTTTATAAGCCCCATAGTTAGACACCCTTGATGACGTTTTT
>NW_020942372.1:0-1825 GCF_900497805.2 Vombatus ursinus
GTGGATCATTTTCATAGAGTTTTCAGGGGAAATTCTTCCTCAATAAACGTGAAAGATAAATGTGCTGATTTGTGGCTATCCAGCAGCTCACTAAAGATTTTTTTTTTAATATACTGTTGTCTGTGTACCTTCTGATCATGGTTTCCATAAGATCCAAATTGCTGTTTCTCTTCCAAAGAGAAGTTTTGAATTTTGTGAATGGTAAGGTGGCTTTCAGGCAGAATGGCATATACTGGAGACTGAGCAAGCTGCTTCTAGGCAGGCATGAACCAAAGAAAAACAGCTAACAAATACATAAGGCTTTAATCTTTTAGGTTATCCCCAAAGCTATTAAATTTTCAAACAGCGCTAAAACTTTTGGGATATCCTGTATTGAGCACTATGGAGGTGTACTACAAATTTGTAAGGTAGGTACTTTAATCCCATTTGACATATTAGGAAACTGAGTCTCAGAGAGGTTTAAGTGATTTGCCCACGATCTCACAACTGGTTTGTGCTAGAGATGTCAACTGAATTCAACTTTCTAACCCCATATCCAGCACTAATCACTCATATCAGGCTGCCTCTCCTCACCAACCTAAGCAACAAAACCAAGGAATGTGATAGACTTAGAAGGACTCTTCCCTCCATTTCCCCCTGGAAAGGAGAATGAATTTTTGAACCAACCAGATACAAGAAAGTCTGATAGTAAAGAAAGAAAGGGGCTATGTCAGATCCTAATTGGAAAAATTAGGTGTCTCTTTTCATGTTCATCTAGGAATAACACTGCAGTGGTGGATCAGGTACTCTGACTTTTTTTTCCATCTATTTTCCACACTCTTGTAAGATATGCCACTGTGCAATAGCTTTCTGCAAACTTGCTTGGGGTTTTAACCTATACTGTCATTGAAAAAGAAAAAGAAATGTTCTTTTGGATGTCCATCTCCCCATAACTGATGTGGCTGTGTGTTTCACAATTCCTTTTCTTCACACTTACCATTAAAACTCACTAGACTTAAGATTCTTTGAATCCTTGCCCCAGCAACTCTGAAGCAATTAAAAATGAAAGATTTTCTTCTCATGAAAATTAAAGCAGATTGAATTTTGTTTCAGTACTTACGACCCGTTTTATGGCTTCCTCTAACTGTAGAAATAGTTAATACTGATTCATAAACCTCCTCAATATATTTTAGGGCTCATATTCTAAACAGAATGACCCTAGAACTCAATAACAAAATGTCCCCTTTGACAAGAGGCAAGGAAAAAGGGAGTAAAAAGGCTGAAAACATTTACTCTACTCCTCACCCTATTAAGAGAAATGTCAGTGACCATCCTACTTTATGGTTAGTAGTAAATCAGAGAAACTGTATGTATGTGTTAATTTATAAAAAAATATAAGTCAACATAAATTGTTCAATTTCTTTTATTTAATCTGGGATTGTACTAGAAGAAAGATTGTCTAGTATTAGTCCAAGTCACCAGGAAGAGAGAACACACAGATTTTATTCCCTACTCCTTGAAAAAGGATTAGATTAGTATTCAGGAAGGTTGAGGTTGAAGTCCTGGTACTGTTAAGAACTTTGCGTGTGACTTTGAATGTTTGCTTGAAAAACAGATAATTTAGGAGAGATATTTTTAGGTAATTGAAATATTTAAAGGATTGTCATCAGAAATAGGGTTCTACTTAGTGCCAAGGGCAAGAATTAGGAAGCCCCAAGGGGTCATATTCTGATCTAATACAAAGAGAAACTTCATGACAATTAGAGCTTTCGAAAGAAGAATGGGCTACCTTTGAGGTTTAGTAAGCTCTCTGTCACTGGAAATCTTCAGGCAAAGTATAGATGAC
>NW_020942373.1:0-1314 GCF_900497805.2 Vombatus ursinus
TCAGGGGCCTTCATGGGGACAAGGGGACAGCACAGAGTGGGGAATAAACGTCCTTTGGAATTCCCACCCCATGGGAAGGGAGGGGACAAAGAGCAATCCATGGGGAAAATGGAGCATGGAGGCTGAAGGACCCAATCCAGAGCATCCTCCCAACTCCCACGCCACCAGACCTTTGCTCTTCAGAAGAAGCTGACCTAGGAGAAAGGGGGCAGGCAGACTATGGGAGTGAATTTAGAAAAAGGAGCTGGGGCTCAGGACATAGGAGAAAAGGAATTGGGCAAACTGAGGGAAGGTCACTTAAGGCAGAAAAGACGGTTCAGGGACCCCAGTGTCATAACCTGGGACAAGGGAGGGTGATAGTGCAAGGACCCAATGTCAGAACAGAGAAAGGTGACAGTGATACTGAATCATATCCAATGACAGGGAATGACTTAAGGTGCAGGAGACAGAACCTTCCCCATGTCCACCGCCCTCCCCAGGGTGCTCAGGAAGGGGAGATACACTCAGGGATCTGACAATTGGTAGGGATGACCGCTGTTCATTTGTCTGATGAACACAGTCCAAGACAGTGTTCTTGGACGCTCAGCATTGAGTGCTGGCTAGGGTGAGAGGAAAGTCATCCTGGACACTCAGTTCCTGCCCTCCCCCCACTCTCCTACTCTTCAAGGATCACCCTCAGCTCACCCCCCCCAACACACATATACACACGCAGGGAACTGGTATGGGGCAAGGTTGATGCCATACTCACCAATTTTCTTAGTTTTTCATCTGTTCTCTTGGTAGAATATCCTGAGGACAGAAAAATATGGAATAAAGGGAGGACACCTAAGGGTCATGATCTGGGGAGCTGGGCTGGGTGAGGAAGAAGAGGATGAGAGGACAAGAGGTGGAGAGGCCATAGGGGACAAAGAGACTCCAGGGGTCACGGAGGGAGGAAAGGATATGGGGATCATAGACACAGATGACTGTAGGGTACAGGGATGGCAATGGGGGACACAGTCAGAGGGAGGAGGGAGTACAGGCATCAGGGGATGTTGAGGGAGGGTCTTTTGGGCTTGAGATGTCAGGAGTCTAGCATCCCGGGAATTCCTCATCCCACCCCACAGCCCGTCAGTGTTCAGACTGAGAGACCAGGCTGGAGGGCCCCTCACCATCCACCAGGAGACTGTTTGGATCCAGGGTAAAGTTCTGTAGCTGGGTGCCATCATGGGTCAGTCTGAGGACCTCTTGGTACGTAGAAGCCCTGTCAAAGTTCCGGGCCTGAGCAGCTGATGTGAAGTCACATGAGCAGTCCACTTCTGTGAGGCATCTGGG
>NW_020942374.1:0-4489 GCF_900497805.2 Vombatus ursinus
GGTAGGGGTGCAAAGGGCATTGGGCAGGGTTGCGGGGTCGGAAGCGTCTCCTACCGGAAGCCGCTGGAGCCAGGCCCGCACAGAAGCGGAGGCTGGCGGAAAACTGCGAAGAGGAAGCGGAAGTCACGTGAGAGCATCCGAGGCATCCTTCGCAGTTTCCATGGCAGCCCAGGAAGGGGCGGGTGTGACTGCTGGGTCCGCACTGCTTTCTGGGAAACGTAGTTTGTAGGTTTGGGTGGGCTGTACGCGTGCGCTTGGTCTTAGCGCTTCCTCTTTTGGGTTCCTGATTCTACCCCTGCCTTCTTTCTGGGGGGCTCTTGGGAACCCTTTTCTTCTCGCTCTTCTTCCCTCAGCCATGCAGGCCTGGGAGGGAGGCTGTGTCAGGGAGTGGAAGCAGGGGATGGAGTGTCCCCATCAAAGAACAGACCCCAGTGCGGGTCAGAGGCGGGGTGTGAAGGGCTTTGAACGCCGCCTTTAGGGTTAGGGTTATGTGATCTGGAGACCATAGGGAGGGACCCCCTGGAGCATCTCGGCGGATGAATAGAGGGGAGAGGGGACCCATGTTGGACAGAGGGGCCTGTGGGGAGGGTCCGGGCGCCAGTGCTGCTCCCGGGGCGACAGGGTCAGGCAGCAAGCACGAGGGACCAGGGTTGTACGTGGGAGGGGAGGAGGGGCGAATGACCAATGTTTGGAGGCCTACCTTGGGGAGGAGGGCACGGGTTAGCTGGGCTAGGCTTGGCCTAGCTCGGCACTGAAGGAGGGGTGGCTGGGACTGGTCCCCGTGGTCTAGGACACCGTGTATGCTGGGGTTGGGGGGTTGGGAAGGAAGAGCCCCCTGGGCCAGAGAGTGAGGCTAATGGTAGTGTAGATACACGTCCCTGTGTGTGTGTGCTTATTTTGGGGAGTACAGAGTTCCTAAGTGCAGAGAATAACACAATCGGTAGACAGCATTGTGGGGGTGGGGACAATGGGGCTAACACAGGGGGGCCTAGTGACCACCCTCTCTGACAATTAAGGAACATTAGTAGTTTTGTGGGACCCAGCAGCATCTTGGGGGTCTTTTTGGTTTGTTTGTTTGTTTTTGCTTTGGTTGATAAGGCATTTATAAGCACACTTATACAAAAAGAACCCTGGACAATTTATTTTGTATGGCTGCAATTTCACTATTTTATTTTATTATTATTTTTTATTAAGAAGTATTTATTAACCCCTGGTTACCTAGCGCCAGGTACTGTAATAGGCTCCAGAGATACAAAGACGGAAATAAAACAATCCCTTATCTATAGGAAGCTGACATTCTACTGGGGGAGGAGGGGAGGGAAATACAATATATTCATATATAAGTAAACACAAATGATACAATTTCACTATTTTAAATTGAGGCATTTACACCAAGGGCATATACTTTTGTATGGGGAAAATGAATAACTAAATGTGACCCCCAAATTGTATATGAGTTGTAACAAAGGAATTCATTAGAAAAAAATGATTCACTCACTGAAATCCCATGGCTTGGAAAGTAATGACACTATTTAATATAAGGCATAATGCTCCATGAGATTTAACAATAATTGTTTACTTGAGATCAGGTTATCTTTAGACAAAAATATATTTGACCAAATATAAATGGTACTTTATCTCAATTTATATCATGTTCTCTAAAATGTTGTCATGCTTCATTAAAGTACATTAGTCTTTGTTCTCTGGAGTCCCTTAGTTATTTAGTACTGGAATCTCATAATTGTTGGTCTAGGGTTTCTGGTTCAAGAATCTTAAATGTGTTTTGTTAAAAAACCTCATGTTACTTTAAGTTAAACATGAGTACTATATAAAGGCAACTTTAGTCTGTTTATACTATTGGAAGAGTAAAAGGGCACTGGGTTATTCCAGGTTCTAGTTAAATCCAAATCATTTATAACTAGTTATCATTTATTTTCAATTTATATTCCACCTACTTGCCAAAGGACAGTTTGAGTCCTCTTTCACAATGAACCACATATTAAATAGGACAAGTAAGAATAAAAACAGAACAGAGACCATTGCAAATGAGCAGAGAGAGTTGGTATTGCAACGCTCCTGATGTGAGCTCATTATCTTCTCATGGTGTGGTAGAGAGAGTGCTGGAAGTCAAGGTTGAAATCAGGAACCCTCGGTTCCAGTTCTGGTCCCTTCCCTAATTGTGTGAATCTTACAGGTGTTGTTAGCAGACCTGAGTTAGCAGACTTCCTGGTGCCTAGAAGGGTTTGGTGGGGACTAAGAAGTTTGCAAGGGTGGACACTATACCTTTTGGGGATGATAACAAGTTAACTTGTGACTAACTCAGAGAAAGAGTTGACTCAGGGATGGAAAAATGTGAACTGAGCAATGACACAAAATGAAGCAGCAGTAAGAACAGTCAATTACAGAATTGAATCAATTGTTAAATGACACAGAATAATTTTAATTTTCTCAGTGGCCAAACAATTATCTAGGGCAAGGGTTCTTACTTATTTTTGTATCATGGACTCCTTTGGCAGTCTGGGGAACCTTAGGACCCTGACACAGAATGAGGTTTTTTATATTCATAAAATAGACAGCATTGTCTGGGAAACCAATTATATGAAAATACGGTTATACAAATATTTCCAAAAAAGTTCCTGGATGTCAGGTAAAGATCCTCTGAGTTAGGGTGTCCAAATGAATGTCAGATAGTTCTGATGCCATCAATCTCCTTAGGAGTCTGAGAGAGGCATCCTTTCTTCCGTTCTATGCCTCAGCGTCTGTCATGTCTCATTCCCATTTCTTCATGGTCAGACGTTCTTCACAACCTAAAAAGCACAACTGCTTATTTTCTTGTGCAGTGGGGCAAGGAGGCTTTTAATATAACCCTAACGTAAGTTGATTCTTTTTTTTCCTTTGTCAAGTTCCTCTACTTTGTGTAATTCCAGATCAGAGACAGACAAGCATTTTCACAAAGAGCATGCATTCTCTCTATCATTACATCATGTCATTTGTAATTAAATTAAGCTGTATTGCTTTAAAAAGATAGAATGCTTCCCAAACCCACCAATGGAGGGGAATTTTGATACCCAATAAGTTGTTATATGTTATTATTATGGGTCTTACATCCCTCTTTAAAGTTCAGGGTCATTGATTAAGTAAATAAAATGTAAAACAAGTTAAAATCTAACATTGCATTTCTCAAGAAGTTCACTGAATCAAGGAGAAGTCTTTGTTTTTAATTCATGGGTTGTGTTACTTTAATAATACAGAACAATGGGAGACACCATTATATTCCCTTGATAAGCTACCAGATTTTCAATTCATATTCTAGTAGCTCAGTTTGTGTGCTAATTTGTGTTCAGTACATTTTTTCATATTACATTCCAGTGCATTCATTTCAAACTCTCAATTGTAGATACAATCCAATGACTAGGTATCTAGGTTTTTGTCTTCCATTCCTCTGAAAACCAGATCTATCATAGTTGTCATGAGTGGGGCTTGATGGAAGAGAGAGTTGGGGGGATTGAGAAGAAAAGGAAACACAACTCAGCATAACACAAGAGACCTGGCACAGAGAGGAAGACAGAGCTATTTGGGTTGGGCAGAGATTTCTCTAGGACAAATCACCAAATTAATTAGGATCCAGATTGTGAGGAGCCTCTTCACAAATCCTTGTACAAGCATACCTTGGAGATATGTGGGTTCATTTCCAGACCATTGCAATAAAGTGAATATCACAATAAAGCAAGTCACATGAATTATTTTGGATTCCCAGTTCTCATAAAAGTTATGTTTATATTATACTATAATCTATTAAGTGTGCAATGGTACTATGTATAAACATTGTACATACCTTAATTAAAAATACTTTATTGCTAAAAAGTGCTAACCATCATCGGAGCCCTCAGTGAGTTGTAATCTTTTTGCCGGTGGAGAGGCTTGCCTTGATGTTGATGGCTGGACTGATCAGGGCGGTGATTACTGAAGGCTGGGGTGGCTACGGCAGCTTCTTAAAATAAGACAACAATGAAGTTTGCTGCACCAACAAGTGGTCATGGAGCAGTCAGAACACACACACACATCTGTCACTTAAGGTTGCCATCTTATATGGGCATGGTTCATGGCACCCCAAAACAGTTATAATAGCACCATCAAAGATCACTGATCACAGATCATCTTAACAGATGTAATATAATGAAAAGGTTTGAAATACTGTGACGATTGCCAAGATGTGACACAGAGACACGATGCGAGCACGTGCTGTTGGGAAAATGGTACCAATTGACTTGCTTGATGCAGGGTTGCTGACAACTTTCAATTTGTAAACATTCAAGATCTTCAAAGCACAAGAAAGCAAAGTGCAATAAAATGAGGTCAATCCCGGTTATGCTGTCTGTCAGTGGGGTCAAACTCAAACTGAAGCCAGACTGCAGATTGACTTAGCAAACTCCAAATCAACATGATCTTGCTCGTATTGTATTGTCTTATGTTGTTAAACATTTCCAAG
>NW_020942375.1:0-1451 GCF_900497805.2 Vombatus ursinus
GGCTGTATGATTTTTTAATTTTTTAATTGGTTTCCTGTTTGAACATAATTATTTTATTCATGCACTTAAATACATTTCTTTGAATAGTGGTCCATAGGTTTTATTAGATTGCCAAATAGCCTATGACACACAAAAAATGTAAAGAACCTCTGTTTTAGGGAGTATTTTAGTTAGGTGTACATAATACTTAATTCTTGGCAATGACTCAGAAGCAATGAACAGTACGTTATAAAATATCCATCATTAGACAGCCTCTTCACAGCTTTTCCTAGACTCAGATAGATTCTAGAGGGTAAAACCCAGTCCTTCCAAGTGCATACATACAGCACAAAAAAGTTCAAACAGTTAAACACAGCTTGCAATTGATGTTCAGTACATATTCAGGAGTTCTGGTCCTTACATAAAGATGTGAGACCTGAATGCAAGATTTCAGCTTTTTCTCAGCAGTACAATGAAGGCACTCAAGATCCTACATGAACTGAGGTTCTTATAGTCTATATATATATTTTTTTTTAGTTTAGTGGTCTCTTGTGAGCATTCTTCCTGCTGAAAGTGTCAAGTGTAATGAGTGAACCCAGCAACCAGGCCTAGAAAAAGTGAGCCTAACATCAACATTTCCCAAGTTTCCCCAATCTTTAGTCAGGTGTCTCTTCCTCCCTTTAGTTTTAACAAAAGAATTACCTCAGACTTATTTTTACTATTGCAGAATACATAAAGAAGCTAAAACTAACAGTGAAGAGACTAACTTTCTATTATAAGTAGTGATTTGGGTGACACATCAAAATACTAATTTCTAAAACCTAGTATTTTTCAATGACATGACAAATTATTGAAGAATAAAATCACACTTCTTGGTGTATCAGTTTTTGGTGAACAAAATAGCCCAGAAGATTTTATTTTCTATATAATCATCAGATTAAATACATTACAATAGTAAACCTCAGAGAAATGTGGACTATTAAATGTTAATATATTATAGAAATTGATACCCATTATTCTTACCACCTTTTTTGGGCAGAAACTCCCCAATAAATGCTTCTCAGCAAATAAGGAAAAACAATAAGCTATTTGAGGAATTTCCACCCTTACATTACTATTTATTGCCTTGAAATGACATATTTGCTAATGTACTCTATTTTTAACACAGTAGACGAAAAGAGTAGCACTGTGAATACAGAATATAGAACTTTTCTTGGGCACAATCAATCAGATAGCAAAAAAGAAGATATGGCAGATTCCCTTTCTAAACCTACATCTCAAACCCAGTGCTCTCCCCATCCTGCCCATCCGTCACTTGGCTTCTTTTTAAGGTCTTCCCAGATGATGTCTTTTCCTCTTTTTCTTTTTTTAAAAATTTGTTTATTTTTGATTTTCAACATTCACTTCTGTAAGATTTTGAGCTCCTTTTTTTCCCCATCTCATCTCTCCCCACACCCCAGGATGGCATGCAT
>NW_020942376.1:0-5890 GCF_900497805.2 Vombatus ursinus
TTGTTTATTTCCAGTTTGTAGTACAGTTTGAGTTCTGGTATGGCTAAACCACCTTCTTTTGCATTATTTTTCAGTGATTCTCTTCATACTCTTGAGCTTTTCTTCTTCCAGATGAATTTTGTTATTATTTTTTCTAGTTATATAAAATAATTTTTGGTACTTTGATTGGTGTGACATGGAATAAGTAAATTAAATTAGGTAGAATTGTCATTTTTATTATATTAGCTCTGCCTACCCATGAGCAACTGATATTTTTCCAATTATTTAGATCTGACTTTTTTTGTGCGAAAAGTGTTTTGTAATTATGTTCATATATTTCTTGCTTTTGTCTTGGCAGGTAGACTCCCAAATATTTTGTACTGTCTGCAGTTACTTTAAACTGAATTCCTCTTTCTGTCTCTTGCTGCTGGGCTTTGTTGGTAATATACAGAAAAGCCGACTTAAGTACCTTGTCTAGGGTCACACAGCTAGTAAATTTCTAAGGCCAGCTTTGAACTCAGGAAGATAAGCCTTCCTGACTTTAGGCCAGGCATTCTGTCCACTGTGCCACCTACCTGCCTGATGAGAGAGTTCTTACAACACACAGTGCTATGGACCAGAAGCAGTTATAAAACAACAATTTATGTCTTCCCGGTTCAATGGGCCAACATAAGGGCAGGGAAAGGATAATTTAGTAAACACCAGCCAAAAATACATATGATAAAAATACTTTATTTCAACACAATGTATATCAGGCCTTTTGTTGTTATTCTAAATTAAAGCTTAGATCTTGCAACACAAAGCCCAGGACAGAGCATGAAAACAAAGTGGTCTATATGGATAAAAGTAAAATGAGGATAACAAACATAATTCCATGTAGTACCATTATCAGGTAAAACAAGTATTGATGTTATTGTAATGGGCAATGAATGTATAATCCTTCTAAAAAGTTAGGTTTTAAGGGGCAGCTAGTTGGTGCAGTGGATAGAGCACTGGCCCTGGAGTCAGGAGGACCTGAACTCAAATCGTACCTCAGACCCTTGACACTCACTTGCTGTGTGACCCTAGGCAAGTCACTTAACCCCATTGCCTAGCCCCCCACTCCCCCAAAAAACTTAGTTTTTAAATTGACAGCATTTGAATAGATCACCTTTGTCCATTTAAATTGATGAATTGTTAAGCTATATTCAGTGAATTAAAATAAAAATTATTTTAAAATTCTTAAAAGACTCAAAAGCCCAGAATGTCAGATTAGAGTGAGTCCCTAGAGCATAGAATGTCAAGGCTGTTAGAGAGCTTGGAATACAGAATGTCTAGTCTGGGAGATGACACAGAGAACAGAGTGTTAGACCTGGCAGGATATATAGAAGAAGGGTTATATCAGTGATAGCAGAGTCCTTACAACATAGAAGGTCATAAGGAAGAGAGTCTGGAAGAACATAGGATGTTGAGGATTGAAGGGCCCTCAGAATTTAGAAAGTAACTAACATTTATTAAGTGCTTTAAAGGGGAAAAGCCCTTGGCCAATATTACCTCCTGTTATCCTCACTGCAAACCACTAAGGTGAGTGCTCTTACCATCCTCATTTGGGAAGAGAGGAAAGAGAGGCAAGGAAAGCTAAAGAGCCTCTCCCAGTGTCACAAAGCTGGAAATGAACACAGCAGGCCAGAGAACAGATAAGATTCTTCCAGTGCTGGAGGAGTGCTTGGGCAGACAGAGATAAGTATCTCCACTCGAGCTAAGACACAGAACAAAATCAAGTGACAGAAATAGTTCCTAAAATATAAGCTATTTCTTCTCACAAACAAACAACCTGGAAGATATGTCAAGGAGAAGTAAATGAAGGCTCACTGTACTCCTATAAAACCTTAAATACAAAAAGCCTAGATACCATATTTCATGAAATTAGAGAAGAAAACTGGCCATATCTATATGAATCTGACTGTAAAATAGAAAAAACACAGTTGTCAGCTCTTACAGAAACCTCATATTGTAAACTCCAAAAAATTTCTTAACCAATATCCAGAGCCTCCTGACCTTGTACAGGTTGAATTATCATGTTCCCACTGGAAGGTGTGCTACTTGGCATGCAGGGCTGCTTAGGGCAACAACACAGAGAAAGGCAAGGACCTGTGTTTAGTAGTGGCATTCTAAGGCAATGAATCTTCACGGACCCTAGACTTTGTCCTCATCGAGGACCATGATTCTTGGTTTTAATCCTAGCTCCTTTGACCTCTGGAATATCATATTCCAAGCCCTCTGATCCATTAATACAGAAGCTGCTAAATCTTGTGTTATCTTGATTATGTTTCCACAGTACTTGAATTGTTTCTTGCTGACTGCTAGCAATATTTTCTCTTTGAATTGGGAACTCTGGAATTTGGCTATAATATTCCTGGGAGTTTTCCTTTTGGAATCTCTTTCAGGAGGTGATTGGTGGATTCTTTCCATTTCTATTTTACCCTCTGGTTCTAGAATATCAGGGCAGTTTTCCTTGATAATTTCTTGAAAGATGATGTTTAGGCTCTTTTTCTGATCATCGTTTTCAGATAGTCCAATAATTTTTAAATGATCTCTCCTGGGTTTATTTTTCAGCTAAATTGTTTTTCCAGTGAGGTACTTCACATTATCTTCTATTTTTTCATTCTGTTGGTTTTGTTTCATAATTTTTTGATTTCTTATAGAGTCATGAGCTTCCATTTGTTCCATTCTAATTTTTAAGGAATTATTTTCTTCAGTGAGCTTTTGGACTTCCATTTATATTGGCCCAATCCTGATTTTAAGGCATTCTTCTCCTCATTGACTTTTTGGATCTCTTTTGCCATTTGGCTTAGTCTATTATTTAAGGTGTTATTTTCTTCAGCATTTTTTTGTGTCTCCTTTAGTAAGCTCTTGACTGGTTTTTCATGATTTTCTTGCATCACTCTCATTTCTCTTCCCAATTTTTCCACTACTTCTCTTCCTTGATTTTGAAATTCCTTGATCTTCCTTCTCACCAAAGTAAGATTCTACAGTCTGAGTTTTTTTTTTCTGTTGTTTGCTCATTTTCCCAGCCAATTACTTCACTTTTTTTAAACTCTTTGATAAGGTAGGGCTGGGTTTCCAGGTTGGCTTGGGCTGGAAATTTGTTTCACTCTGTTTCTGTGCGTGCTGCTACTCTAGAATTTGTTTAGAGTTATGGATTTTGTGCAGCTATTTTCAGGGATAATTCTAGGGACCTGTAAGTTTTCAGTTTTTCAAAGGTGGTATGATGTAAGAAGAGGTGTTTCCTCCTCTCCTAGCCTGTGGTCTCGTCTGTTAGTGACCACAAACTCTTTTCTACCCTGGAACTGTGAGGAGGGTTCCCTCTCCACTGATGCCACAAGCTCTGCTATGGTGCCTCTGGCCTGAGATCCTCTTTCAGTTCTCTCTTCTCTCTTGCAACCAGAACCAAGATCTCCAGCCTCCTGTAAGTGTCCACAGCCAGTGGTGTCCCTGTCTACTGCTTCTGCACTCACCAGGCAGGTGCTGGTTCCTTCTCGCATTCAGCTACATCTCTATATCACAGCTAGGTCTGGTATTCCTTGTCAACAGAGCTTCCCCAGATTTTTCCCAACTTAGATGCCCAACACCTTTCACTATCCTTGGAATCAAAGTTCCTGTTCTGGGACTAAGGCATCCTCCCAACCTAGCTATCCCCAGGCCTTGCCTCTTATTTTTTAAGGGAACCTAGGACCTAGCCTGGAGGTATTTACTCTTCAACAGGACCAAACCCAGTCCAGGGACTTTTCTTCAGATCTTCCTGGATCGTCTCAGGAGAACTCCTCTTCTGCCCCTACTCATTGATTTTTACTGCTCAATATTCATCCTGAGGTGCTATTTCATCTCTTTTGCGAAGGAAAATCGTGAGAGCTTAGAATTTTCTGACCTACTCTGCCATCTTCCCAGAATCCTTTCCTGTTTTCTTTTTCTAAAATCATTAAGCACATCATTTTTATAGTGTAATAGTATTCCATCAAAATTATGTACCACAGGGCAGCTGGGTGGCACAGTGGATAGAGCTCCAGCCCTGAAATCACGAGGACCTGAATTCAAATCCAGCCTCAGACCAAACACTTGTCACTAACTAGCTGTGTGACCCTGGGCAAGTCACTTAACCCCAATTGCCTCATCAAAAAAAAAAATAGTGTACCACAACTTGTTTAATCATTCTCCAATAAATGGACATCCATGCAATTTCCAGTTCTTTGCCACTGTGAACAGAGCTCCTATAAACATTATAGAACACATAGATTCTTTTCCTTTTCCCCTGATTATTATTGGAAATAGACCAAATAGTGTTAATACTGGGTTAAAGGGTATAGGTAGTTTAATAAATCTTTGGGTACAATTCCAAAATGCTCTCCAAAGCAGCTGAATCAGTTCACAATTCCACCAACATTGAATTAGTGTCCCCGTTTTTTTCAATATCCCCTCCAACATTTGTCACTTTTCCCTTCTATCATTGTAGCCAATCTGGTAGGTGCAAAATGATATCTCAAGGTTGTTTTAAATTGCATTTCTTAAATCAATACTATAGCATTTTTTTTGATATGACTACAAATTGTTTTGATTTCTTCAATGGAATATTCTCTGTTCACATCCTTTGGTCATTTATCAGTTTGGGAATGACTTGTATTTCCATATATTTGACAAAGTTCTTGAGACCTTTATCTGAAAAACTATACAAATTCTTTTCCCCAATTTTCTGCTTTCCTTCTGATTTTGGTTGCATTTGTTTTATTTGTATAAAAACCCTTTTTAATTTAATGTACTTGAGATTATCCATTTTACACGTCACTTTGCTCTCTCTTTTTTATTCATAGAGTGTTCACATATCCATAAGTATGATAAATAATATGTTCTGTGTTCTCCTAATTTTTTATTGTAAAATGTGTCTCTATGTCTAGGTCATGTATCCATTTCGATCTGTCTTAACAGGTAATAGAGGAAATCTAATAGGTCACAGTCTGAGAACTGTTTTTACAAATTTTGAAGTAAGTGTTTATTGGTGTCTTTTGTTTTTGACATCATGTTACTTATCCCCAATATCCACCCCGCTTCTTTTCACCTTGATATCCATCTCTTATATCAAATAGTAGACAAAAAAATCAGCACAACCAATTAATATATTATGAAAGTCTAAATATTTTATAACGTGTAACAGCTCTAAATCTCATAAATTCACAAATTGGGATATTTAGGGTGTCGTCTTACATTTTTTTTGGAGGCAAGCTTGATATTTATACTTCTGTAACATTCACTTTTATTTTTTTGTGCAATTGTTCTTTCCATTTACATTGCTGTAATCATTGTTTGTATTTTTCTTGGCTCTGCTTACTTCACTCTGCATCAATTCACATAGATCTTTCTAAGCTTCTTTCTAATCATCACATACATCATTTCTTATAGCACAGTTATATTCCACTACACTTATGTACCACAGTTTGTTTAAGCATTCCCCAATTAATGGGCTGCTGCTTTCTTTCCAGGTCTTTACTATCACAAAAGGTCTAGTATTTTGGTGTATATTGGGATTTCTACTGATCAAATGCTTTTGAGGGTAATGGACTCTAGTAATGGAGCCTCTGATTCAAGCGGTATAGATATTTTAATCACTTAATTTGTATTATTCCAAACTATTTTCCAAAATGCTCATCCCATCACTTTGCTTCACCAACAATGAATTAGTCTGTTTATCATTTCACAACCCCTGCAACATTGACTGCGGTCACTCTTTGTCATCTTTGCTAAGTTGCAGAGTATGAAATAAATCCTCAGGGTTGCTTTGATCTGTCTTTCTCTTATTTTTAGTGATTTAGAGTATTCTTTCATATGGTTGTGAACATTCTGAAATTCTTCTTTTCAGGATTATTTGCACATATCTTTTGAC
>NW_020942377.1:0-1648 GCF_900497805.2 Vombatus ursinus
GACAAGACCGAGAATACAGTCCACACATATAAAACAACCACAACAAAATCCATACAAATACACAAAAGACACTGGGACACGCCCATACAGGACACCAACGAATCTTCACATCCCTACAATTATACAACTACAGAAAGAGCACATTTACACCCACCAATGGCACAGAGAGAATAACACCTGTGCCCAACTAGCTCTGAAGCTCTTATGGGCACACACATATGCACACACATACTCAGACCCAGGAGACTCAATCCTTGAGCTTACCAAATGGCCTTCTTCCAAGCTGATTAGGAAAGAGTGAGGCCGAGGCCGATGCCCCCCACCCACCCAAGCATCCTTTCCCTCTCTTCTTTTCTTCCTTTTCTTCTCAATTTGCTCGGGTTCCTTCAATAGGCCCTCCAGCCAGGCAGCCCCCAGCCGGCGCAGCCCCCCACACTGCCAGACGCGCTGTGGCCAGATGTCAATCACGCAATTAAGCAACGAGAGTTTTCAGGCCCCCTCCCCTTCACGCCGACCCTTCGGTCTCGGTGTGTGCAGGTCTGTGAGTTCATAACACTCCCCCACCCCAAGAACCTACAACTTAGAAACTAGACCTTGACGATCCAAACCTTCTCTATCGCTTATATTCACCCTTTGGAGCTGAGCAGGGGCGGGGACCGGCAGGGGCCTGGGATAGGGGCTAGAGAGAGGGAAAGAGAAGGGGGGGAGGCTGAGCCTAGGGATCCTTTGCGCCAGGGGCAGAGATGGCCAAGAGTTATCTCCCCCTCTCCTAAGAAAGAGTTTAATAAGTCGTGGGGGGGAGGAACACAGGTCTAGGGGATGGTGGTACTGAATGAAGTATGCCAGATTTGCTGTCTACACGAACCGAATTCTCCTGATTCTCATGAATTCAGTCACCCCGGGCCCCTTCCAGCCGCATAGATACTCTTTGTGTGTGTTTATAAGTCCAGAGCAAGAGGGCAGAGGTATAGGAAACCAGGCAGCTGGAGGCTCACCATTCATGAATGCCTCCTTTTCTTTTCTTCACCCCCATCTCCCTTTCTCCAAGTCGGAGAGGGAGTCGAGGAGTGACACCTTTTTATTACTACTAAGATTTATTTTTTCTTTCTTTTTCTCTCTTTGTCCCTTCTTTTTCCTCTCCCCCTCTATCTCTTCCCCCCCCCCCCCCCCCCCCACCATTCACCCTTTCTCCTGAACTCTCTCTTGTGGACCCAACTTCTGTCCATTCCTTCCCTTTCCCTTCTTGTACATACACACACGCGCTCTCTGTGTCTCTGACGGTCTCTGTGTGTCTCTCTCCTCCCCCATCTCTGCCGTCATCCCAATATTCAAGCTATTGATTTTGGACCAGACCAAACCCAACGCCTGACTGAGGCCCCAGGAGTGGCACTGGCGGGCTCTAGGCCCATAACTGGGCCGTTTGAGCCCCTCAATTGAAAAGTAAGAAAAGAAACAACACCATTATGGGAGGGGGATGTCGAACATGGAAGGTGACTGCTGTCTTCGAACTCCTAGACTTCTCGGGGGTAGAGGAGTGTTCCATCCTCCTGAACGTTAACTTTTCCTCTTGCAGCTGCTGGACTCCTCCACCTTCTTGGGAGAGGCCGTGGCTTGGGAGTAGAGAGGTCCTACTTTTTAAAATTAAATA
>NW_020942378.1:0-2995 GCF_900497805.2 Vombatus ursinus
TATTGAAAGGAATAGCAAGTTCTGCATAGTAGATTTGCAGTTTCACGGACAATTGCCTTTTTCATTGTACTATGTTATGGAAAATGCTTGTCTTATTCCACAAATTAAAAAGAAAATTAAAAATTGGAGATAGTTCATTGAATTTTGTTTTCTTCTTTCATGCAAAATATTCAATACTTATTCTCTTAAAGCCACAAGATGCTTTCTGTGAGGAAGACCAATAATTCACTAAAGACTGCCCTAAGGGACCTTCACATGCAAAGGATTTCTTTTCTTACCTATATCTAACCTATTTTGAGAAGATGCTACAGTTCTCAAGTGAAATGAAGATAAAATAAGACTGTTACAGTTTTTGCCCAAATATGTTCCTTAAGGATAGGACTTGTTTCATTTCTGTCTTTATATTCCCAGTGCCTTGCACTCAGTGTATGATAAATGACTGCTGAATTGAATTACTATAGCTCCAAAGGGGTAAGAGATGGGAGGTGGGTATGGTTTTGGTCATTTGGGCCTTACCTCGGAGGTATTTCACTTTCAGAAACTCGGGACTAGCCTTTTGGCCTGGGAGAGGGTCATTTAGCATGACTTTAGTTTGTGCTTTTATTCCTTCATAGAAGTGCCCCATTGCCACATGACTGAGTCCTTTCATATACTGGCACACTTCGTTGTATGGCTCGAGTTGTAGGCACCGCTGGGGAATTAAAAAAGAAAATGCAGTCATATAATCTGTCTGGGTTAAAACAACAGTGAAACTCTTTATTCAGAAGATACCTTTAACTTAGTTACCAAATTTCCATTCCAGGTTAAACCATATCAAATGTTTTGTAAATTAGCCTCTGTAGCACATATCACAGGATTTTAGGATTGTAGATTTAGAGCTGGAAGGGACCTTAGAGGCTGTGTGATCCAACCTCTTCATTTTATAGATGAGGAGACTGAGGTCCAGAGAGGTTAAATAACTTGCCTCCAACCACACAGGTAGTAAGTGACAGAGGTGAGATTCAAATCCTGACCCTGACTCCATATCCAACATTCTTTTCTAACCACGTGGTGCCCACTACACTCATTTTACTGGAAGCATATAAAAAACAACCACCCTACATTCTAAGAATTCCATCCGTTGCTCACCTTGAAATTCTTTAGGGCTTCCTGTAAGCTGCCATGGTGATAAAGCATCATCCCTCGGAGCTGTAAGGTCTGTACATGATTCTGATTGAGCAGCAGGGCCCTTTGAAAGCTCTCAGTGGCTGCTTCAAAGTTGCCCAGTTCTCTAGGTGTGTCACACAATAGTTAAGAACAGGGTATAGATATAATTAGTTGACATGCAAAATCTGCTTTTAGTTGAATTCTAATCAAATTTATAATGTGCTTATTATTATTAGTTCTGATGCCTATATTCTAGCCCAGGCTACACCACTGACAACCTGTATGAATTCTGGCACATCATGTTCTTACATCTTCCACCAAACCTTACCCAAATGTTATAATAACAAAAAAATGTCGGTGAGGCAGATTGAACTCTAGAAATAAATTTCATCCTACAAATAATGTGAGTAATGTAATCACCTTGACTCATAAAGTGATTCTGCTCACAGAAAACAAATTGGCATCTAAATTAGGGGTTCTTAATCTTTTTTGTGCCATGGACTCCTTTGACAATCTGGAGGAACTTGTGGATCCTTTCTCAGAACAAGGTTTTTAAATGTATAAAATAAAACTTGTTGGATTTCAAGGAAAACCAATTACAGCAGAATACAAATGAAACTACCTACCTACAGATAGTTTCATATATATATATATATATATACATACACACACACACACACACGTACATATATAAAATTTCATATGTATATGTGTATATATAAGTATACATGCCAAATATATTGAAATAGTTACCAAAATATTAAAAAACATGCAAATTCACATATCCTAGGCTAAGAACCCCTGATATAAGTGGTTATTGACCTAGAAAAGACAAAATTTTCCTTTTCAAAAAACATTATTTGTAAAATTATGGAATTTTCAGATTACTACTGGTAGGGAGTGCTGGAATTACTGAGCCTATTTTACAGTCTAGCAACCCAAAGGTCAGAGATATAAAGTGACCAAAGTGGAAAGGTTAGAAAGTAGTTTGAGCTTGGGCGTTCTCGCTGCAAATCCGGTATTCACTAATATATCCATGCTGCCTCTCATTCCACGTAAAGAGGGGATGAGATGATGGAAAAAAATCACTTATATTTACTATGTCCACTTCCTCGTCTCACATTCATTTCTCAATCCCCTGCAATTTGGCTTCAGCTCCACTACTCAATTAAAACTGCTCTCTACAACATTTTCTCTTAACTGCTAAATCTAATGGCCTTTCCTCAATTATTTATTGTCTTACTTGACCTCTCTGAAGCTTCCAATGCTGCTGACCACTCTCTCTTCCTTTGGCTTTCATGACATTTCTCTCTCTTAGTTTTCCTTTTACCTGTCTGATATACTTTCAGTGTCCTGGGCTGGAGCCTAGCCTTCCAACTCACTAAAAGTAGGTATCACTCGAGGCTCGGTCCTCGGACCTCTTCTCTCTATATAATCTCTCCTTCTATGATCTCAACTCTCATAGCCTCAATTATCATCTCTCAGATTTATCTAACCCTAATTTCTCTTGAACTCCTGTCTCATATTCCCAACTACTTTACTCAACATTTAATTCAATAGTTTAATAAGCATTTAAGCAGCAACTACTATGTCTCAGGCACTGTGCTAAGTGCCAAGGAGACAAAGACCAAACAAAACAGTCCCTGGCCTCAAGCAACTTACACTCTACTGAAGAAGACAACACATAAAAGTCCAGCTTCAAAGTGGACAGAAAGGTCCAGAGGTCCTTAAGGTACATCCATAGGCCAGATAACAACGCCTGTGGGTCTGGTATGGCTCAGAGGGAGCTAGACCTCAGGCACAGCTAGTATATGGAAGGAGTGTGAGAGAGAGGTCCAGGATTAAGGGG
>NW_020942379.1:0-4900 GCF_900497805.2 Vombatus ursinus
AAGACCATGTTATAAAACTTAAAGTCACTTAATTGTCCAAAAAACTTTTCTTAAGCAGCTGCTAGATTCCAGAGGCTGCTCTAGGTGCTGAGAATACAAAGATGAACATGAGGAACTCTGCGGCATTTAAAACATAAACATACATATGTCTATACAAAATACCAACAAAAGGTGTGGTAATGGGATGGGGGTCTTATAATTACATGAGACCATATTAATCAGCCAGCAAGCATTTATTAATCATGTGCTATGTGACAGACACTCTGCTCAGTCCTGGGGGTGAAAAAGAAGGGGAAAAAAATTCTACGCCTCAACTAGCTCACAATCTAATTGGAGAATCAAAAAGCAAACAAAGTAAAACTATATACAAGATGTATAGGAATTAATTTAGAGAGAGAGGGTACTAGAATTGAGAGGGTTTGGGAAAAGATTCAAGTCAAAGATGAGTTGTTGACAGAAACTTTAAAAAAAAACTAGGGAGCCAGTAGTGAGAAGTAAGGAGGAAAATCATATCAGGCATGTTGTATTGGCAGAGAAAATTACTGGAGTCAAGAGATGGAGTATCTTAGTCATGAAAAAGCAAGGAAGCCATTGTCTCAAGATCAAACAATAAGTGGAAGGGAGTAGTGTAAGAAAAATGGAAAGACAGGAGGTGGCTAGGTTATAAGGGGCATTGAATGCCATATGCAGGACATTGTGTTTAATCTTTGAGGTGATATGGAGGCTTTGGAGTTAACTGAGTAGGGGAATTAGCTGGTTAGGCTTGTGTTTTAGGAAAATCACTGGTGGCTGAATAGAGGAAGGATTGGAGCAAGGAGAGAACTGAGGAAAGGAAAACACAAGAATGACCTCTTGCAATGCAAGACCAATGAATTATGAGGTGATGAAAGTTTGAAACAGAGTGGTGGCACTGTTAGAGGAGAGAAGGGGACATAGTGTAGAGATTTTGCAAAAGTGACAACTAAAGGCTTTGGACACAGATTTCACATGTGGAATGAGAGATTATAAGTAACCAAGGATAACACCTAGGTTGTTAGCTTGTGAGACTGAAAGGTGACGGTGTACTCTACAGTAATATAGATGACAGGAGTAGATTTAGGAGGACAGGTCAGTTTGGTTACAAACATATTGAGTTGAAGATCTCTATTGGACATCCCATTCCAAATTCCTGAAAGACAGTTGAAGGTGCAGGGTAAGTAGAAATGAAGGTAAGTAGACAGGTTGGGGCAGGATTAGAAGAATTAAAAATCATCAGGACATAGGTGGTTATTAAATCTATGTAAGTTGGTGTGATCAAAAAGGGAAACAGTATAAAGAGAGAAGAAAAGAGGGCCAAAGATGGAAATGTGTGTAATACCTACATTAGAGGGCATGATATAGATGAAGATTTGATGAAAGTGAATGAGAAGGAGCAATCAGTTTTATAGGAGAACTAGCAGAGAGTGCTTTCTCTGGGGAGAGAAAAAAAAATACTATCCAAGGTAGAAAGGGTGATCAGCAGTGTGAAAAGCTACAGAGAGGTTGAAGAAAAGGAAGGCTGAGAAGAGAACACTGAATCTGGCAACTAAGAGATCACTGGTAACTTCTGTAGTATTGGTGGAATGATAATTTTGGAAGGCAAATTATAAGGGGTTTCAAGAGAGTAGCAAGCAAGTGGAAGCACCTAGTGTAGACAGCCTTTTCAAAGAGTTTAGCCATAATCGATGGAAGAGATACAGGTTGATAGTGGGAATGGAAGAAATGAGTGATGGTATTTTCAGGATGGGGAAGACATGAGCATGTTTGTAGCCAGTAGGGAATGAGCTAGTAGACAGGGAGAGATTCAAAATAAGGGATAGAATAAAGATGAGAGAGGAAACAATATGCTGAAGGAGACAGGCTGGAAAAGGATTGCTTGAGCAGATAGGGAACATGGCCTCATTAATGCATAAGAATGCTTCATCATGTGAAACAGTGGTGAAAAAGGAGACAATGTCAGACAGCTTATGTTTCTGTTAAGATGAGAGAGAGAGGAGAAGAAAGAGCTCAGGGTGAATGGCCTCACCCTGAGGTGAGTGCTTGAGAAGGGGTGAAAAGTTTTGGAAGAACTGCTATGGAGAGTGGACATATTGAGTTTATAAGACAGGTATAGTGGGATTTCTAAGCAGCAATGAGGGAGCAGGTGAAGCTCTGTAACAGAAATTCATAGTACATGAAGCAAGAATAGTCTTGTGATTTTCTCCACCTTCACTCAGCAGCACAATTGGAAGTGAAAAAGTGGGAAATGGAATGAGAGATCACAGTCTGAGGCTTGGCAAACCATAACTAGTGAAATGATAGGCAGGCTAGGGATACAATGGAATAGAAGGGTAGAATTGAAATGGTTCCCCAAGGGAGCAAGATGGGGATAAAGGGTCTAATGTAGGTGACATGTCTGGAAGAAGAGTGAAGGGCAGAGGAATTGGAGGTCCAATTAGATATGGTTTGTTAAATAAGGTTTGGTAAATAAAGTCAGAAGGAAAAGGAGAAACACAATAGATTAATAGGATTTTGGAATTCCTGAATATAGAGAAGGTATATTGGAGGAAGATGGTGAAATTAAGGCTATGGCCATTGTTAGATGTGGTTAAAGTGGGATGTAAGAGTAGGACATGGGCAATGGGAAAAATGAGGGACTCAATGATCAAGGATGATTGAGAGAGAGTCAATTTATAAGTCGAAGTCCACTTTTATGAGGCCAGGAGGTGGAGAGAGAAAAACATCCAAGCCATTTATCAAACTCACTGAGAAATGAAGTGAGAGTGACCAAGATCTGTGGACCACATCTACCAAGATTCTGATTGGGTGGTAGATATGAAAAAACATGCACCTGAAAGGAGAGACTTTACTGAGGGAGAGATTTGGGGAGAAGTGAATATTACAACTGCCTTTCATAGACATGGGAGGTGAATGGGATGTGTGAAGGTACAGCCAGGAAGAGAGAAGGTGACTAGGGAGGCTATACATTTAAAGGGGGTAATCAGGTTTAAGCTATAGCTAGGAGATGGAAGGAGTGGGAGAGGAAAACATTTAGAATGAAGGAGAGTTGATTGTCAGTGGAAAAATCATTTCATGGTACATTGGAAGGAGTAGGAGTGTTTGATTGGAACTTTGATGTTGAGGGTTGAGGGGGATGGGAATAAGAAACTAAGTGATGGAAAACAGCATTAGGATAATTACCTGAAGGGAATAAGACTCTTTGGGATATGTAGAATATGATGAAGTATGAGAATATTTATCAGTGAGTGGAATGTGCCACTCCTCTTCTGAGATAAGACTCAAGATCTGAGTGAAGACGAGGTGCAATATGAGATAGGAGGAACGTGGTCAGATTCCTCCTGAGGTAAGAAAAGCTGGCAACTTATCTGAGCTGGGAAGGAAATGAGGGATTCTAAAGGGGCAGAGGTGAAGGGGGCATGCATTCCAGCCATGGATGACTGCTTTTACAAAGGAATGCAGATAAGATATACGGTGTCATCTAAGAAGACCAGAATCTTTGGACCATAAAGTATATGAAGACTAATAATATCTATGATGGAGAATTAGAAAAGTAGAGTGTAGCCAGGTTATGAATGTCATCCAATGACAAAAACAAAGGTCCATATATGATCCTATAGGTCATTGGGTATTCCAGAGTTGATTGAACTGAGGATGGCATGAATAAATGCAGGTATGGAAAACTCTGGGGATCTAAGGAAATGAAGGATTGCTGACCAGAGAGACATTATACAGGTAGGTAAGTCAGAAGGTTGCTTCAGTTGTCTAGGTGAGAAAAGATGAGATTGTGTGAATCAGTGAGTCAATTTAGCATTTATTAAACATGTACCATATGTTAGGCACTCTGCTAAGCTCTGGGAATAGAAAGAAAAGTAGAAAAAAAGACAGTCCCTGCCTAAAGGATCTAACTTTATAATGGGAGAAGACAGTGCAGAAAAAGCCAAAAAACTGTTGTGAGTCAGGGCTGGCATGGTAGAGAAAATCTGGAATGCTGCCTGGAGAAGAATGATCCTTGGCTGGCTTGGGCCCTGGGAGGAGCCATCCAATCAGTTGGAGAGGCTTCAGAATTGGAGGATACTTGCAAAGAGTGAATTCAAGACCTAGAGTCAAGCTTCAAGATGAAACGCTGGAGCAAGGAAGAGGAAATTCAGACTGAAGAGAAGTGGAAACAGGTGAAGAAGGAATGTGATGTTTTAGTAATGACAGGACTTAGAAACTACTTGAATATAGGGCCTTAGAGACAGTGAGTGCCATAAAGTTAATTCACATGCACATAAATTTATTAAGTGCTCAGTATACTTGAAGTATCATTCTAAATATTTAGAATAATAATACAAAGAAGAAAAAGAAGGAGGTGGAGGAGGAGGAGGAGAAGGAAAATAAAATGAATAAAAACAGTTCCTGCCCTCAAGGAGCTTGCAATTTAATCAAAGAAGAAAACACAGAAAAGGAATTTGAAATTCAGGTCAGACACATAATGCAGGGGCATGAGGGAAAAGTCTGAGAAGTCCCAAGGTAGAGCATCACATAGATAAATGTAATGTCTGTCCTTGGTCATCTCTTTAAATGGAGGTTTTGAAGTTCATGGCTCTACATACCAGTCAAGGTGGAGGGAAGGTAATGAAGAAATACGAATACCTTTAGTATCATTTGATAGAGAGATGGACAGAAAAGAACATTTATTAAGCTTCTTCTAAGGGCCAAGTACTGTGCTAATGGTTGAATCTAACAATACAAACAAGCAAGAAAATCTCTGTCCTCAATGAGCTTACATTATAATAGAGAAAAAGGTCACCTGAAGAGGAGCTGGAAGTGGTGGGGTAGGGCAAGGTTTAAAGTTTACCCCACTGAGAATAATGAAAAAGTATATAAAATATTAAGGAAT
>NW_020942380.1:0-1832 GCF_900497805.2 Vombatus ursinus
TGAGCCCAGATTGCTGCCTTTCTGCAGCCTACATTTCAGAGCTTTGCTGTGGGAACACTTTCCACCCTCCTTGCCATCTTGGAAAGGTCACCTCCAGCAAGCTCTTCCTCATCCACTGTCACCAAGGCCTTCCTCCTCTGCCCAAGCTCTATCCCATTCAGCATGTCCAACAGAATCCTCTCCCCTCCCCCCACTAGACTGTGTGTTTTCTGAGAGCAGGAAACAGGGGCCTTGCCTAGCCTTTCACTTCCAAATCCCAGGAATACATTCACATGGTGCCAGGAGGGAAGCCGAATGAAGATCATCGCCTTCCCCGACCCCTCCATTTCACCAATGGAAGAAACCCATTCACAAAAGGCATCCAATTTGCCCTTTCTTACTGTGCTAACTCTATGGGGAACATACAGAGATCTCACTTGAGGCAGTAATTTACTGCTGGGGAGTGTCTTCTGAGGGATCTTCTGCTCAAGAAGTTTGGCTGTGAAAGGAGACAGATGTCCACGTGGAAGCCAACTCGAGTGGCAAGCAAGAGAAAGCTGGGCTCAGGGCCTGCTTCAGCTCCTTACTGGCTCTGGAGCCTTGCCCATGTCCCTGGCCTCCTCTTGGCCTCAGTTACCCTTTCCCCAAAATCAGGAGCTTGGACCAGATGATCGCTGAGGTCTCCTTTAGCCCTCCAGCCCATAAAACCCTCCATGTCCTTTCAGAGCTACTCCTCCAACCCCCCACCACAGACTCAACCAACCCATTCTAGCAACAAGAAAAAAAAAAAAACAAATACACAAGAAAAACAAAACAAAACAAACAAACAACCAAAATACTGAAAAGTTGCTTGTCCAGTACTATCCGTAGGGGGAACTCGGATCTGGGAAGTTCAACCTGGGCGCCAGTGATCCGACTTTCAATTCGGGAATGAAGCCCCTGGGTCTGTCTGCAGCTGCCTCCCAGGGAGAGGTGTTCCCCGCTCCAGCCGACTGGCTCCCCTCAGAAGCCGAGGGGCTGAAAAGCCAAGGACAGATAAGTACCACTTGGGGACCATTACCCTTTAAGCCAAGTAGCTTCGAGGTGTTGAGGCAGGTGCAGTGTGACCCCTAGAGAAGCGCGAGCATCAGGTGGGCGTTCAGCCCCTCTCCTGCAATCTCTCCCCGGTCAGATTTACTCTGTTGGCCCCCAGGGTTCCTCAGGCAACCAGAGCCAGAGCAGAGCTGATGGTCTGTGACGTCAGAGAGACCCTTTGTGAGGCAGGAGCTGGAACCCCCACCGAGAAATCCGGCCCAACGCCCCGTCACGGGCCGCGCTCTTCTACTGCCTCGCCCCACTCAGCCTGTGCCCAGCCCTTGCTCCGGCTCTCCCTCCCCTCCGGACGGGCCCTACTGCGTTGCTTTGCGCTGCCCGCCCCCGCCTCCTGAATCCAAGCCCAGCCAAGACATCCTGACAATTCTCCTGTGCTACAGCTGGCTTATCTGATTTAAACCATTGCAGGTGCCCCGCAGGCAGAGAGGAAGACCTGCAACTGGACAAGTGCCCCTGGCTTCTTCTCTCCATCTCTTTGGCCATTCCTTCTACCCCTAACAAAAGACGATTGATTTCTATCTTGAGATCCCCAAGCCCTTCTATATTCTTTCTTTGGATTCATCGTATTGAAGAACTGACATATTCTCTTTCTATGGGCACACAGAAGATTCCTCATGGATTCTCTTCCTATTCATATGCAGGAGTACTTGTCCAGTCTCTGATATGAGGAGACATCTATTATCTCGGTGGTTCAGTGGATAGAGTGTGTAGTCGGGGGTCAGGAAGACCTGAATGAAAATGCAGTTTCACAGGTCACCCTG
>NW_020942381.1:0-1424 GCF_900497805.2 Vombatus ursinus
GAGGCAGTGTAACAGAGAGCTCTGTGATGTAAAAGAGAGCTCTGCAAATAGCCCCACCCCAAGGAAGACTTGCCCCTATAAAGAGGCAGTGTAACAGAGTGCTCTGTGACTAGGCCATCCCCAAGTTAGACTTGCCCCTATGAAGAATCAGTGTAATAGAGTACTGTGTGACTAGGCCCACCCCGAGTTAGACTTGCCCCTATGAAAAGGCAGTGTAACAGATTGCTCTGTGAGTAGGCCCACCCCAAGGTAGACTTCCCATGTGAAGAGGCAGTGTAACAGGTAGCTCTGTGACTAGGCTCACAACTAGGTAGCTTGCCCCTATGAATAGGCAGTGTAACAGATTGCTCTGTGAGTAGGCCCACCCCAAGGTAGACTTGCCCCTATGAAAAGGCAGTGTAATAGGGAGCTCTGTGATGTAACAGAGAGCTCTGTGACTAGGCCCACCCCAAGGTAGCCTTGCCCCTATGAAGAGGCAGTGTAACAGAGAGCTCTGTGACTAGGCCCACCACAAGGTAGACTTGCCCCTATGAAGAGGCAGTGTAAGACATTGCTCTGTGACTAGGCGCACCCCAAGGTAGACTTGCCCCTATGAAAAGGCACTGTAATAGAGAGCCCTGTGACTAGACTCACCCCAAAGTAGACTTGCCTCTATAAAGAGGCAGTGTAATGGAGAACTGTGTAACTAGGCCCACCCCAAGGTAGACTTGCCACTATGAAGACGCAGTGTAATAGAGAGCTCTGTGACTAGAACCACCCCAAGATATACTTGCCCATATGAAAATTCAGTGTAATAGAAAGCTCTGTGACTATGCCCATCCCAAGGTGGACTTGCCCCTATGAAGAGGCAGTGTAACAGAGAGCTCTGTGACTAGGCACAAACCTAGGTAGACTTGCCCCTATTAAGAGGCAGTGTAACAGAATGCTCTGTGATTAGGCCCATCAAAAGGGAGACTTGACCCTATGAAGGGGCAGTGTAACAGAGAGCTCTGTGACTAGGCCCACCCCAAGGTAGACTTACCCCTATGAGGAGGCAGTGTAACAGAGAACTCTGTGACTAGGCCCACCCCAAGGTATACTTGCCCCTATAAAGAGGCAGTGCAACAGAGAGCTCTGTGATTAGGCCTACCCCAAGGTTGACTTGTCCCCTTCACGAGACAGTGTAATAGAGAGCTCTGTGGCTACGCCCACCACGAGGTACACTTTCCCCTATGAAGAGGCAGAGTAACAGAGAGCTCTGTGATTAGGCCCACCACAAGGAAGACTTGCCCCTATGAAGAGGCAGTGTAACAGAGAGCTCTGTGACTAGGCACACCTCAAGGCAGACTTGCCCCTATGAAGAGACAGTGTAATGGAGAGCTCTGTGACTAGGCACACCCCAAGGCAGACGTGCCCCTATGAAAACGCACTGTAATACAGAGCTC
>NW_020942382.1:0-10751 GCF_900497805.2 Vombatus ursinus
GCCTGCAAAAAATGTAGAGAATGTAAATCAGGCCTACATAACATACAGCCCATGGGCTGCTTAGGGCTTGCCAAAGTGGCCCCCCCATAGGTCAGAAATTGAGCAGGCCTGTTTTACATTCTCTACATTTTTTGCAGGCTGCCCAAAAACCTGTAGCAGGTACAAGTGGTCCTATGTTGTACAGGCCTGCCCTAAGGGACCTTCACATAGTCAGTTTTGCTGAGGGACCTGCATTTTCACAGGCAGAGGAAATCCTTTGGCGGGCTGCAAGCAGCCCACAGGCTGTAAGCAGCCTGTGATGTTGTACAGGCTTGAACTAGATGATCACTAAGGTCCTTCCAGCTCTATGAAAGTAATAAAATGCTAAAACACACACACACACACACACACACACACACACGACAGATCCTCTCAGATTTTATGTTGGGGAGGTGGGTGTGGGGGCCTGGGTTTGGTGTTAGAGGATTTCGGTTTGACTCCTTCAACACTTACTTCTTGAAAGCTGGCAAAAAAGGAAAATGACAAATGCTGGGGGGTCTGTGGAAAAATAGGTCCATTGTTAGTGGAGCTGTGAACTGCTCCAGTAATTCAGGAGAGCAATTAGGAATTATGGCCCAAAGCCTATGAAACTGTGTAAAAATACATTTGGCCATTATTGACCATTAATATTTGACCATGATGATGGAGTGCTTGGGTGGTTGTGCTGGGACCCCAATTCCATGACCATGTTTCTCCCTAGCCTCAGAAACACTATCCCTGGCAGTTTCTCCCCAGCCCAAGGACACTGTGCCTAGCAATTACTCATGAGTGGGCCCCAGCAAGACCCTTATCTCTCTCCCTGGTGCAGTTACAAACAGCACTTGAAGGAATTACTAGTTTGAACTGGCTTTGCACTGGGTCATAAAGATATTCTTACGCACTGGACTATCTGTAGGTACCGCCCTACGTCATTATCTACATCCTGGACTCCTCATTATCTGTATCCTAGACCGAAGACATACATATCCTCCCTACATCTATCTTGTCAAACAAGACATTGACTGGTGGCCAACTGGACAACTCTCAGTTACCCCTGACCACTAGTTAACAGGCCTAAAATCACACCTCCGTGTGGCCCCCCCTTGTGGGCTTTTCCTAATGAACTCTGGGTAAAATGCCTGCACAGTAGTTACAAAAATTACATGTTCCTTTAAGAACTGACCACTCCTTAACCACTCCCTAATCCCACCCTGAATCACTTAGTTAGCATATTTGGCACATGTTTTATTATATTTTATCCCTATATAAACTTTTAACTGTACTCCTCTAAGGTCGCAGATTTCATAAGAATGCTTGCCCTCTGAAAAGCATAGCAATAAACTTTTTGCCAACTTGACTTAAAAAATGCTTGAGTCTGTGAATTCATTCCAGATGACCCCATCCTGTACTCCAGTCTTTGAGGGGTTTCAACCTCTCATATGGCAACAATGATACCATTATTAGATGGCCTCTGAAGGCTCTGCCAGCTCTCTACCCCAAAGAGGTGAAAGTAAGAGGAAAAGGAGCCATATGTACAACAATATTTATAGCAGCTCTTTTTGTGGTGGCAAAGAATTGGAAACTGAGGGGATGCCCATCCATTGGGGAATGGCTGAACAAGTTGGAGTATATGATTGTGAGGGAATAGTATTGTGCTGTAAGAAATGATGAAGGAAATGGTTTCAGAGAAACAAGAGAAGACTTTTATGAATTAATACAAAATGAAGTGAGCAGAACCAAGAGACCATTTTATATACTAACCACAATAAGAGAGAGTCAACTTTAAATGATTTAGGAAGTTTTATCAATTCCAGAGGACTCATGATGAAACATCTCCTGATATAGAGGGTGTTGACAGAATTTTACTGAGCCAGTTTCTAACCTTAGAATGATGACACAGCAGGCCAGAGACAAAGTATCAGTAATCAAGTAGCAGTTTAATTAATTAGTTTCATTATGAGGAACAGATTTGCAAATTGGGAATTCTCCTGATCAGAATTCCAGCTTGCTGTAGTGAAGGCAGAGATTATATATATAAATCACAAGTGGGAAGGGACGGCAGGAAGTGGATTACAAACAGTCATTTCCCAAGGCCTGAGTGGTTCCCATGACAAGCCCACAAGTCCACGATACAGGTGTTCTGGAGTCCTGTGGGGACAACTTGATGGGGCACAGGACCAGAGTTCTGTGACAGGAACAGGTTTTACAATCTTTGATTCGGTTCACCGAAGGTACACAGGCACCGGAATGTAGTGATTGTGAGAGTGTTGTCATGGATTTAATTGATCATTTCAAGGTGCACTGTGAGCTTTTGCCTTTCAAGCCAGGAGAGGCCATTCTGAGAAATCTAAATTATTAGTATAGTCATTACCCATATCATATTGATTATCATGAAAATCATAATTCCCTTCACAAGCAGATGGACTCTGAGGGCAGTTTGAGAGATTTTTATTTAAATAGCCTATGCTAGAATTTCTTTTGTTGAACCATACATGTTTGTAACAGGGGTTTTTGGTTTTCTTCCCTTTTTGAGTGGGGGTGGTGGAGGTGAGAGGGAGAGGTGGATCTTCATGAAAATAAAATTTAAAAGATTTAGAGAAAAAAAAAAACAATACTGCCTGGGTGACCTTTGGTACATCTCTGGGCCTGTTTTTCCCATCTGTAAAATGAGGGGTGTTGACTAGATGGCCTCTGAGGTCCCTGGATTGTAACATAGAATCTTAAAATGTTTTCCTGGGCTGTTAAATTAATTATTGGAACTCTAGAGGCTTTCTTCCAGGGGGGAAACTGACTATGCCAGGTTAACATTGATTCAAATTGCTGAAGCCTGAGATTCTCAGGAGGATGGTTTTTATCTGATAAGCTTCTAAAAGGCATAGAGACTTTTCTGCTCTCTTAAAGAAGTAGGAAAGAAAAAGGTGTGGGGGGAGAGCATTATTCAGAGCGGGAATTGTCACCACATGTCTTTTTTAGGGGAATATATGAATTTGTGGAGAATATTTCCTTTTAAAGAGCCAAGAATATTGGATTTAAAACAAAAACGTTTTTAGGGGCAGCTAGGTGGCGCAGAGGATAGAGCACCAGCCCTGAAGTCAGGAGGACCTGAGTTCAAATCCAGCCTCAGACCAAACACTTGTCACGTACTAGCTGTGTGACCCTGGGCGAGTCACTTAACCCCAATTGCCTCAAAACAAAAAAAAAAGTTTTTAAAGGTTTATCATTAGCGATTACAAATTCAGATCTGGTTTGATGTAAGTTCTGTAAAAAAAAATAATAATGGTTGTTATGGGATAAAAAAAGTATATGATTGTAAAGTGCTTAATACAATGGCATATGTTAGACATGGAATTATTAGTATTTCTCTAATTTAATGTAATTGTTAAAAGTGCCAAGAGTAATAAGATCAATAATTTCTATATATGATAACCCAGAAATGCAATTGATGTTATCTGAAGTTTATTGTTTGTGTTTTTAAAATTGTATTTTATTTCTAAAACTCTCTTAGATTGCAAAATTTGAGAGACCACTGTGAGGTAGAAATGGTGTTAAAGCAACTCTTAATCTGGAATACATCTTTTAAAAGGATGTGATAAAAATAAGGTAATTTGAAAACTGTTAAATATCTAGTGAGGTATATTTGGTTATAAGCAAGTAACAATAATATTGATATTTGCTATGATAGCAGATTTTTCATTTGAAATTTTGACTATTATAAAGATATATGGTGGTTTAAATTTATAGTTTCAACATATTAATTATGAGATGAATGATTCCCTGTGCAAAGTGATTTGGAAGTGCATTCATCTAAATTGATAATGGGTTGTTTCAAAGTTTATTACTATTATGGAAATAATACCTGTTTGTAATGTGTGCCCTATGGTACAAACATATTTTATTGTGAATAACTTACTGATATGCACTGTTTTAGAATTAATTAGGTATTCTCTCATATATCAGGGCCTCAATTAGGAAAAACATGTGTGAATTTATGGATAATAATCTTTTCCTTTAAAGTACTAAGAGTATTGGGCCTTAAGAATCAAAACATACTGCTGAGGTTTAGAGGTTAGGGGTACTGGGACCCAAAATCATGACACATGGATCCTGCCCTAAGGAGTTTCACCTGGGCCTTCTTTCAGCCAAGGACAGGGTTTGTTCCACGTGGGCCAGCCTCTTGAGGAGTCTGAACATTTGTGATGCACAGAAGGATGAGCAGGCATGGGGAAGTCTCAGCCCTTAAATGGTGGCCAGAATGGATCTTGTATGCAGAAGGATTATAGGAGGAATCTAGGAGTGGCCAGGTGTCTTGATGGGAGTGGCCAGTATTATGAATCCAGATTTGATTTACTCAATCCAACTAAATTAAGGTCACCTGATAATAATTAATTGGTTCTGTTTTAAGTTTTAAATGATAATTGCTTATACTATGGTTATATGGTGTAATCTGGTAAGCAATTGTATCAGCTATGTTGCTAGAAAAGCAATTTCTCTTGTAATCTAGACTGTTGTTAAATTAGGAGTTGTACTGTTAGAGAAGGAGAAAAAGGAATGGTTTGGTGAGAGATACAATGAAAATGTTTGTTCCCATAAATCTGAAGCACACAGCTAGAAAAGTAACTAAGTAAAATAGGATACAGCAGGTCTTATCTTGTTTTGCTGATAGAAGTTAAGTAGAACAAAGGTTAAGCTTTGCTTAGAGTGCACATGCTTAATAGCTTATAAATATTAGCTTCTCCACCTCCAGGAGGGGCTAAGATGCCATTTTCTGAACATGGGATGTATGAAGAAGGATGAGAAACATGTCAAGGAGTAGGTGTGTAATAGGCGTATCGGAAAGTTGTACACTCTGGAGTACTCAGCCAATGAGGAAACAGAGGAGCGACTTTTCGGCCGGGATTAGAGATAAATAGTGAACTCCTGCTTTGCTACAGTGTGTCCCAGTCCATAGGACACCTGTGGTTGCAACTGCATAATAAACTGGGCTTTTAACTTCATCCCTCCTGAGTCCGAATGAGTTATTTCTCACAGTTGGGAAGCTGTTAGGTCATTCTATCTGACCATGTGTTGTAACAGAACTTCCAAATTTTGTCTAAATTTAAAGGGGAGTTTTAGCTAAAATTACTTGGTTCTCGCTTAGGAAATTTAAGATTGGTAACTAAGCTATTTGGAGTTATTGTTTAAATCAAGTACTTGTAAAAGTATTTTTGTGAAAGGAAACTTGGTAATTATGCAAAGAAAAGACTTTGTAAAATATTCTCATAATTCTTATCAACCCTGTGCAGGAGTTTTGTCTTGTGGAATTCTTACTGAGTAAATGGCTCATTACAAACAATTTAGGTAACTAGGAATTTTGTGGTAATTAGGAAATTGTAAGCTGTTTTTAAGAAAGGGAAATACTTTTATGAAGAAATGTTTTGGTGAAATCTTTGTGATTTTTTTAGAGGGACTACTAAATTTCTATTTGCAAGCTAGTTTTGTTGCAAGTAATAATTTGATATTGATGACAATTATGTCCAAACTTACTGTGAATTCTCAGTTTGTTTCCTAGGCTTGTTGTGTCCCTGGACTGATCTTAATGGGTGCTTTCTGAGAAATAGTCAAAATCAGCAACTCAGTGAGAGTAGTATCAGACATCTAAGGCTAGTGATTAAGACTAAAGCAACTTTTGTAATGAGTTGTAAGTGGGGGAGATCTTGCAATTCTGATCTGAATTCATTCCAGGGCCTAGAAAAGATTAGAATTAGTTTTTGAACTTCTATAAACAAGCTTGAGAGACAGAGAGGCAAATCTATTAGAGTAGCAACTTAGGATCTTAATGGAAATTTGATTTTACTCAGGATGCTATTAGGAACTAGAATATGTGTAGGAAGGCATGCAAACTACTTAGGGCTCACTTTGGAGATGTTCCCTAATTAATGTGAGATTATAGTCACACCTGAAACCCTGATGAGGGGAATTTGCTATCCAAGACCTGGGGGACTGTTAATGAATTCAAGGTCTAACTCCAGGTTTGGTTAGCAAGGAACTGATTAAGCTACTGACCCGTGATGCCAGCAACCCTGTGAGGGGTTTGTGAGCTGCATCTATGAACTGCAGAGGATGTTCTCATGAGAAGGTTGGGAGAATGACTTTTCTGCGTGGCTGAGGTAGGAGTCTCCTGACTCAATTTCCCCACTAGGACACCCGGAAAACTTTAAGCCTGGCTCAATGCAGTTGGCCATTATAAAACTTCTGCCTGGAATTGACATGAAGCTAAGGAAGCATTGTTCCCTTACTTTAGTTATTTCCCTATTCTTTCATGGCAAATTTCCATAATCATAAGTTTTATAAACATAATATCAAATCTATTAAATAACAGATTGATGCGGGAACATCTGAGGTTATTATAGTAAGATGCAAGTATAAGATTGAGTTCTTTGGCCTAGAATTTTCGAATTAAGTATTCAGTCTTGACATCTCTTACTAGTATATTCCTATATAAGTTCAGATCCTTTAATTTATCATAATGGTATAGGGATAATTAGGCCAGGAGCTTGTGGAACCAGGATATTATTCTGTTACAATCAATTATTGTTAAAAGAAGAATGGCTCATGGCCTATCTTGTAAATGCCTTGAAAAAAGCATCCATTTTAATTAAGGATTATTTATTTGTGCATGACTAGAAATTGGGATTGTTTTAGTATTTGATATGTACTGGTTTGAAATTAACTACTGAGTGTGTTAGTAATTCCTTAGTGGGCTCTCATCCTCCTGATGGGGAAAATGAATAAGAATGAATAATGAATCAATGTAAGGTATAAAAGCAGAAGTAATGCAGAGGGTAAGGCTAGGCTCTAATTTTTCTGTTACTTCTCTAATTTCAGTTTCTTAAACGTGACAATTGGCCAGGCTTCCAATTTTTGATCTTATAATAATGGAGACATAAGGGTTGAGTTAACTTTTGTTATTTGCCCTGGTTATTGGCAAGGTAATTTAAAAATTGTGTTAAGATCAATCTTGTAGGAGAGTGGACACCAGAAAGAGGATCTCTACAAGAAGACAGCCTGCTGGACACTGCGTGAACAGTACTTAGACCAGAAAACTTCATCAGAAGATGTCCAGAATGCCAGACAGCTGTATGAGAAGAGACTTTTGAAGCCTTAAATGGACAATTTGTCATTACTTTTGGGTCCGTGTATCTGTACTTACTAAGGGGACTGCCCCCTTTTGATTTGTCAATGTATCAATCAATTTTTCTGTTCCTTCTGCCATATTGTTATAAGTCCCCAAAATCCCTTGATGAAATGTTGCCCAGCAGCACAGCCCCAGATGGAACCATTACTAAGGCATTACAAGGTATAACCACTTTAGCTGAGGAGTTGGCAGAGAACTCTGGGATAGATAATTAATTAAAGGGATGGTTAGAATCATGGTTTGGCAAATGGAAGGGAATGGCAGTTAATAGCTGGGATATTAATAGCTGTAGGCTGTTGCATAATACCTTGTGAAGAGACTGAGGTGAACCCTGATTATGATCAAAACTAGAATACATAATGAATTAAGATTCAGATGCAACAGAGTAAAAGGAAATAAAAAGGTGGGATTGTGGGATATATAGATGTTGCTTCTGCATATCACTCAATCAGAGGTTGGAGTCAGAGAATTAATTTTTTTTTATTATTATTTCCACAAAAAGACAAGTGGAAACCTTAAGGAATGCAGTCTGGGGGCTGAACAAAGGGGTTTATATTAGAATAAGAAAACACTCTTGGTGGTGAATAGACTAACTGTGGAAAACCAGTTCTGAGGTTAACATAAAAAGGGGTGTTCCCAAGTGAGGGTCAGGGTCTCCAAATTGTGGGGAGTGGGAGATGTAATTAGGGGAGGAGACTCACGTGCAGAAATTAGGCACTTTGGATAGGTTGTAACCTCTATAGTACCCATCGAATAGGGAAACAGGGGAAGGAAATTTGAATGGGGAATAGGGAATAAAAAGGTGTGCATTTGTGGCTATACTCCAGGCCTTCCCAAGTCGTTAATAAAGCTTCTTCCTGATTCAACAGTGGCTTCTTGGAATTTGTGATATTGATATAGATAACAGAAAGAGCTGCTATAAATATTTTTTGTACATATCAGTCCTTTTCCTCTTCCTTTTTTTTTTTTTTTATCTCTTTGGGATACAAACCTGGTAGTGGTATTACTGAGTCAAAGGGTATACACAGTTTTATAGCCCTTTGGGCATAGTTCCAAATTGCTCTCCAGAATAATTTGATCAATTCACAATTCTACCAACAGTGAATTAGTGTCCCAATTTTCCCACATCACCTCCAACATTTATCATTTTCCATTTGTCATATTAGCCAATTTGATAGATGTGAGGTAATTCCTCAGAGTTGTTTTAATTTGCAATTCTCTAATCAAGTAATTCAGAGAATTTTTTATATGACTAGAGACATCTTTGATTTCTTTATCTGAAAACTGCTTGTTCATATCTTTTGACCATTTATCAACTGGGAAACGACTTGTATTCTTATAAATCTGACTCCGTTCTCTACATATTTGAGAAATGAGGCCTTTATCAGAGACGCTATAAAAATTGTTTACCAACCTTCTGCTTTCCTTCTGATAATCATTTCAGATCAATTGAGCCCCAATAAGGGCCAAAAACCTGAACTGATCTTTTCTTCCTGAGTGAACTGAGAATGCCCCTTCCTGTGTCAAGAGCTGAAGCTGACCAAGAGCATTCTTCTGTTTATGACCACTAAGGTGCCTTTGACCCAGGCACTACCTTGAATAATGGGAATTTTTTTCATCTTGGTGGTAAAGGAAACACAAACATCTTGGATCTGACATTTGCCTATCTTGTTCAATTTCTTTCTCCTACTCTGATTAAACATATGGAGACCATAAACTGAGTAACACAGACATCCTGAGTCAGGGTTTAAATGTCCTCCTAAAATTACTTGATTCAGTCAGAGTTAAAGCTCTGGTTCCATGTAAGATATCGCTACTTTAAAGGGAATAAAACAATATGGATTTACTTATCACCTAGCTTGTTGTCTCTTTAACCAAACTTTCAGGTCAACAGTAATGGTGCCATGACTCGGATGGAACTGAAGTAATGGGAGAAAACACCTCACCCCGGCAATGCTAGTGGCTCAGGCGCCTCAGGATCCATTTTTTTTTCCTGGAGTCCTAACCTTGATGGGTTCAGGTAAGTTTCCTCTATTCCCAGCTTCCATGGACTGCCCACTAGTTTGGTTGAAGTCCGAAAGAAAATTCCCTTTCAGCTAGCTCTGGGGTTGGGGCAAGGTTCAGAGACTCTGGCTACTGTATCTGTTAGATCCCCTCTGGTAAGGATCGATCTAGAGAAACTGGCTATGGGTCAGTCAAAAACTAAAACTAGAAATCTGGATAACAAGACCGCCACCTCTTATATGTCAAGCCATTGCCAATCTGCTGATCACAAATACTGCCAGCGCTGATGTCAGTTAACTAAAGATAACCTCAAATTATGTTGGCCACAATGGGGTTCTTTTGACTGGTCAAAGTTACTTTATCTCAAAACCAAATTAAGTTTAAAGGCCAACAAAACATCTAGCCAGGAGTGGGAATGTTTTCATCCTTGGGTCACTGAGATGGCTGAGGGAGAAGGAAAGGCAGAAGCCTCTTCCCTTAAGGCTCACAAAGCCCCTTCAGCACTCTTTCCCAGGCTCCGGATAATCCCCTTCCCCCTCCCCTTTTCCCTTAAAGGTTATGGTTCTGACGGGGACTCAGATCCCCCAAATTGAACTTCAATGGGACTTGCCCCTTTAAATCTGCAACCTGAGGGGCACTCTGAGGAAGGCTCACAGGATCCAGTTACACTATCAGGTCTTGGATCTTTGCAAATTCCCCAACCCCCCTTCCTCAGAATAATAATAATAATGATAATAGCCAATTCCTGTTGGGGGTTTTCTAACAAGCCTCTAATTCCCCCTCTCTCTGTCATTAGGTGTGCACTATGTCACTATATTTATATTGTATTTGTCCTGTCAGTTTGTCTGTCAGTGTGTGTCTCTGTATCTGTACCTTATGAGATTATAAATGCAGCCAGAGACTTCTAAGGGCTGCAGTTAGGAAAACAACAAACTGTAAAACTCCTTTCTTTGTGGGTCCAGGCCTGGCCAGCCTAGACCTACAGTGAAAAGTTAGATACAGCTAAAGACATCTTAGCAGATTCTGGAGGTTTTGAGATTAATCATTAAGAAGTTGGGAAATTGATCATTTTGGGACTGTTGGAGAGAACTTCTGAGACTGGGGGGTAATTCCCGGAGCTCACCCTTTGCTAAAACACCTCCTTCCAATCCTCTGCATTCCTCACTCCCTCCCCAGAGATAAGCATCTCAATATGGGAATTGTAAAAGAAAAAAAAGTGCTGAAGAATATTGGGGTGTGATAGACCCTCCGTTAGGGACCCAGGGGCACCACGCCCCGGGGCCTCTGGCTCAGCTTCCCCTAACGGCTGTTACAACACCCTGGGTGAAATCCTCAAGGGGGGGGGTTGCAACATCCTGTTCTGTAAATAACCTGCTCCCTTCCCGGCACCCCACCGGACCCTGTTCCCTTCCCGGCACCCCACCGGACCCTGTTCCCTTCCCGGCACCCCACCGGACCCTGTTTTGTAACCGGACAGTATAAATATCTCAGATGAAACCCTCGGTGGGACGGCCCCTGGGATGCACGCCTGGGGTCCGTCGCCGGCCGGCTCAAA
>NW_020942383.1:0-3157 GCF_900497805.2 Vombatus ursinus
GGAGGACAGCCAGAGAGATGCAGCGGGGATCCTGGGTGAGGGACAACAGGGACACCAGCAACACCGGATCACAGAGTACATGGAATGAGACGTGAAGGGTAGGAAGGTGCCAGGCTCTGTGTGTGTGTGTGTGTGTGTGTGTGTGTGTGTGTGCGTGCGCGCACGTGCGTGTGTGTAGGATGGACTGGAGCAGGGGGAGACAAGGCAGAGTGACCAATCAGCAGACTTTGTAATAGTCCTGTCCTGTAGGGGGTGAGGTCTGGAGCCTACCAAGCCTGTCCTCAGAGGCCTTCTAGTATAAACCTTTCATTTTACAGAGGGGCAGACTGAAGCCCAGGAGAAGATCCATGCCTTTTCCTATATCACAAGAACTGTATAAAAGGAGGCAGGATTTGAATGTCCACCCTCTAATCCTCGACCCCCAGCCCTCTCTGTTCTCTACCATGACCCCAGGTTTCCGGGGCCTCTAACTGTCACTCTCTGCCTGGACATCCAGTCATTCACAGGCTCTAGAGCACCTGGTTAGGACTAAATTAGGCTGCCTGGAGATTTAGAAATTCCATTGACAGGAGCAGCTAGGTGGCGCAGTGGATAGAGCACTGAGTTCAAATCCGGCCTCAGACCCAACACTTGACACTTACTAGCTGTGTGCCCCTGGGCAAGTCACTTAATCCCAACTGCCTTAAAAAAAAAAAGAAATTCCATTGACAAAAGCCTGGAGGTGGGAAATCATATTGTGCAATCTGGTGAGACCCTAGAGGAATGCATGAAGTGATAGTGGGTGATTCTGGAGGGGGACAGGGCTTGGGGTCAAACTGCACTGTCGATTTGGTCTGGGTGGGCTGAGTGGGATGACAGACTATCAGATGATGAAGCCTATTGGTAACTGACCAGAGAAATTAAAGTAAATTCAATGTTCATACCATTTGAAGAAGCCCCTGCTCTCTGCCCAGGGCTGCCCGACCTCACTGCCTTTGTGTGTTTACCATTTGTCTCTTGCCCGGTGTCTGATTCCTGAACCTCTGAGTCCCCCCGCCCCCAGTGGAGACCAACACCAGTGAGCACTGAATTCCACAGTCTGTTTCTGCCCTCCAGTACAAACTGTCTAAAAACACAGGGTCCCACAGACCAGCTGCCCAGGGCCCCAGTGAAGCACCAGATTAGGCAGCTGCCCTGAGCAGCTGGTGAGGCAGCCAGGTTGCAGAACCTCAGCCCCCAATCCTGTCATTCTAGAGACTAGGGAGAGAAAGCAAGAAGAGGCCAACATCTGGATGGAAAAGAGGGCCAATTGTGCTTCAGATGTGGTCGTCTACCCAGGGGCTCCTGGGATCTGAAGGGAGACTTAAGGCTCTTAGCAAGGAGGAAGGGTCAAACCCAGGATTCAGATCAGGAAGGGTTCTCAGCTAGGAAAAATGCCCAGGTAGTGTAGTGCCTAAAGTCAGGTCCAAGTGACCTGAGCCATTACATGGATGGGGTGTTTCTGAGAGCCCAAAAGGTAAAGGCTTCTCAGTGCCTGTCTCCCATACCTTTTGGTCAAAATCCTCTCTCTCCATGAATGAGCCATCTTTTGACAAAATGTTCATTTCACTTCCTGTTCTTCCTGACAACACATTTAATTCCCTTTTCAATAAGCCAGACACTTACAATCTGCTTTCTAGAATTGTGGATTTAGAACAAAAATGGAACTCAGAGGTCTTCTAGTGCAAGCCTTTCATTTCACAAGGAGGAAAACCGAGGCCCAAAGTCAGTTCTCTGCCTTTTCCAAAAATCACAAATGTTGTTAAAAAAAGGTGACAGGATTTGAATATATATATGCTCTAACTCCTAACATATAGCCCCTTTTTGACTGTACCAGGACCCCTAGAATGCCAGCTTTTCTCCAGGGCCACTCACTGTCACCCTTTGGGCAGCCGGGCATTCCACTTCCTTGGGGCTGCTGCTGCTGCAAGGGGGAATAAGAGAGATGAGGAGGCAGGTTCTCAACTCTCAGGAGTCGGGTGAGGGACATAATGGTTATATACACCTAGCATCATGTGATAGTTCTATAAAGCATGTGAGAAGAGCTGCTTTAATCCAAAGGAGGGAAAGATTCTGTCTAGTTGGGGAAATCCAGAAAGGCTTCATAGAGGAGATGGCATGTGACTGTGGCCCTTTAAACATGGGTGGGACTGAATTTGTATGACTGGGTGGCAAAGTGTACTCCTCATGGATACTGTATTCCAGCATGGCCAAAAGCCCAGAGGTAGGAAACCATATGCTGTAGCCAGGGCTGGCTAGAACACAAGGGTACATGAAGGAGAACAGTGTGAGGTTAGGGGAAGGACACAGGTCGGAGCCACCCAGCACGCTCCGGGCCTGGGATGAGAGGGGTGAGGCTCTATCACACTGGAAGGGTTGTCAGGTGGTCTCCTTAGCCTCAGGGATCCAGGGTGCTCGAGAAGGGCCCATTTGGGGGAGTCTCAAAGAGCAGTGGGTGACTGGAGGAGCAATCTTAGCCTCCTAGGACTTCTGGGAAGCTCCCTGTCCCTGGAGGGTTTTAAGCACAGGTCTCTCCAACTATTTTGGATTTTGTCTGAGTGTACGCCTTCCACCTAGGACCAGGCCTGGCATCCCAGATCAGCACCCAGCAAATACATCTTGAAATGAACTTAATTGAAATGACCAGAATTGTCAGGGCCACAGCTCCAGGGGAAGCTGGGATTAGGAAACCTCAGAAATGCCTGGCCCCTTTCCTTAGAAGATTCTAACCTTTGAGCTAATACAACCATTCAATCTGGGGCTATTGGAAATGGGGGCTGGGGAAATGATAATGAATTCAGTGTTTACCATTTGAAGACTTCCCCACTCTCTGGCCCAAGCTGCTTGACCTCACTGCCTCTGTGTGCTCACAGTGGGCTGTTCCCTAGTGACCATCTGCCAGGTCCTGCTTGGTGACTGGCTGGGGGAGGGTAACAAGCAAGGCCTGAAGCCTTAAGCCTGTGAGTCCCCTCTGACTGGGGCCAGCACTAGTGACCACTGAATTCTTTGCTAAAGGCTTATTCCACTTTGGGGGGAACTCTGGTTAAGACCTGTCCTGTACTATCTAGGCTAAATCTGCCCCTAGGCTACTTCACACACACACACACACACACACACACACACACACACACACACACAC
>NW_020942384.1:0-14758 GCF_900497805.2 Vombatus ursinus
CAAAAATTCACCCTTGTGTTGTCTTTTAAAGAATTGGAAAAAGTTCAATTTCTCTCGAGGTCTCAAAAAAGAAATGGCTTGTGTTCTTTTGCAACACAGCTTGGCCTCAGTATCACCTGGAGGACCAAGAAACATGGCCCACTTTGGGGTTTTTGCAATACAATACTTTCTTATAACTAGATTTATACTGTCTCTGAGAAGGGGAATAGATGGAAATACCGTATATAATGGCCTTCATGACAGTCTCAGAGACCCCATTCTAAGAAAAAAATTTAAGATGCTCATAGCTAAAGCTGCCCCACCAAAGGGGAAAGGGCAACAACTTGATATCTAAGATGATCCCCTTCTTGTGGCCCCCAGGGCTTCAGCCCCTAGGTCATCTTCCCTTACCCTCTTCCCACTCCTTTCCCTGTCTCTGCCCCCACCCCCACCCTCTTCCTCTGTTGTTTCTCCACCCCTTCTGCTGTTCCCTCCTCTTCCCCACCCTCTCCTGCCTTCCCCAGCCCTTACCCTCCTTCTCACGTTTCTCCTTCTTCCTTTTTCATCTGCCCCCTCTTCTTGTTTCCCACCTCCTACCCTCTCCCTTCTTCTCTGACCTCTCCCTTCCCCTTTCCCCCACCTGTTGTTTCTGTTCCTGCTGTTACCACCCATCCCCCTAGGACTCCCTCAGCATCCCTGGCCCCAGGCCCCATCCCTTCAGCATCCCCCACTGCATCTCCTCTTCTGGCTCCTCCCCTTCCTCCAGTTCCTGTTCATCCTTCCCCTTGCCCATCGGATCCCCCAGCCTTCCAGCTGAATCTAGCTCCCCAACAGCTGGCACCCCCCAGCCCCTCCCTCACAAGGAGTGGGACTTCTTATCTCCCCTACTCCCAAGCCCCACCCCCCCATTCCACCACACCTTCAGGGCTTTTTCCTCTAAGGGAAGTAGCTGGTTCACCCAGTGGGATAATTAGAGTACATGTCCCATTCTCAATTTTTGACCTCACTCAGGTTAAAGAGAAACTGAGTCAGTACTTTGAAGATCCAATCAAGTTTACTGAGGGCTTTAGGAATGTGTGTTTCTTCAATTTGAGCTTTCTTGGGGAGACGTGCAAATCCTCTTCTCCATCTGTTGTACCTTTTAGAAGAAGAGGAGAATCTGGGAACAGGCCCAGAAGTTTGCAGACCATTTGGCCAGCTCTGACCCCATGAGATGCCCCCTGGGAGCAGCTGCTGTTCCCACTAGTGACCCTGGGTGGCATTATCAGAAGAATGACGATAGGAGAGAGACCCTATGGTGATTTGCCTGTTAGAAGGCCTCAGAAAGGGCTTTCAAAAGCAAGTAAATCATCAGAAAATCAAGGGGATTACGTAGGGAGCAAATGAAAACCCTGCCCTTTTCCAGGGTCGGCTGGTGGAAGCTATCAAGAAACTCCACCAATCTAGACCCCGACTCTGGAGAGGGGGCATCAATCCTTGGCATGCACTTCCTTAGTCAGTCTGCCCCCGATATTCAGAGGAAACTGCAGAAATTGGCAATGGTACCTCAAACACCTCAGGCCCAATTACTGGAGATGGCCTTTGGAGTTTTTTAACAACAGAGACCTAGCTGCAGCAGAGGAGAGAGAATGCAGAGATAGGGCTAAGAACAGAGGACAGGCTCAACTCTTGGCCACTGTTATGGCTGAGAAAGGACCTGATGATGCTCCTGTTGACTTGGGCAGTGAGGAAACCTGCTTTCAATGCCACAAGGAGGGCCACTGATCCAGTGAGTGCCCCTCCAGAGTGCCCCCCCTCCTCCAGAGGAAGTCCCCAGGATTGAAGCCTCTAGGACCATGCCCAAGATGTAACCAGGAGAGATTCTGGTGGAAAGATAGTCCCCAAGGTAGGAAGACTGGTGGAGCTGCATCTCAATGTGCTGTCCTCTAGTCTTCTCAAAACTCAGAATGATGGGAGAGCCTGGGACTTGGTAATGCTCCCACTTTCTTCCTCTCTCTCTCTGAGCCCTTGGCAAATATTGAGGTAGAAGGTAAAAGTACTCACTCTCACATAGATATGGAGGCTACTTTCTCTATCTTAAGCAACTACTCAAGCCCTACTTGCCCCTCAACCCACTGGGTCATGGGCATCTACAGGAAAATTAAGGGTTGTCACAAGACATACCCCCTCCCCTGCCTATTTGAGGATCTGTTGTTTGATTATTCCTTCCTTATCCTCTCCTCTTGCCCAGCATGATTGTTGGGAAGGGACCTGATGGTGAAATTGGAGAGCCAATTTTCTCTAGTTAAGCCTCCTATCTCCTTTTTCCTCTGCTCACCAGACCTCCCCATGTTCCCCTGGAAAGTGTGGGAGATAGTTAAGCCAGTTGTTTGGGAACAGAGAATTTCTGAGTGAGCTACTCGTGCTACCCCAGCCATTGTTTGCCTCTAAGAACCTAATGTGTTTCCCTGTCATCACTAATATGCAATTAAACTCTATGCCTGGAAGGGATTGCAACCATTGATTAAAAAATTCTTTAAGGGGAGGAGTTCTGCTTCTGGGAGCCAAGATGGCAGAGTAACAAGTAAGTTGCTCTTACCCTCCCTGAGGTCCTAGAACCAGAGGGTAAAATAGCCATAGAAAGAATCCACCAATCACCTTCTGAAAGAGATCTCAAATTGAAAACACCAAGGAATATACTAGCCAAGTTCCAAAATTACCAGGTCAAAGAAAAAATACTGCAATCAGCCAGAAAGAGACATTTTAAATATCATGGAACCACAATCAGGATTACACAGTACCTTGCAGCTTCTACATTAAAAGACCGTAGGGCATGGAATATGATATTCCGTAAGCAATGGAGCTTGGATTACAAACAAGGATCAACTACCCAGCAAAAATGCACATGACCTATCAGGGAAGGAGATGGATATTCAATGATACAGGGGACTTCCAAACTTTCCTGATAAAAAGACCATAGCTCAACAAAAAATTTGATCTTCAAATACAAGACTCAAGAGAGACATAAGAAAAGTAAACAGGACAGAAAGATACAACATGTTGTTGATAAGGGCAAACTGTTTACATCCCTACAAGGGAAGATGACAGTTGTAACTCTTGAGAGCTGTATTGTTATTACACCAAGTAAAAGGGGTATACATAAAGGGGGTGGGTATAAATTGACTTTGATGTAATGATGAAAAAAATCTAATCAAGTGGGTTAAATGGATCCAAGTAAGTGGATTAATCTGATCTAAGAAAATGCACTGAGAGAAAAGGAAAGGAAGAGGCAGATATGGGTAAATTACATTACAAGAACAGGCACAAAAACCTATTCCAGCAGAGGGAAAGAAGGGAGGGAGATGAACATTGTTTGAACCTTAGTCTCATCAGATTTGGCTGATGAGGGAATAACATAATTAGGTATAGAAATCTAACTCGCACTGTAGGCAGTAGGAGGGAAAAGGGGAAAGAAAAGGGAGTGGGGATAGAAGGGAGGGAAGAAGTAGTAAGGGTAAAGGGGACAAAAGGGAAGGGGTTAATAGAAGGGAGGAGAGACTGAGGGAGGCAATGGTGAAAAGCAAAACACTAGTGAGGAGGGGGAAGGAGAAAGGAGAAAGAAAAGCATAAATAAAAGCATAAAGGAGGGGGAAAAGGATGGAGAGAAAGACACAGAGAGTAATCATAACTGTGAATGTGAATGGGATGAAGACTCTCTGTAACCAAAAGGATTAGGGACTGCACAGTACTTTCACTTTAGGTTGGGATCTCAAGATACAATGACAAGTACTCAGTATAAACTTAACAATCACTTTTATTTTACAATGGTTAATAATGATTAAGGCAACACAAGCATATAAAGATAAGAATAACATTCAATGCAATAAGTAATAATCAAAATCAAGAAAAGGAGGAATACGAAAAGAAAGGATACACACTCACTGACCAGGCAAGCTCGAATACCTACAAGAACAGGGAGACTGGAGACGATCAAGAGGTCTGATCAGAAGGCCAAAGGAGCAGCATCCTGCTCTTCAACAACAAGGGCCCTGCATGTGGTCCATCCTTGAACAACAACAGAGATTCGGGCGTCCCTATCTCTAACATCAAAATACTCCAAAAAATCCCCTTTCAGATGCCCCCTTTATATCTATGTAAACCAGGGAAAAACAATCTTAGTATTTTGTTTTGTGTATGTATCTTGGTGAGCTCAGGCCCTGGATACGCACACATTCTAATAAAGGTGGGAGCTTGATCAGAGCCCCAAATACATGTTTGTTGTGTAAGTCTCCAAGGAGTGATCAGGTCCTTGGACAGTTACACACTTCTCTCAAGAAAAATGTTCCTTGAGATAAGAATTGCTTTCCCAGGTCACATAGTTTGTTGGTTACTTAATGTTCTGTCTCCATGGTACCCTCGGCCATGCATGTTAACTCCACTTTACATTCTTTATGTCAGGTCATGAGGCAGTTTCACGAGGGGGCTGGGGAGGATCTCTCCTCAGTTTCCCTCACACTCCCATAAATTGGAAGCTGATAGCAGAATTAACTAAAAACCATAATCCTACAATATGTTATTTACAGGAAACACATTTGAAACAGAGGGATGCACACAGGGTAAAGTTAAAAGGCTGGAGCAGAATATATTATGCTTCAGCTGAAGTAAAAAAAGCAGGGGTAGCAATCCTAATCTCAGGCAAAGCAAAAGCCAAAATAGATCTCATCAAAAGAGAAAAGGAAGGAAACTACATCCTGCTAAAAGGTACCATAGACAACGAGGTAACATCATTGCTAAACATATATGCACCAAATGGTATAGCATCCAAATTCTTAGAGGAGAAGTTCAGGGAGTTACAGGAAGAAATAGACAGCAAAACTGTACCAGTGGGGGACCTCAACCTCCCCCTCTCTGAACTAGATACATCTAACCACAAAATAAACAAGAGAGAAGTTAAGGAGGTGAATAGAACATTAGAAAAGTTAGGTATGATAGCTCTCTGGAGAAAGCTGAATGGGGATAGAGAGGAATATACTTTTTTCTTGGTGGTACATGGCACATACTCAAAAATTGACCATGTACTAGGGCATAAAAACCTCACAATCCAATGCAGAAAGGCAGAAATATTAAATGCATCCTTTTCAGATGAGGATGCAATAAAAATTATATGTAATAAAGGGCCATGGAAAGATGGACAAAAAAATAATTAGAAACTAAATGATCTAATGTTAAAAAATGATTGAGTCAAACAACAAATCATAGAAACAATCACTAACTTCATTCAAGAGAATGACAATAATGAGACAACATACCAAAACTTATGGGATGCAACAAAAACAGTTCTTAGGGGAAGATTTATATCTCTAAATGCTTACATGAATAAAATAGAAAAAGAGGACATCAATGTCCTCATACATACATACATACAAATAATACATACATACATACATGCAACTAAAAAAACTAGAAAAAGAACAAATTAAAAATCCTCAATTAACCAAATTAGAAATATTGAAAACCAAAAGAAAAATTAAGAAAATTGAAATTAAGAAAACTATTGAACTAATAAATAAAACTAAGAGATGGTTTTATGAAAAAAATATCAATAAAATAGATAAAACTTTGGTTAATTTAATTGAAAAAAAAGAAAGAAGAAAACCAAATTACCAGTATCAAAAAAGAAAAGGGGGAATCCACCACCAGGGAAGAGGAAATTACAACAATAATTAGGAACTATTTTGCCCAACTGTATGTCAATAAATTTGACAATCTTAGTGAAATATATACATATTTACAAAAATATAAATTGCCCAGATAAACAGAAGAGGAAGCAAAATACTTAAATAACCCCATCTCAGAAAAAGAAATTGAACAAGCCATTGATGAATTCCTTAAGAATAATCTCCAGGGCCAGATGGGTTTAGAATGGAATTCTATCAAACATTTAAAGAACAGTTAATTCCAATACTATATAGACTATTTGGGAAAATAGGTGAAGAAGGAGTCTTACCAAATTCTTTTTGTGATACAAATATGGTGCTGATACCTAAACCAGGAAGAGTCAAAACAGAGAAAGAAAATTATAGACCAATTTCTCTAATGAATATAGATGCAAAAATTATAAATAAAATATTAGCAAATAGATTAGAGCAAATTATCACAGGAATAATACACAATGACCAGGAAGGATTTATACCAGGAATGGAGGGTTGGTTCAATATTAGGAAAACTATCAGCATAAATAATCATATCCACACCAAAACTAACTAGAACCACATGATCATCTCAATAGATGCAGAAAAAACTTTGACAAAGTACAACACCCATTCCTATTAAAAACACTAGAGAGCATAGGAATAATGTAGTCTTCTTTAAAATAATAAATAGTATCTACCTAAAATCTTCAGCAAGCATCATATGTAATGGGGACAAGCTAGAAGCATTTCCAATAAGATTGGGGGTGAAACAAGGATGCCCATTCTCACCATTGTTGTTCCATGTCATACTGGAAACATTAGCTTTAGCAATAAGAGAAGAAAAAGAAATTGAAAGTATTAGAATATGCAAAGAAGAAACAAAACTATCACTCTTTGCAGATGATATGATGATATACTTAGAGAATCCTAGAAAATCAAGTAAAAAATACTTGAAACAATAAACAACATTAGCAAAGTTGCAGGCTACAAAATAAACCCACATAAATCATCAGCATTTCTATATATTACCAACAAAGCCCAACAGCAAGAGATAGAAAGAGAAATTCCATTTAAACTTACTGTAGACATTATAAAATATTTAGGAGTCTACCTGCTGAAACAAACCCACGAACTCTATCAACACAATTACAAAATACTTTTTACGCAAATAAAGTCAGATCCAAATAATTGGAAAAACATCAGTTGCTCACTGGTAGGCTGAGCTAATATAATAAAAATGACAATTCTACCTAAGCTAATTTACTTATTCAGTGCCATATCAATGCAACTACCAAGAAATTATTTTATAGAATTAGAAAAAATAAACATAATAAGATTCATTGGGAAGAACAAAAGGTCTAGAATACCAAGGGAACTAATGAAAAGAAATGCAGGGGAAGGTGGCCTAGCCACTCCAGATCTTAAATTGTATTATAAAGCAGAAATCATCAAAACTGCTTGGTACTGACTAAGAAATAGAGTTGTGGATCAGTGGAATAGGTTAAGTATGCAAGACATAGTAGTCAATGACTATAGTAATCTATGATTTGATAAACCCAAAGACCCTGGCTTCTGGGATAAGAATTCACTCTTTGACAAAAACTGCTGGGAAACTGGAAAAGTGTATGGCAGAAACTAGGCATAGATCAAAATCTCATGCCATATACCAAAATAAAATCAAAATGGGTTCATGATCTAGATATAAAGGTTGATACTATAAGCAAACTGGGAGAGTAAGGAATAGCTTACCTATCAGATTTATGGAGAAGAGAATAATTCATGACCAAACAGGAGAGAGAGAAAATCACAAAAAGCAAAATGGATAACTTTGATTACATTAAATTGAAAAGTTTTTGCACAAAGCCAATTTAACTAAGATTAGAAAGAAGGTAGAAAATTGAGAAAGAATTTTTACAACCAGTGTCAATGATAAGGGCTCATTTCTAAAATGTATAGATAATTAAGTCAAATGTATAAGAATGCAAGTCATTCCCCAATTGATAAATGGTCAAAGGATATGAACAGGCAGTTCTCAGATGAAGAAATTAAAGCCATCTATAGTCATATGAAAAAATGCTCTAAATCACTATTGACTAGAGAAGTGTAAATCAAAGGAACTCTATGATACCAAATCACACCTATCAGATTGACCAACATGACAAAACAGGAAAATAATAAATTTTGGAGAAGATGTGGGAAAATTGGTGCACTAATGTATTGTTGGTGGAGTTACGAAATGATCCAACCATTTTGGAGAGGAATTTGGAACTATGCCCAAAGGCCTATAAAAATGTGCATACCCAGCAACAGTACTTCTTGGGCTGTATCCTAGAGAGATCATACAAATGGGAAAAAGACCCCCATGTACAAAAGTATTTAAAGCAGCTCTTTTTGTGGTGGCAAAGAATTGGAAATTGAGAGGATGCCCATCGATTGGGGAATGGCTGAACAACTTCTGGTACATGAATGTAATGGAATACTATTGTGCTAGAGGAAATGATGAAAAGCCTGACTTTGGAAAACCCTGGAAAGACTTGTATGGTTTGATGCTGAGTGAAGTGAGCAGAACCAGGAGAACATTGTACACAGTAACAGCCACGTTGTGTGATGACTAATATTGATAGACTTAACACTTCTCAGCAATACAAGGATCTAAGACATCTCCAAAGGCCTCATGATGGAAAATGCCATCCACATCCAAAGAAAGAACTACAGAGTTTGAATGCACATTGAAGCATACTACCTGTCATTATTTTTCTCCTCTTGTGTTTTGTTTCCTCTTTCTGGTGGTTCCTCCTACTGGTTCTCTTTCTTATTTACAACATAACTAATGTGAAAATATGTTTAATAGGAATGTTTAGGTATAGCTTATATCAGATTATATGCCATCTTGGGAAGGGAGGTGGGGTACGAGGAGAAGAAAAATTTAGAACTCAAAAGCTTATGGAAATGATTTTTGATAATTCAAAATAAGTCGATTTTGAAAAAAAGAAGAGAAAAAAATTCTTTCCCAACTTTCTGCTTCACTTCTAATCTTGGTTGCATTGGTTTTGTTTGTGCAAAAACTTTTCAATTCAATGTAAGCAAAATTATCCAATTTGCATTTCATAATGCTCTCTATCTCTTGTTTGGTCATAAATAAGACTGGCATTTTCATAGACAAAAGGTCCATTTACATAGCAGAATAGGTTAATATGCATTGTAGAATATATGAATATGCAAAAAATATATAATATATATAAAATATATATATATATATAAATATATAAAAAAGTAGAAGAGGGATTTGCTAATATGGGGAAGAGTCTTAGCCTTTTTAGAACTGTTCATATGGTTACCCAGGATGCATATAGAAAAGCCCACTCAGGGGTATTAATGTACAATAATGATGTTATAAGAAGCCTCTCTACCTCATAAGTTCACCTAAGAACAGTTCATTGCTATTACAGCACAGGTGTCCACTTAAGGAAAGTCCCTTCTGTGATTTAATGGTCAAACATCCTGAACAATATTCTGTTTGTGCTGCTTTCCTATTGGATGGCTTTTGTGGTCTTGTCCAAACCTAGATGGATGTGGTTGAGATCATGGACATGCCTACTGTTCTATTGAGGCATATGAGGAACTGGGACTGGCAGCAGTGGCTATTGGGGCTGGGGGCAGTGGCTAGGCTCCATTAATCATGCAGGACCAGCTGTGGCCTGTGGTTTTTTCTTCTCTCTTTTATAATGGCAACTCTGGTTGACCAGTGTGCTATCCACTGAACCAACTTATAAAGGAACTTATATACCCAGGGGCAAAGGAAGCCATTCAGTGATGTAGAAATTGTGAAAGAATGCATTGTTGAAGTTGTAGGATGTTTATATCCCGATAACATTTCAAAGTACAAACAACTGCCTCTTTCAAGGAGAACCATAATTGATTGGCAGCATGGATTATACTTCAACTTTGCAGAACAATTCCATGCAATATTTCAAAAGGAAAATATATACCATTCAATCGCTTTGGTTGAATCAACTGATCCTACTTAGTTGGTGCAGGTTTTATACTTAAATAGAGCAATCATGGAAGATTTTCTTTGCTATGAGGAATTCTGGCTTTGGGCACTCATGCAAACAGACATCTTCAACAACTTTCAAGATAAATGTTGTGAAGTTGGACAGAGTAAATTTAGTAAGCATATCTACAGATGGTGCATCTTCCTTGGTAGGAAAACATGAAGGGTTTATTGCACAGATAAAAAAGTATTAACATATCCAGGTGCTCTCATTTCTTTTGATTATATCTTGCATCAGCAAAATTTCTATGCCAAAGCTACTATTTTAAGTGACACTTTGCAACAAGGTATAAGAGTCATTAAGTAATTTCATGCAAATGCAACACAGCATTGTCAGTTTTGTGATCTACTGCAGGTATTCAGTGTGGACCTGCCACATCATTCTAACATGTGTTGGTTATCACAATGACAGGTGTAGCCAACATTTTATCTCTGTGAAAACAGATAGATAATTTTATGAAGAACAAAATCAGCAATGTGAATCAGTGAAAGAAAATTTCTATAGGAATGCTGCATTTCTGTGTGATGTCATGTCAAATCAAAATAACTTGAATATTTCTTTTCAAGGTAAAACTAAGTGTATATAAGATATGGGGCAAAAAATCCAAGCATTTGAGGGGGGAGCTACATTTTTCCAAAATATTTTTTTTGTTAGGCATTTGGGGTTAAGTGACTTGCCCAGGGTCACACAGCTAGTAAGTGTTAAGTATTTGATCTGAGTCTGAATTTGAACTCAGGTCCTCCTGACTTCAGGACTGGTGCTCTATCCACTGTGCTACCTAGCTGTCCCCTAAAACACTTCTTCAAGAAGATATTGCAGATGAACATTTTCCCCAGTTAGCAAAGATCATTGATGAGCATGATGGTATATGTGAATCATTTGAAGAAATTTGAAGAATCAGTCACAAGTGACTGAAACCCATCTACAGGATCAACTGAAACTGTAGGCCTCCATGCTAAAGTCAAATATTCAAATGCTTTAAAAAAAAACCAGACATAGCAAATTAAAAGGTTAGTTAACTTTAAAATGAACAAATAGCTTCTATATTTTTTAGATTACTAAGTGCATTATAGTTAGATTTTCACAAAATAACGTACATTTTTAAGTATACCTAAACGAAGTTTCTTGAATGCAACCTTATTTGATTACAGCTTTCCAACATGAAAAGGTTCCCCACCTCTGTATTAGACCAACATTTCACACCATTTACCAACATAAAGTCAAAATTTGTACATGATTTACACATAAAGGGTGATACCATAATCAAATTAAGAGAACATGAAACAGTTTTACTGTCAGGCTAATGGGTAAGAGAAGTCCTTAGGACCAAAGAAAATATAGAGAGTATTATACAATGTAAAATAGACAATTTCAATTATATAAAATTTAAAAGGTTTTCTGCAAACAAAACCAATGCAACCAAAGCAGAAAACTGGGGATAATTTTTTTTTCAAAAAGTGCCTCTCATAAAGATGTCATTTCTCAAATATATAAGAGAACTGAGTCAAATTTATAAAAATACAAATCATTCCAAAAGGTATTTTAAAACAAATGTTAAAAATTGTTTTCCTTAAAATAAAGTCTACAGAATGGTACCCCAAACTTTTCTAAGATCTTTCAGAAGGGATTGAGTTCCTGGAATTACTCTAGAGTGTCAGGACATCTCCTCTGTAATCTTAAAATAATAAATCTTCAAACCCTTTAATCTTTAAAGATGTTTTTAGCTGTTCTACAAATTTTGATTTTCTGACTTTATTTTTGTGACTCCCATGTGGCCACTTTTGAAATGACAGAAAAAAGGGTGTTGCAGGTTTTTATTTTATTTTCTTATAACCTAATCTCCCACAGAAAGCCTAAAATGTAAATGAATTTGTCTTACAGGAACAACTGCTTCAACTGTGAAAGTTCATTAGTCTTTCCTAGCGCTCTAAATTCTTTGGCTGCAGTCCTTAGAAGTTTTTTTCCCCCCAAACTGGCTAGATTTTAAATTGTTCAAGGTAACAGAATCTAGCTCACAGCACAGACATGATATAGAAACTTTACATTCTCTAGAAACACAAGTAGAGACAAAATGATGAGAGGTCTCACAACACAATTCTAACAGAGTGAACAACTACAGTCTTAACTGGCTGACCTGATGCAAAAGTGCTAATACGTACTGAAAAAAACCAAACGGCTAGAGACACTCAATCACAAATTTACAGTCTTGAAAACTGGAGACAATTAATAGATTTGTTAATATTAATTTTATTTCATATTATATATTAATTATAGGTATTTATTTATTAATATTAATATTTATTAATAGATATATGGAGAAAGGATATCCTAACCAGAGCAATCTGGGTCAAAGGAGGAGCCCTGGAGTTTTCCTTGCAGAGAAAGGCAAGGTCAGGCAAAAGCATGAACCCAGGATTGAAGCAGGAAAGGGTGGTGGACTCACCAGAGGAGGGGAAGGGATTGTATTGACAGCAACTAAGAATCACACCTGATGGGAGAGTGTGAACTGAAGAAACATGGGCCAGGCAGGTCAGCCAAGACTGAACCATTTATTTATCTGAGGGTCACAGCATATATAGGAAAAAGTTTGGAGCTACAAAGGATCCCTTGTGTGGGAAAACTATGCATATTCCTTAACTGTTGCTGATTACACTTTCAAGATTTAGAGCTCAGGAAAAATATTCAGGACATACATCAAAGGAGCATACAATAAAAGTGTCAAGAAAAAAGGATTACATTATTTTAAACAAATGGTTAGAAGATAGAGATTAACAGTCAATTAACAGTCCTTGACAATCATTCTCAGGGCTGTCTCAGGTTCTTATCTCAAAGTATGTGACTAGTCCTCCCTAGTTTGCCACATGTTATCCCTCATGCCAGACTTTTATTGTGTCATGGTCAGACAGTTACAGGAGCCCCTTAATGAATAGAAGAGTGGTGAGCCAATATCCTGATTAAGTGAGCCCTTGAAGGTAAGAACAGGCAGGAATTAAATTCCAACCTGAATTCTTTAACCCTTTGCTGGACTGATCAGAGCTGGCCCTCTACAGGGTTGAACTCTGGAGAAATCTCTGGTTGTGCCTAGTCCACTCCCACTGGTACCAGAAAATCCACTTGACCGAGTTCCATGTCCACATCCATGTCTGTCACCAACTGATGTTAGCAAGACCAGAACTAGCCTCTAACTTGTGGGTGGACAGAGCTGAAGAATGTAGGAGAGTCAGGAATCAAACTGAAGGTTCATTTCAAAATGAGGGAAAAGGCTTGCAACCAAGGACACTGGGCCAGAGGCCTTTCCCTGTTTTTTGAGAGCGGGGCTGTTTTAGTGCTGGGAGATCTCAATACTTAAACCCATGGCCCTGCAGTGAGCTATAGCCCTGAAAATGAGGGGTAAGGGCAGTAATGTGACAAGTTAGATTCATAGCAGGACTTCATAACCAGAATGTGGATACTATAGCTGCTTGTCCTAAATCAGAAATTATCCAGAGGGTGAGTGCAAAGGATTGTTGATATGCCAAGCTCAGGGCATATCCTGCTTGCTGAGCCTTAGCTCTGGAAACCTGGGTGTCTCCCAATATCTTGACATCTATCGAAATCAGAAGCACTTTAATGGAAACTGCCATGAAGGCATGATCCAAAGAGGAGCATTATTGGGGAATTTTGACTTGGTAAATTAAGGCAGATGGAAAAAGAATCCACAGTGGGATAGTACAGTTCTCAGGCCTTTTTTCTGGGCCTTAGAAGAGAAGGCATGTAATAATGAATAAAGACAAAGGCTGGCTTTCATGATGATCAATAGTAAGAAAGATTACAATTGGGGGTCATAGGAAAAGTTTCTATTTTCAGCTGCTCCCAAATCCAAAATAAGATGGATTTCCAAAAAGAAAGTTTTGGCAGTCTTCTGGATGAAGCCTATAAAAGAAGTTGAAAGGAAAGGGGAAATAAAACAGTTGAAGAGACAAATTTCGTGACTGAGAGATTCATAATGTCTTTCTGCAAAGTTGCCTGGATGCAGTGATGTGGATAGAAGAGTGGGTTGAGAATTTAAAAATATAAATTAATTGCCTGCCAGGAATTAAGTTCCATTGTTTGGGGGGAACAGTGAAACCCTGCTGAAGAGATGAAATCATAGGTGTGGGTTTCTTAAGAAAAGGCAGGAATGGTGCTGCAAAGTAGAATTCAGAAAAGATGCAGTTTTTATCTTTCTCAGAACATCAGTAGGTTTGCATCTATTTTAGCTTCATCATCTGCATCATCTATCGAAATAAGGAGGATGTTGGTTTTGGAGAAAATAAAAGATGATTGGTCAGTAGATAAGTCCTTAGATGGAAAATGATGGAAGATATACATGAAATACTGCTGCCGACACAGGCTCAGGATTGGGAAGACAGGAAATAGTTATTGTGCTAACATAGAGGGAAGGGGAAGGGGAAGGTGTTTTTTCTTCCAAATGGGATTTTAACAGACCTTTGCCAAAACAACAGGGCACTTCCAAATTGAGGGCAAATTGGGGATGGCTTAGGCTTGGCTAAGGAAGGAAAAAGGCAAATTTATCATAACAATAGAACACCAAGTCAAACCTAACTGGATCAGAACACATTGCAAGGGAGAGGATGTCTTATATTCCAGTCTTCATTTCATATTTCTCATGGCTCATTTCACAAGGAAAATGTGAGGATTTGGGAGCTCCTGGAATATTTCCCCATGTCATTCTTCAGCAGGTAGAAATGAAGATTGATTCTGAGTTGGAAAGTTCTTTCAGTTTCTGGAAAGACTGCTCTCTTCCCATGTGGACAGGAACCATATGAAATAGTCAAGTGGGGAAAAAAATGTCATTTCTGAAGGGATTGCATGGCCTCAGGAGTACTGATTAATCTTCAGGGCTGCAAGAAGTTTCTATAGAAGAATGTGTGCCCTTTCTGACATTTCCATTGTCTAAGACTCACAGAAGAAACTTTTCAATGAAATGAACAGAGTGCATCCTGGGTTAGAATTGATGGTCAGTTGTTGTTTTCCTGACCTTGATTCATATGAGCTAATTCTTACCCTCTC
>NW_020942385.1:0-1408 GCF_900497805.2 Vombatus ursinus
TTCTTTCTTCTGGGTTGACATCTTACCAACTTTGTTAAACATAATAGCATTTTGTGGTGGGATTCTTCTTTATTTGCTTGTTCTTCCAGTCTCACATCTTATATTCAGATTTTTTTTTTGGTTAGGCAATGTGGTTAAGTGACTTGCCCAGGGTCACACAGTTAGTAAGTGTTATGTGTCTGAGGCCAGATTTGAATTCAGGTCCTTCTGACTCCAAGGCCGCAGATTTTTTTTTAATAAGGCCAATCTCTGTGCACTTCTTGAAGGAATTTTTGGCTTTGTTTGATTCTATTTTGTTTTCTTTTTGGTCCTAACTCTGTTTTCTCTGGATAATGACTATTATTTTCTTTTAGGATCACAGGGGTAGCTCACACTGGGCAGCTGTAATTTTTCATTATTCCCAAAAATAACTAATCCATGGTGAAGACTGATTGCTGCCTTCCTAATCTAAGTTCTACAGTTTCTGGCCAACAGAACTATAGGCTTTCCTCTGATTAAAATACAAATAGAATGCTGCTAGCATAAACCTTTGTAGGTTAGCTGGAAAGCTTAGCAAAATTTAACATGTCCATATCAACAGAACTCCAGGCTTCTTACCATTGGTCTGAACTTCATGCTCTCATTACTCTACTGTAGAAGTTTGTACCGAGCAAGGCCTGGATATGACCCTACTGTACTCTTAGAGTAAGAGCCATATAACTTCAGGTTTCTTCTGTTACTTCTCCCTCCTTAGTATCTAGAAAAAGAGAAAACTTAAGGCCCCTAACCACTATTTGCCACAGACTACCCACCCTAGGCTCAGGTTTCCTCTTCAGTCTTAATTGTAACTGTAACCTAGCTCTATAGTGGCAGTGACAAAGCTGCCACTTGGCACCTATTCCTGTTCTCTGGACAGCAACACACCATGTAGGACTGGATCCAATACATTCTGCTCCCTTAGTGCACATCTCTTGGTGTCTTTTTGTTCTCTGAGCTGGAAGGCTCCCCAAAGAACCCTAATGACAGCTCCTATCCAAAGACCTCTACTATGTCCCTATGCTTATCTAAGCTGAAAAAATCACAAACTGTGACACTTTTTCCTTGTATTTCCTAACCAAGATTTGGTCTAAAGTGTTTTCTAGGCCTTTTTCAGAATAGTTGTGGAACAGGGAGAACTAAATTGTATTGCTTCCTCCTACTCTATCATATAAGTGATCTCCTAAATTTATTATAGGGGATGTGTTATCAAATGCCCTTGAAAAAATACAGTCCACAAATATTAAATTATTTCTCATTTATTATATCAGTTATTATCCTCTCATTTATGGTTTAAACTAGGTAGAAGGAAATATATGAATATATAAAATGCTTAAAATTTTGAGCAAAGTAAATTAGTATTTTCTTTGAATTAGCAGACAGTATCAGATTT
>NW_020942386.1:0-1660 GCF_900497805.2 Vombatus ursinus
CTCAGTCTCCCAGGATGAGTAGAGGTTAGAAGGAAAGCTCCAGATCTAATATATCAAACTTTAAAATCCTTGAAACCACTATGTAGCTCGCCAAAAAGCACTGTGTAATAGAGGGCTAGGGTTTAAAATCCTGGTTGATACATATACATATATATACATATGTATATATATATATATTATATATAGATAGATAGATAGATTTTTTTTTTTTTTTTTGCTGTGTGACCTAGGGTGAGTCACTTAATCTCACAGGACCTCTGGTGTCCTATCTATAATGGGATATGGTTGGACTAGATGATCTCTAAGATCCCTTTCTGCTCTAAACTATGATCCTAAAGATGGACTCCAGGACAGCTAGTTTTGCTATTAGTTGAAATCCTTAGAAATAGGTAGTAACTGAGCGAGCTATGGTGAAAGAAGACATAACATGCTCCTGATGTCTATCTGCATTATAAGTTTCCTTGCCTGTAGAATTGGAATGGGAAAATCTTGGTAAATGACTCTCCAGTTAGAGTGGCAGGGCCTCCTGAGCTGGCAGCACCCCCAGATTCTATAGAAGTTGCTTTTCCTGGAAAATTCCCGTCCTTCTGTGTCTGCTTCTGATTGGCAGTAGGAAGTTGAAAGGTGTTAGAACCACTAAAAAGTTAAATCCAACTCCCGGCAAGAAACCACAGAGTTGATTCTCTCAAATAGGAATCTTGGAAGTGGGCCCCACCACTGTCAAGGAAAATTATCCATGCTTGTCAGGTCCTCCTCTTGGCCTTTACAAAGGCTTAAAACAAATATTAGTTGTGATAATATTTTATATGAACATGGTGCCTTTCCCTCAAGACTACAAAAATATAGACACGCTTAAATACTGAGACCTAAGAGGAAATTTAGCTCTCCTTTGAACATACAATTCAACCTCGAGGAAAAGCAATATTTGCAAATATAGCAGAACAGGAATCTGGCTGAAAGTACAGAGGGGACCCTGATTTTTACAGAACAAGGCAAGTTAGATATTAGATTTTAAAGGATGCAACCCTAAATATTCCAACACTATAAATTACTAAATAGAGACTCAACAAATGACTGTTGAGAGCTCAGTATACATGAGGCTTTGAACAGGGCCTTTGACTTAAGTGCAAAGAGAAGCACCTGGATATAGTGGACAGAGTGCTACAGGTGGAGTCAGGAAGGCCTAGCTTTGAATTTTGCATCTGACATCTGTTAGCGATGTAACTGCGGCCAAGTTATTTAACCTCCGAGCTTCGGTTTTCTCACCTGTAAAATCAGTACAATAATACCTTACCAAGGGAGACTCAAATGAGATAATGTTTATAATGTGCTTGTTACATAAATGTCAGTTATTATTACAAGTCAATCTTTGCTCTTAGGGAGTTTATAATTTAGTTGGAGAGAAAAAGCATAATTACATTAAAAAAAAAAGTCTTTTCAGATAAACTACCAGAAGAAGAGTAGGCCAAAGTCTGAGTTGTATTTCTTTTAAAACCTAGGTGAAACTGATCTGGTTCCTATGGTTCCTTTAGGGCCCAGAGTCAACCCAGTGACAATAGAGTAGAATCAGATTTAAAAAGCAGTACTGTTTTAAGAACAACTTTGAGTGACTGAGTCATTTTGACTATTATAAATATCCAAATTAACTACAATAGACATA
>NW_020942387.1:0-1535 GCF_900497805.2 Vombatus ursinus
AGGAAGGAGCCAGCTCTGCCCCCTAGGGATAAGAGGATGCAGGTGAGGGCACAGGAAGGGGCAGAGAGAGAGAGGGAGGGGAGGGGCACCCACAGGGAAGGAGAGGAGCCCAGGGAGAGGAGCAGAGAGGGCCAGAGGTGCTGCTCTGTCCCCTAGAGGATGCAGGAGAGGGGACAGGAAGGGGCGGAGCAAGAGGGAGGGGAGGGCCAGAGGGGCACCAACAGGGAGAGAGAGGAGCAGAGAGGGCCAGAGGTGCTTCTCTGCCCCCTAGAGGATGCAGGAGAGGGCACAGGAAGGGGTAGAGCAAGAGGGAGGGGAGGGCTAGAGGGGCACCCACAGGGAGGGAGAGGAGCAGAGAGGGTCGGAAGTGCAGCTCTGCCCCTTTTGGATAAGGGGATGCAGGAGAGGGCAGAGGAAGGGGCAGAGAGAGGGGGAGGGGAGGGCCAGAGGGGCACCCACAGGGAGAGAGAGGAGCAGAGGAGTAGGAGCAGAGAGGGTCAGAAGTGCAGCTCTGCCCAGTAGGGATAAGGGGATACAGGAGAGGGCACAGGAAGGGGCGGAGCAAGAGGGAGGGGGGGGGCACCCACAAGGAGGGAGAGGAGCAGAGGGGGAGGAGCAGAGGGGGCAGAGGTGCAGATCTGCCCTCTAGAGGATGCAGGAGAGAGCACAGGAAGGGGCGGAGCAATAGGGAGGGGAGGGGCACCCACAAGGAGGGAGAGGAGCAGAGGGCGAGGAGCAGAGAGGGTCAGAGGTGCTGCTCTGCCCCCTAGAGGATGCAGGAGAGGGCACAGGAAGGGGCAGAGCAAGAGGGAGGGGAAGGCCAGAGGGGCACCAACAGGGAGAGAGAGGAGCAGAGGGGGAGGAGCAGAGAGGACTAGAGGTGCTGTTCTGCCCCCTAGAGGATGCAGGAGAGGGCACAGGAACGGGCGGAGAGATAGGGAGGGGAGGGTCACAGGGGCACTCACAAGATGTCGTTAGTGCTGGAAGGATCCTCACAAAGTCTCATCTAGGAAAACCTCCTCCTTTTACAGGGGAGGAAACTGAGTTCCAGGGAGGGGAAGGGGCTTGCTCAAGGTCATGCATAAGATCATAGGTCTAGTTTCCAAAGTGGGTGATACTGCCTCCTGGAAGGTGCTGAAATGATCCAGGGGGATGGTAGTAGCCTTGGGTGCAATTGGGGGCATTGAATGAAAACAAGGGGGCAGTGGAAACATAAGGAAAGAAGAGAAGAAAATGTTGTTTTTGTTTTGTTTTTTTATGTGAGGCAATTGGGGTTAAGTGACTTGCCCAGAGTCACACAGCTAGTGAGTGTTATGTGTCTGAGGGCAGGCTTGAACTCAGGTCCTCCTGACTCCAGGGCCAACTCCACTGTGCCACCTAGCTGCCCTGAGAAGAAAGATTTGAAAAACCATTCCTACATGTTTCACCTGTTGTGTAACAGAGTTAAAGTCATGGTGATTACATTATTTTCCAAATAAACACAAAAAATGCAAGTTATAACTGATCAGTAGTCAAGTCCATTGACAGGTCTTAAC
>NW_020942388.1:0-4504 GCF_900497805.2 Vombatus ursinus
GGGAGAGGTAGAATGGGGTAAATTATTTCACATAAAAGAGGCTGGAAGGATCTCCTACAGTGGAGGGAAAGTAGGAGAGGTGAAGAGAAGTGAGTAAATCTTAATCTCATCAGAATTAGCTCAAAGAGGGAATACCATACACACTCATTTGGGTATAGAAATCTATATGACCCTACAGGAAAGTAGGATGGGAAGGGGATAAGAGAAGGGAGGGCAGATTAGGGGAGAAGGTAATCAGAAGCAAAACACATTTGAGGAGGCACAGGGTTAAATGACAGAGAGAATAGAATAAATGGGGGGAAGAGGATGGAGAGAAATACATTTAGCAATAGTAACTGTGAAAAAATGTTGAAGCAAGTTTCTCTGACAAAGGACTCATTTCTCATACCTATAGAGAACGGAGTCAAATTTCTGAAAATAAGAACCATTCCCCAATTGATTCATGATCAAGAAATATGAAGTTTTCAGATGAAGTAATCCAAGTTATTTTTGAAATTTTTTTGAAATATATTATGAAAAAATGCTTTAACTCACTATTGATTGGAGAAATAAAAATTACAACAATTCTGAAGTACTACCTCATATCTATTAGGTTGGCTAATAAGACAAAAAAAAGAAAATGACAACTGTTGAAGGGGATCTGGGAAAAATAAGATATTAACACTGTTGGTCAAGTTATGAGCTGATTCAAACATTCTGTAGAGCCATGTGGAAACATGCCTAAAGAGTTATAGAATCGTTTATACCCTTTGACCTAACAATACCACTATTAGGTCTGTATCCAAAAAGAGATAAAAAAAAAACACAAAGGAAAAACACATATATGTACAAAAATATTTATAGCAGCTCTTTCCTGGAGGTAAAAAATAAGAAACTAAGGAGATGCCAATCAATTGGGAAATGACTGAACCTATGATGGAATATGATTGTGCTAAAAGAAATGATGAGTAGCATAATCTCAACAAAACCTGGGCAAACATACATGAGCTGATGCAAAATGAAATGTACCGTGTACAAAGTAACAGCAATATTGTACCATGATCAGCTATGGATGACTGAGTTATTCTTACCTATAGAAAGATTAAAGACAACCCTGAAAGACTTAAGATGAAAAATGCTATCCATTGCCAGAGAAAGAACTGATGGTGACTGAATACACTTTGAAGCATACTTTTTAAAAATTTTATTTTTCTTGAGTTGCTTTTTTTTTTTATTTAGGCTTTCTTTCACAAAATGACTGTTATGGAAATGTTTTTCATGACTACACATATATAACTTGTCAAATTCCTTGTTCTTAATAAGGGGTGGTGGGGAGGGAGGAAGGGAAAGAGTTTGAAATTCAAAGTTTTAAAAATGAATGTTAAAATTGTTTTCACATGTAATGGGAAAAATAAAATACTAAATAATATTTTTAAAGATTGACAATCAAAAATAAAGAAATAAATAAGAAGAAAAGTCTAAATAATGAAACAAGTTTCCCCGGAGTTTGTAGCTGAAGAGCATAGGTTTTGTTGTTGTATGTTTGCTGGTTACTTCTTTTCTTTTCTGGTGATGATACATGAATGCTTTCAATTGGCACCATTTCCTTGGTTGAGAAGTTCTGGGAAGTTTTCATCTATTATTTCTTGCTTTGCTTATAATTTCTCCTTGTCATGGCTTATGAATACATATATAAATACATGCATGGGAATTCATGCATAAACACACATGAATATTTTTGTATATATCTTGTTGTTGTTCAGTCATATTGTACTCTTTATGACACCATTTTGGGGCAAAGACATTGAAGTGGTTTGTCATTTTCATCTCCATATCATTTTACAGATGAGGAAATCGAGGTAAACAAGGTTAAGTGATCTGCCCAGGGTCATATAGACAGTCTGAGGTCAGATCCAAACTCGTAAAGATGAGTTCCTGATTCCAAGCCCAGTGTTCTATCCAGTCTACCACCTCACAGCCCATATTTGTATCTATAAATAGATATTTATACACATACATAGATTACTTATGTGCATGTTTGTATGTGTGTAAATGTATATATATGAACATATACATCTACTTATAAAACACATTTTATTTCCACATGTGTGTATGTGTATACCAAAAGCCATTCCCCAATACATAAGTGGTTAAGTAGTCAAAGAATATGAACAAACAGTTCCTACAAGAAGAATGATAAACTCATGATAACCATATGAAAGAATGAAAGAACTTACTAAAAATAGGAGAAATATCCATTAAAAATCCTCTGAGGTTTAGCAAAGATGACAGAAGATGGAAATAGTCCATGTTTTAGGGGTTATGGAAAGAGAAGCACATGTGCATTATTGGTGGAGTTCTGAATATGCAACAAAAAAGTGAAATTACAACATAACATGGCCATTTTTATTTTTTATATTATGTACAATACATGGTAATACATATTTTTATGTGTGTTCATTGGAGTAGCTATGTGGCACTGTTGATAGAGTACTGGGCTTGGAACCAGGAAGACTCATCTTCATGAGTTCAAATCCAGCCTCAGATGCTTACCAGTTATGTGAATGTGGGCAGGCCACTTAGCTTTATTTGCCTCAATTGCTCATTTGCAGAATAAGCTCAGAAAGAAATTCCAAACCATTCTAGTAACTCTACCATGAAAACCCTATATGGGGCCACAGAGAGTCAGATAGAACTGAAAAATGACTTAGCAAAACACAAAAAGAGATTCTACTATTAGGTTTTATCTCAAGAACATTATCGGTAAGAAGAAAATTGCATAAATGCCAAAATATTTATAAAAGTGTGGTGGAAATAATTTAGAAACATAACAGACACTTTTCAAATAGAGAAGAAGTAGAAAGTCTAAATAAATTGTGACACATAAATGTTAGGGAACAATATAAGAAATAATACATGTCATGAATCCAGAGCTGTATGGAAAGATTTATGTGGTAAAATGTAGAGTGAAATAAGCAGAATCAAGAAAACAATACACAAATATCTATAACAATGTAAATGATAGAATTAACATAAAACCATCAAAATGAACGTTAGAAAAGTCCAAAGACAAAGCGTGGTCCCCAGGAAGACTTCCCTACCCAAAAGCTTTAAAAAGGTTTAAGGTTTATAGGTATGGCATAACACATATATTTTCAGACATTTCCTATAAAGTTTGATTTTGCTGATTTTTTCTTCTTTTTTTCCTTTAAAAAATATTATTTGTTTTGTGTGATGGTTCTATGAGGGGTAGAAGTAAAGGGATTCTGAGAGAAATTCTGAAGATGAAACATAGCATTTTAATTTTATTTTTCAAAAGACAAAAATGTGGCCACTTACTTCCACCATTCCTCTTCCAGGTGTCAGATATGATGTAAGAAAGATTCTTTTAAATTCTCTTAGGCTGCTAGAGAAAGTTTCTACTTGTGGATTCCACATCTTTCAGAGATTTGAATTTGCCTTATTTCTGTTTTTTCAGGTCAATACAAATCTTTACTCAATGCATCTATCCAAAACCATCAGAAACATTATATGTAATGGGGATAAACTAGAAGCATTCCCAATAAGATCAGGGGAGAAGGAAGGATGCCCTTTGTCACCACTGTTATTCAATATTATACTAGAAATGTTAGCTTAAGCTATAAGAGAAGAAAAAGAAATTGAAAGAATTAGAATAGGCCATGAAAAAAAAGTTATCACTCTTTGCAGATGATATGATGGTATACTTAGAGAATCCTAAAGAATCAAATAAAAAACTACTTGAAATAATTAGCATTAGCAAAGTTGCAGAATATAAAATAAACCCACATAAATCCTCAGTGTTTCTAAATGTTACTAACAAAGCCCAACAGCAAGAGATTGAAAGAGAAATTCCATTTAAACTACAGACATTATAAAATCATAAAATATTTGGAAGTCTACCTGCCAAAGCAAACCCAGGAACTATATGAACACAATTACAAAACACTTTCCACACAAATAAAGTCAGATCTATGGGTCAATTATGTGGTGCAGTGGATAGAACACTGGCCCTGGAGTCAGCAAGATGTGATTTTAACCCCAATTGCCCCACCAAAAAAAATTAAAAAATTAAAAAAATAAAGTCAGATGTAAATAATTGGTAAAACATCAGTTGCTCATGGGTAAGTTGAGCTAATATGATAAAAAATGATATTCTACCTAAGCTAGTTTACTTATTCAGTGCCATACCAATCAAACTACCAAAAAATTATTTTATAGAGCTAGAAAAAATAATAACAAGATTCATTTGGAATAACAAAAGATCCAGAAAATCAAGGGAACTAATGAAAAGAAATGCAAGGGAAGATGACCTAACTGTTCCAGATTTTAAACTGTATTATAAAGCAGCAATCATCAAAACTACTTGGTACTGGCTAAGACATACAGTAGTGGATCAGTGGAATAGGTTAGGTGTGCAAGACACAGTAGTCAATGACTATAGTAATCTAGTATTTGATAAACCCAAAGATCCTAGCTTCTGGGATAAGAACTCACTGTTTGACAA
>NW_020942389.1:0-7550 GCF_900497805.2 Vombatus ursinus
TGAATGGCATAGCATTTTTACCTCATTGATGTAAGATTTGTCTTTTACCTGAATGTGAATTCTTAAATGTTTGCCAGGCTTTTTCTCTACGCCCATTTTATACCTAGATATTGTTTTATTCTGCATACAATTACATATGCTTGCTTGGTCTTACCCTGGAACTTGGGAAGCTTGTTGGAAAGGACCTTGGACATCATCTAGTCCAACTGTTTCGTTCTATTGAAAAGGAAAGTGAGGCCTGGAGGTTTAAATGACATGACCAAGTGACATAGATAGAGTTTGGATTTGAACAAAGATCCTCATATTTCTCATCCAATATTTTGTCCTCTATGCCATGGCCCATTTGAGGACAATGTGAACACCTAAGAATCATTCTATGACTGAGGATCCTAAGACAAAGAGGAAAGATGGTATGGTTGTACAGTCAAAAAACCCAGTAGGTAGAAATGATTTTGGTCAGTAAGAATTTTGTCATCAGTATATAGAGATCTTGCCAGTAGAATGAAAATCTCCTCCTTTTAGCCTTTTGCCCTTGTATACTCTGCACTCTCTCTCCCTCTCCCTCTCCCTCTCCCTTTCTCTCTCTCTCTCTCTCTCTCTCTCTTTCTTTCTCTTATTAGATATAGTAATAAGAATAATTTGGTGAGTGAAACACTAAAAATGTCAATGGTATTTGCAAGAGACAAGTGACTTCTGTCACTGACAAATACTGGGACAGAGAAGCAAGATCGTTGTAATAGGAGCCAGGAGTCCTGAAGTCTCACACTAGCTAGCTCAGTATTCTCTCTGGGACTCATTTTCTTCACTTACAAAATGAGGACCTCCAACACCCCCACCAATACTAACCATTCCTGATCTATACCAAGGCATTATTTGCCTCTCTAGCAGCAATTTAACACAAAGTTGGATTTGTTCAGATAAAACACTTATCAATCAGTCAGCAAAAAGTTTGAACAGACCTTCCAACTTAACAGTGTCATGGTAATGATACTCAGCATAAGCATACCAACTAGCGAAGTGCATCATCTGCACCCAAACTGTTCCTTCTCTGCCAGTACGTGCTTTTCCAAGCCCTGGTCTTCTAAGCCTGCACTCAGTTGCCTGGATAATTAATCTGTTAGCGACAACTGAGTGGTCCTCATAGCATGTCCTAGGAGTCACAGAACAAGGCAAGAATGATGGCACGTAGTATAGAAAACATTTTATAATGTACTTTATAGAAAGGTTATCTATCAAATAGCAATGATAATAGCTTTCTTCATCTTATGTGCCAACACTTATGTATCTCAAATGATAGTTATCTAAAATCCTTGAAATAAAAAGTATTCTTCCGAAGAGCCAAGTTTTAAAAGCTGCTAGGTGGTCAAGTTGGTCAATTTGGAGGCAGGAATACCTGAGTTTAAATCCTCCATCAGACACTCATTTAGCATTGTGACCCTGAACAATTAATTGAACCTCTCTAAGCCTTATTTTCCTCATCCATAAAATGGGCATAGGGCTCACAGGGCTGTTATGGGGATAGCCTGGAAAGCTTATGTAAAGTTTTTTATAAATATCAAATCAATACATAAATGATAATAACAATAATAATGTTATTCAGTCATATCTGAGTCTTTGTGACCCCATAGACACTGGAGAGGTTTTCCATTTCCTTTTCCAGTGGATTAAGGCATAGACTCTAGCACATCAATGCTATCCTTGGGATTCTCTTGGCAAGGACGCTGGAGAGGTTTTCCATTTCCTTTTCTAGTGGATTAAGGCAAACCTGGAAAAGATCTTCAAACTGAAATGCACAGGAACATTATGGCTAAATTTCAAAGCTCCCAGGTCAAGGAGAAAATATAGCAACTAGAAAGAAACAGCTTAAATATTGTGGGGCTACAGTTAGGATAACACAAGATTTAACAGCTTCTACATTAAAAGACCGAAGGCATGGAAGATGATGTCCTGAAGGGCAAAGGAGCTGGGCTTGTAGTCATGAATAACCTGCCCAGCAAAGTTGAGTGTAATCCTACAAAGGTAAAAATGGGGGCCTTTCAGACTTGAAGAATGTCCCAAGACCACAGAAGTCACTCACACCCTATTTTGATGATAAGATGTTTCCATATGGATACCTCCACCATATAGAAGGGAGTTGGGGGAGAAATCTACTCAAGCTTTTTAAAAGTTAAGTATTCTTAAGTATGCGAAGTATTCTTTCTGTGCTGTGGTTAAAGAAAATCTTTTTACATTAAGTGTAAAATGGCCTATGAGTGCTTCATTTCATTCCAATATCAAACCTGAGCTAACAAGTTACCAGCTTCAGTGAAACCCATACCTAACAAGGACAGACTTGTGCATTAACTTTAGACCAACTTTACACAATTCCCAGAAAACCTTTCAAGCATCAAAAATCCTCTTTTTGGACAGTCATCTGGAATCTGCTTTATGGTAAAGATTATCTTGGAAATGCAAGGTTATGGATACTATGTTAGGTAGTAACAATGAACCTAAACATAACTGAGATATATAACAACCACACTAAATACAGTCAGAGATATCCAGTCATTAATATATGTTGAAATCTATCTGAATTCTTCTACATAGTTGTGTACTACCTAATAGTACTACAACAATTATCAAGCCTAAAATGTCATCCAGAAGCTCTAAGAGAAGTAATTGTATCAATGTCTCAAGTGCCCATTCAAAACAAAAACAAAACCATCATCTGTATCACCTCCAAAGGATGTTTATTACCCAGTAAGAAAACAGAGTTTAGTAGGGTACTAAATTACATAGAGATTTCTTGAAGGATGATTGTGAGTGGACTGAAAGTAGATTATACCAAAAGCAGTAATGAGATAGAACAAAGAAATTCACTTTTTGAAAAGTTCCTACTATGGACTATCAGAAAAGAATAGGGTTATAGACAAACCAAAAAGGAGAAATGAAAGCCTGGATGGCTCATTGGTCAGATTATATGACAAAGAGGTAAAACTGGAAAGAATAGCTTCAAGCTTCAAGGCAAGCAAACATTCTTGGTGTAAAATAGATTGTGGCTGTGAGTAAACCTGTGTACCCACATTTACCCTGCTTATAGTAACAAAGGCAAGGGTCCCATCTTTAAATGTGAATATTTGCAGTAATCTGCTTAACTAAACCAATATTTTGACTTTAAATGTTAAATGCCACTTGGTTGCCCAGTAATCAGTGCCAATCATAGTGGTTTTTTAACAAAAAGTTCTCAGTTTATTCTTTGCTCCTCTAGGTTTATGCCTTAGGAATGATTTGTTGTTGTTTTCAAATAGGAAGAGCAACTAGAATACAAAAAGAAAACATTCTAAAGTTTTGAAATTTTGTTTCCAATACGTTTTGTTAATTGCTTTACATCCTCATTCCATGTGTAAGCCCTTACATTACTGTTGGCTAACTAGTTAGGAACAGACTAATTTTTAGCAAATTAAATCTTAATCTGACATTTTTTTATTTAGCTAAAGATCTAGCTTTTTCTTTTGTTCTCATAAAATCTCCAAAGACAATGTGTTTTGGGAATTGCTTCCACTACCAGTTGGCTTCAACTGGTATGTACTCAACTAATATGTAGTTTCTCAGAGTGGTGTACTCATTGGACTAAGACATAAGTAGCAATGAAATTAGCAGAGATTGGAACTTTAAAATTAGTTTTTTAGTTTGGCTATGAAAGTGGCATGATCAAAGACAATCTCAAGAAAGCCAATTCATGCTTTTTGATTGAATTCAGAAAGAGAAAAACAAACAAAAAATAGGTAAAACTTGTATCACTGAAAGCGGGAATAAGAGGGGAAATAGAAAGGTTACATTATGGCTTAGGAAAGCTTCTTGTTTATGGCTGATCACCTCCCTTTGTGGAATGGTTGTATGAGAGTCAGTTTAGTGGGATGACATGCTTGAAAGAATCAAGAGGAAGAAGCTATACATTTAGACACCTTCTAGACTGGTCAGGAGCAGAAGTCCCTCAGAGAGGAAGTGTATGGAAGAGTGAAAAAGAATGTTGAATTTGGAGTCAAAGGATCTGGATACAAATGGCAGTTCTGCTATTTACTCTCTATGTCATCTCTGGGCAAGTTGCTCAATTTCTTTTAAGTGAGGTAGTTAGACTTAAGTAACATTGAAGGTCCCCTCCAACTTTATATGTAGGATTCTGAGATTTGTTTGAAAAAGGTAGGGATTTAAAATATTTAAATGTGACTGTGGTACATACACCCACACCCACACCCACCCACTCACTCACACACCCAACACCCCCCCCCCCAGAGCTTTTCATAAGCTTTCATTCATTTGATTATTCTCAGATAAAGTAACTTGTACATTTCAAAACCAAATCTATCCCCACTTTTCAGCCCTTTTACCTACTTGATCCTTACAAGGGCTGCTGAACATATAGAAAAAGGCATAAATCCTATCCCAAGTTCACTCCTATTTTCCTTTCTTTTAGAATCTAAAATTATGGAGTAATTAGCAAACAGAAAAATATAAGGCATTCCTGAATACATACAAAATAGTTTCCACATTTTTCTTTTTTTTATAATGATACAAGAAAAAATATCACTAGTAACCTTTATGTAGAAGGAATCAGCCATTCCAGCCATCACCACCATCAACAACTGACCAACTGCCGTCACTGGGGCAGGCAAAGCAGCCTAACTGATCCGGCCAGCCATTCTGAAGATTAACAGGAGTCAGAATGTTCCTGAAGAGCCAAACAATTGTCCAAGAGCCCTAGGCATAGAAGTGAGAGCCCTATAGTCCACTAGCCCTTTTTTCCAGAATACCTGCCACCCCTCAATCCCCCAGTCATCAAGGGAGGGGGGTGACCCAACCCTTATGCAGAAAAGGCTCTACTGCACAGCTGACACCTAACTGTCAACCAACTGCCATCCATGGCCAGTTAAGCAAAAGAGTCCCAGGGATAACAATGGTGCTCTCCAGAATACCAGACCTGCAGTGATCATTCAAGGGAGGAGCCCTATGCAGAAAAAGTAGCCATAACCACCACCTACACCCAATCCCCAGTTATCAAGCAACCACCACCTCTGGGCAAGATAGGACAGCTGAAGTAGCAATGTTCCCTCAGGGTGAGATGGATTCTAAATGGACAATCTACCAACAATTTTACTACCAGCATTTCCCCACAAACCCAAGTGCAGAAAGCCCACTACTCTTTGCTCAAGAGCCCTAGAAATAGCAACAGCCCAACTTCCAGTCTCACCCTTTTCCCCACCATTGCCCAAGGAAGCAACACTTGTGGAGATGGGACTTAGAAACTGTCTCTACAGATACTGAAGCCCTTGCCTCTTTAGCAAGCACAGTCACTGAAAACCCTGGAAAGAAAGTTCATGATATCATAGATTTAGAGCTAGAAGGGACCTTAATGGTCACTACATCTAACACTCCCATTTTGCAGATGAGGAAAATGAGTCACAACAGGGCCCTCTTCATTCTTTTCTTTTCTTCCCCCCCCTTTTCTAATTAAAAATTTTAATTATTTTAACATTGTTTTCTTTTAAATTTTTTTTAAAATTAATTTCTTTTGAATTATCAACAATCACTTCCATAAGCTTTTAAGTTTTAAATTTTTCTCCTCCCTCCCCACCTTCCTCCCCAAAACGGCATGCAATCTGATATAGGCTATACATATACATTCCTATTAAACATATTTTCACATTAGTGATGTTGTAAGTAAGAATTAGAACCAATAGGAGGAACCACCAGAAAGAGGAAACAAAACACAACAGAAAAAAATAGCAAATAGTATGCTTTGATCTGCATTCAAACTCCATAGTTCTTTATTTGGATGTGTATAACATTTTCCATCATGAGGTCTTTGGAGATGTCTTAGATCCTTGTATTGCTGAGAAGGGTTATGTCTATCAATATCAGTCATTGCACAACATGGCTGTTACTGTGTACAACATTCTCCTGGTTCTGCTCGCTTCACTCAGCATCAGACCATACAAGTCTTTCCATGTTTTTCTGAAGTCAGAACCAGTAAAAATAATCCACTAATTGGCTCCAGAAATAATAAATGCTTCATGCTTGGACTCAATGACTAAATTTTAAAATTCCAATGCCAAATTCTGCAAGTGATCAGAAGAAGGACTTTCAAATTTGAAGGAAAGGAAATTTATGTAACACAAGACTCTTCTGTAACTTCCAGAAATGGCAGAAGAAAGTGGAATAATTTATACCAAAATAAAAGGAGCTCAAAATGAAACCCAAAATTATATACATTCTTAATACAAGTCTAAAAAATGAAATGTTGAATAAAGTGGAAGAATTTGAAGCATTCCTACCAAAATAAAAAAAGCAGTTATGAACATAACATTCCATTTGTAAATATTTCTAGTAACAAAAATGCACAAAAGGTAAATAAACATAATTTCCAAGGAAAGAATAATGAAATAAATTTATTTCTGGAAATTATTAAAAGAAAAGTAGAGAAAGATACTTTCTCCGTTAAAAAGAATAACAAAGAGACTATTAAGAGATTTTTTTTTAAAGTACATGAGAATAAAGATGAAAGAAGAATTTAAAGAAATGGGAGAAATGACAGCCAGAGAGCAGGCCTGAAACAACATGGATTAAACCCTATGCTACCATCTAGAGTGGAATCAATAAAATGTGTGGGACTAAATTGCAGAATCAGATGGTGAACAGAGAGGAATATGATGTACCCTAATCAAGTCCATGTGTAAACAACAAAGGTAATATAATTTAATATTTTAGTAGGAGGAGGAGATATAGGGGAGTAGGAGAGTGGGCAAAGAGAAAAATTGAAAGAGGTCTCAATCCAATGAAGGAAAGGGATGCCACTTAAAAGCATTCCCACGATGGAAAAAGGTATACTTTATCATTGGAAATGGGGACCTTGAAATGTATATAATTTATAAGGAGTTGATGCACAAGGAAACTGATTCTTCTGAGAGAGTGTTTTGCTTTCATGGTCACCTACCTTAGGAGATGGGAAACTGGAGCTCGTAGCAGCAACTGGCACCCAGATAGGTGAGACGATAAGGACCCAGAAAGGATGTTGAATGCCAAATAGGAAGTCAATGATCATGGGGAGAGCAGTGAGTAGAACTGAATGAGATGATTTGAAACACAGAAATTTTTACCATGAGACAATGTTTCCATCCTCATTATTTCCACCATGAATTAATCCTTCCAAGAGTTAGGCTGGTCAGAAAAAAAAAAAAAAAAAAAAAAAAGAGCAACGGACAATATCTACAAAGGCCGTAACAAAGAAATTACTTGGAAGAGGGAACTAAAACTTGGAACCTTTGAAAAATTAATTCCATGAGAATCACAAAGATGCCAAAGATGCTAAAAATAAAGATAAACACACAGACCATCAATCAAAGAATACAAGTGCAAAATAGACAGAATGGGAAGAGAATCATTGAAGAGAACAAAATAAGGCAATGTTCCTTTAAAAAAAAGTACAGAAAAAGAAAAAACTGACAAAAGAAACCAGAAAGTCAAAAAGAAAGAAGAAAGAGAAAGAAAAGAAAGGAAGAAAAAGAAAGAAAAAA
>NW_020942390.1:0-1171 GCF_900497805.2 Vombatus ursinus
GACTTAGAGTCCAGGTCTCTAACCTGGAGCACTTTATTTCATCAGTCATCATTATCCCCTCAACAGTCACTTGCCTCCCTTCTACTTAATCCTGATGTCTTCTCATTCTCAGGGTAGTACGTTCTTGGGAGCCATATTCATCAACATGGCCCTCAGGTTGGATCTTTATGTAGCCATCTTCATCCTACTGTTCATCACAGGGATCTTCACTACTGCAGGTGAGTCCTTCAGCCTCTGCTGGGTGTTCTCTATCTGACTCAATGCCCTCTAAGGCCCCTGGGCTTCTCAGGACAGTGCCTAACATATGAGGTCCAATTGAATAAACTTGAGATATTTAAACTGGAGAAGAGAAGACTTAGGGGGCCCATGATCCCTAACTTCAAGCATGTGAAAGGGTATCATGGAGAAGAGGGATTAGATATGGTCTTTTTTTTTTGCTTTGTCCCACAAGGCAGAATCCAAAGCAATGAGTGAACATTGTGAAGAGGCAAATTTGGACTGAATCGATGAAAGAACTTTGTAACTGTGAGAGCTGCCCCAAGGTAGGACAGGCTGCCTCCAGAGGTAGTGAGTTCCCCATCACTGGAGACTTTCAAGCAGAGACTGAATAATCACATATTATCATAGATATTCTTTGGGGGCATGAGCCAGACTCAATATCCGAGGACCTTTGCAGCTCTGAGATTTGTGCTTCTGTTACTAAGATAAGCAAGAAGGAATGTGGTCTAAAAGATAGTAGCAGGAGGCCTGGGTTTGAATGCTGGATCTGCTTTTGCAAGTCATGATCCTTCTCCAAGCCAGAGTTTCCTCATCTGTAAAACAAATGTTATAGAGCTGGAAGATCATCAAGTAGCAGTGCTATGGGTCTATGCTGCAAGGAGACAGCACCCATTCATTTCCTGCAGCCCAGGACCTAGTTGCTGGGACCTGGGCATCTGTGGGTTGAAGAGGAGGGTCAAAGAGAAGGGGTCAAGAATTTAGGGGAATGCTGGGAGTGTCAGGTGTGTATAGTCCAAGGCAACAAGTGAATGTCCACTCTATAGGACCCAGAAGCATCACACCCACATGCATGCGTGCACACATACACATACACACTCACACACACATATGCATATACTGGATGCCTGGGTCAACCCAATCGGTCACACCAACCCAATCAGTTCAGGCAATG
>NW_020942391.1:0-2520 GCF_900497805.2 Vombatus ursinus
CTGGTATTGATTTTAAAAAAGAGAGAGATCCCTCAATGGAATGGACTAGATAAGAGAGAATCAGAAACAATACGACTCCATGGACCAGCATCTGATTAAAAGGAAAACATAAATTACCTAGGAATAAATTGCTGGGAAAACCAATACCTTCAAAATTGAAACATGACCTTCAGATCATATACTTACACACAGCTATTGGTAAGAGATGATATCTTAACAAGAAATAGAGCCATTTATTTTTTTAAAAAAATGAAAATTTTCATTACATCAAACTGAAAAGCTTCTGCAGAAATAAAATTAATGTACTTTGGTTAAAAAGAAAAGTAATTAAATGGGAAATAATCTTTTTATCAAATTTCTCTAATAAAGATTTGGTATCCAAGATATAGAAACAACATATATATATATATATATATATATATATATATATACACACACATATATAATACATATGATTAATAGCCATTCCACAACAGATAAGTGGTCAAAAGATATGTGCAAATAATCCTGAAAGGAAGAATTTCAGAATGTACGCAACCACATGAAAGAATACTCTAAATCACTAATCGTAAGAGAAAGACAGATCAAAGGAACCCTGAGGATTTATTTCATACTCTGCAAATTAGCAAAGATGACAAAGATTGACAGCAGTCAATGTTGCAGGGGTTGGGAAATGATAAACATACTAATGCATTGTTGGTGAAGCAAAGCGATGGGATAAGCATTTTGGAAAGTAATTTGGAATAATACAAATTAAGTGATTAAAATATCTATACCACTTGAACCAGAGGCTCCATTACTCGAGTCTATTACCCTCAAAAGCATTTGATCAATAGAAATCCCAGTATAGACCAAAATGCTAGACCTTTTGTGATGGCAAAGAATTGGAAAGAAAGCAGCAGTCCATTGATTGGGGAATGCTTAAACAAACTGTGGTACATAAGTGTAATGGAATGTAACTGTGCTATAAGAAATGATGTATGTGATGATTAGAAAGAAGCTTGGAAAGATCTATGTGAATTGATACAGAGTGAAGTAAGCAGAGCCAAGACAAAATATAAACAATGACTACAACAATGTAAATGGAAAGAACAATTGCACGAAAAATATAAAAGTGAATGTTACAGAAGTATAAATATCAAGCTTGTCTCCCCCAAAAATGTAAGAGGATACCCTAAATACCCCAATTTGTGAATTTATGAGATTTAGAGCTGTTACATATTATACAAATATTTAGACTTTTACGACATATTAATTAGTTGTGCTGATTTTTTTGGTCTACAAGAAATACTATTTCATATAAGAGATGGATATCTAGGTGAAAAAGGGGGTGGATATTGGGGATAAGGATCATGATGTAAAAAGCAAACAATATCAATGAACACTTTAAAAGTTTTAAAAACAATTCTCAGACTCTGACTTATTAGATTTCCTCTATTACCTCTTAAGATAGGTCAAAATGGATACATGACCTAGATATAAAGATAGATTTTACAAAAAAAAATTAGAAGAACACAGAACATATCATTTATTATACTTATGGACATGTGAACACCATGAATAAAAAAGAGAGAGCAAAGTGACGCATAAAATGGATAATTTCAATTACATTAAATTAAAAAGTTTTATGCACAAATAAAACAAATGCAACCAAAATCAGAAGGAAAGCAGAAAATTGGGAAAAAGAATTTGTATAGTTTTTCAGATAAATGTCTCAAGAACTTTGTCAAACATATAAGAATATGAGTCACTCCCAAACTGATAAAAGACCAAAGGATGTGAACAGACAATTTTCCAATGAAGAAATCAAAACAATTTGTAGTCATATCAAAAAAAATGCTATAGCTTTGCACCTACCAGACTGGCTAAAATGATAGAAGGGAAAAGCGATAAATTTTGGAGGGGACATTGAAAAAATGGGACACTAATTCAATGTTGGTGGAACTGTGAACTGATTCAATCATTTTGGAGAGCATTTTGGAATTATGCCCAAAGATTTATTAAACTATCTATACCCTTTGTCCCAGTAATAACACTACTTGGTCTATTTCCAAAAATAATCAGGGGAAAAGGAAAAGAACCTACATGTTCTACAATGTTTATAGCAGCTCTGTTCATGGTGGCAAAGACCTGGAAATTGCATGGATGTCCATTAATCGGAGAATGGCTGAACAAGTTGTGGTACATAATTTTCTTTCTTTTTCTTTTTTGATGAGGCAATTGGGGTTAAATGACTTGCCCAGGGTCACACAGCTAGTGAGTGGTACATAATTTTGATGGAATACTATTACACTAGAAAAATGATGCACTCAATGATTTTAGAAAAAAAAAATGTGGGAAAGTATTCCGGGAAGATGGCAGAGTAGGTCAGAAAATTCTAAGCTCTCAAGATTTTCCTTCACAAAAGAGATGAAATAGCACCTAAGGATGAATATTGAGCAGTAAAAATAAGAGTAGGGGCAGAAGAGGAGTTCTCCTGAGACAATCTGGGAAGATCTGAAGAAAAGCCCCAGGACTAGG
>NW_020942392.1:0-3823 GCF_900497805.2 Vombatus ursinus
GGGTGTGGATGGTGGGGAACAGGGCTGGGGTCAGCTAGGTGAAGCCTCTCTCCTTTCAATTCCTGGGATTTAGCTCAGTACCCTCTTGTGCTGGAGGGAAGGAATAGAGATGTAGTGCTTTAATTCATCCAGGGATTTACAATTCGAACCCATAAGCTCTATTCATTATTTCTGTTGGCTAAAATAAAAAGAGCCATTTTCATTAGTCCCCAAACTTTATAAGCCAGAGAAGGGGGTTTGGCTTTGAAGAAATGAAAAAACTTTAAGGTGCTCTCACGAAGTATTATAAGGCAGCATGGGGCGGTTAAATTCAGAGAACCTAGGATCACATGCCATTTCTGACATTGACTTCCTTTTGGACCTGGGGCAAGCCACTTAATAGTAATATGTATCACTGGAATATTTTTCAGGGACTTTCCATATATTATGTCATGAGATCCTGCCAACAACCCTATGAGGTAGGTGCTATTATTATGATGCCCATTTTACAGATTAGCCAACTGAGGCACAAGTGACTTGCTCAGAATCACATAGCTAATACGTGTTCACAGCAGCATTTGAACTCAGGTCTTTCTGACTCCAAGGCCTGCACACTATTCACTGAATTCACAGAGCTGCCTGTAACCTAATCTCCTCTAAGAGCCTTTCCAGCTCTGAATCAATAAACCTAGATTATCTAACCTTTCCGAGATTAAGTTTCGTTATCAGTAAAATGAGTGGTTTTGGCCAATGAAACCTTAGGCAACTCAATTCAATTTCACAAAGATTTATTAAGCATCTACTATGGGGCAAGGCACTGTTGAGCCTTGGGGATCTAAAGACAAGACGAAAACAGCCCTGACCCTGAAGGGCAGGCTGGATTTGAAAGAAGAGAACCTGAGTTCCAATCCAGACTGCTACTTGGGCATCACTTAAAATCTCTGAACCTCATCTGCACGATGAGAGGATTGGACTTTTAAGGTTTCTTCCAGCTCAAAGACTATTGCAATGGGGATGGGGATAGACTACATTATAAGCCCATGAACCTATACCTTATAACCTGAAGGAGAGAACACTAAAATGAGTTGAATATCAGTAAAAGTTTCTTGGAGGAGATGGCCTCCCGGCAGAACCTTGAAGGGAGATAATAATTCCAAAAGATACAGGTGAGGAGAGCCTGCATGCCAGGCATGCAGGAAGGCTGATACAAAGGCCTGGCAGCTGGCCTTCCAGCTGAAAATGGAGGTGGGGAAGGAAGGCTGGACTAGTTGACCTCAAAGATCCAGCTCTAAAACGATGAACCTTTGCAAATACGTCCCTCTGCTGGAATATGAAAAATGCCTCATTTACCTTCTCTCCAAAATTCCTTCAGCTTATTTCTACCCTTTCCTTATTTATAAGCCTGTGGCCAAGAGATGAACAAGCATGTCATAAGAGAAGCAGACAGTCCTTTGCTTCCCCAGGGAAGCACACGTTAGCTCCAGGAAAAGCCTGTCCCAGGGATGTGGGCACCTGATTCAGTTCATGACCCCTTCCCTTCTGTCATTCTAGGGCCACATGTGGCTTCATAGATGGCTGAGGTTAAACAGGAGACTTTCAAATGGAAACCCTGGACAGTGTAGACAGTGGTATGTTTGCTGGCTAACTCTTTGTAAGGCGCACATCTTCAATTCTACCACCTGGGGGTGTGAGTAGACAGACTGAGACTCAGGCTCATTGCTCCAAGGCACTATCTCCTAAAAAGCCCCCTAAGGTGCCCTGGCAAACACAAACTTATTATTCCAAACTTAAGGACTCTGGGTTGGACCTATGTTTCTTTCTCACTCAGAAATCTTGTGTCTTCCTCCCTCTTTGAGCAGTGAGTTTCTGCCAAGTCTCGATAAATGGAACAGTATGTGCAGAACCATCTCCCTTGTATCAGAACACAGAGTACTGTGGGTAGTGGGGTGAGGGGGTAGGCTCTACCTCTCCTGGGCCCTATCTTTTTTGGTTTTGCAGAGACAGTCCATAATCTCCTTTCTTTGGAATGCTTCTCTCCCGCCTCAGCCCAGGGGCTAAATGTCCCTGAAACTGCCTTAGGAAGAGCCACCCCTATCTGGCATTTTGGAGAAAGGACATGTCTCACAACAGCCTAGTTGTATTACTTTACAGAGGTAAGGAGGAGGAAGTAGCCAGAGGCACAGAGGCGGCGTGGCATACTTGAAGAGGACTGGGCTTGGTGTCAGGGGATCTGGGTTCAAATTCTAGCTGTGTCACTTCCAACCTGAGTGACCTTGGGCAAATTACTTCCTCTTTCTAGCACTCAAGTTGCCTCTTCTATAATAGAAAGAAGAGCTATAACCAAGGTAAGGCTGCCTAATCTTTGTCCCAGGGAACTAAATTTAGAGGATGCTGATAAAACTTGCAGTCTTTCAAGCAAGGCAGAAATAAAAGAGTTTAGCACCTAGGTAGCAGCTATGAAAAAGGTCCAAAAATGACAAAGGACTTCCTCATGTTGACTGCCACCTAGAAGATAACCTCTTCTCTTGCCCAGCCCCTGGTCCAACCCCACCCAGGAGTAAATTCAGACAAGCTGCCCTAGTTATAGTTTATAATATTTGACCTGAAGGTGGGGGTGAGGTGAGGGAGTGGGTAGAACTTCTCCTTAGGAATTAGGACTGGACTGGAGACTTCATTGATACAGAGCGATCTCCAGATGAGGAAACTCCCTCTGCCAGTGCAAACTGTAGTCTTGGAGAAAAGGTTCTTAATCTTTTTTTGTATCCTGGATGCTTTTGGTAATCTGCTGAAGTCTATGGATCTCCTCTCAGAATAATGCATAAAATAAAATACATAGAAATATAAAGGAAACTCATTATAGTGAAATACAAGTGTTAAAATAATAATAATTTTTTGAAAGTTCAGGGCCCTCAGTTAAAGACCCCTGACTTACAGCTGCCTATAACACTGACAAGTCAAGTGATTTGCCCAGGATCACAGTTACACAACCAGTAAGTGTCAGAGGTGAGATTTGAACCCAGGGCTTCTGGCTCTGAGGCCATGTGTTCTATTTACTATAAAACAGTGCCTCATTCTGATATACATATATATATATATATCTATATCTATATCTATATATCTATACACACACATACATACATACATACACACATTACATAAATATACATATTTGTGTCTAATGGTAGCCATCTCTAGGATGGCAGGTGGATGGGGGAAGGAATAGGAAAAAAAGGAAAATAAAGGAAGAAAGTTATGTGACAACTTTATTATGTATTTAAAAAGAAGAGCAAAGGGCAGCTGGGTTACACAATGGAAAGAACATGGCCCTGGAGTCAGGAGGACCTGAGTTCAAATCCAGCCTCAGATACTTGACACTTATTAGCTGTGTGACCCTGGGCAAGTCACTTAACTCCAATTTCCTCACCAAAAAAAAAAAAGGAATAGTAAGTTGTATGTAATAGATTTGCAGTTTCATGTGTGATCATCTTTTTCCTATTCTACTATGTCATGGAAATGCTTGTTTTATAAATTCAGAATAAAATAAAATAAAATTAATTAATCATGGAAATTAATGACTTGTTACTGAACATTTGATACTTAATCATACCACATAAAGGAAGCTAGGTGGTGGAACAGAGACTTGGGGACAGGAAGACCTAGTTCAGTGCCTGCTTCAGATATGCATTAGCTGAATGACCCTGGCAAAGTGCAAAAACCCTTCTACCTCAGTTTCTTCATCTCTAAAATGAGGATAAAAATAGCTCGCGTGTGCATACGCGCGCGTATACACACACACGCGCGCGCGCGCGCACACACACAGAATGCAAATAAAATGAGCAAATAT
>NW_020942393.1:0-1900 GCF_900497805.2 Vombatus ursinus
TCTTCTTCCTTCTTTGAACTCTTTGAAGAATAGACCTAGTAGAGCAGCTAGGTGGCTCAGTGAATAGCGCACTGGCCCTGAAATCAGGAGGACCTGAATTCAAATACAGACTCAGACTAAAACACTTGACACCAGCTGTGTGACCCTGGGCAAGTCACTTTACCCCCAATTGCCTCAAAAAAAGAATAGAACTAGTAGTGGTATCAGTAGGTAAAAGAATGGACTCAGGGGAATAACTATTTGGGCATAGTTCAAAATTGCTTTCCAGAATGTTTGGACCAATGCACAGCTCTGCTATGCTCTCTAAATTTTTCTTAAAAACATGAACTAGGATAGGGAACAGCTAGGTGGCACAGTAGATAGAAAATTGGCCCTGGAGTCAGGGGAACCTGAGTTCAAATCCAGCCTCAGACACATAACACTTACTCACTGTGTGACCCTGGCCAAGTCACTTAACCCCATTGCCTAGCCAAAAAAACAAAACAAACAAACAAAAAACAAAAACAGGAACAAGAGGGTGTTGTGTCTTATAAAAAGCCTAGTCTTCACTTCTTAACAAAATGTGAGGATTTTTGTCATTCTTGTTAATTATGGGGATAATTATTTTTAGAGTTTTCCTAATATTTACCCATCAATGACAAATGTTGGAGGGGATGTGGGAAAAATTGAGACACTCATGCACTGTTGGTAGAGTTGTGAACTGATTCAGACATTATGTAGAGTACTTTGGAACTGCCCAAAGGGCTATAAAACCATGTATACACTTTAATCCAGCACTATCACTACTAGGTTTGTATCCCAAAAGAGATAAAAAACAAAGAAGGAAAAGGACCTATATATACAAAAATATGTATAGTAGCTCTTTTCTGGTGGCAAAGAATTGGAGACTGAGGGGATGCCCATCAATTGAGGAATGGCTGAACAAACTGTAGTATATTACTTCTCTTTCTTTCTTTCTTTCTTTCTTTCATTCTTTCTTATTTTGCTGAGATTCTTTAATGTGTGTTTCCTTTCACATGACTAATATGGAAATATGTTTTGCATGACTACACATGTATAACCTGTATCAAACTGCTTGCATTCTAAATGAGGGGGAAAGGAGGGAGTGAGAGAATTTGGAACTCAAAAATTTTAAAACAAATGTTTAAAAAAAATTTTTACATGTGATAAGGGAAAAATAAAATACTATTTTTGTTAAAAGAAGAGACCCCAGAGTAGACCAAGTACAACCCATAGGTCAAAAAGATTGTTCTCAACAAGATACCTGACAAGATATCATTCACAACCTCTGCTTGTATTTTGAAAAAAATGTGCATTTATGTAATCAACTTCATAATAAAAAGAAACTTATGCAGGAGACCATAATGATAATGATAAATTCCATAATTTCATAGGAAAAAAGATTTTTTAGGTGTCTTCTAAATGGGATAGCCAAAGCATTTATAAGTTTCTTAGCACCAGATAAAAATTTTACAGAATGTATTAGTGCAGAAAGATATTGCATTAGATGTAAAAATTTACAAATACTTAATCCATCCTTTGTAGACCCATAATTGCTATCAAAATGGTCATGAGTTCAGGGATTACAAACAAAAACTAATAACTAAATGGAGACTTAATAAGGAAACCCTAAAAAATAAATTTCTCAAAGAAAAATCATAGACACAATGAAAAGTTATGTGAAAGAAAATGATGATGATGATGATGATGATGATGATGATGATGAAACAATATACCAAAATTTCTGAGATACTGCTAAGGTAGTCCTGGGAGGGGGATTCGTATCTCTACACACAGTATTAACAAAACAGAAGTAGAGAAGGGTAAAGAACAAAATTTGCAAGTAAAAAAACTAAAATTGCAAGAAATAAACCAAAAATAAGCACAAGGGATTATATTC
>NW_020942395.1:0-2302 GCF_900497805.2 Vombatus ursinus
GAGGGCCCTTAGAACAGGGAGTGTCAGAACTGGGAGGGGCCTTAGAAGAGAGAATGTCAGAGCTGGGAGGGCCCTTAGAATAGGGAATGTCAGAACTGGGAGGGCCCTCAGAACAGGGAATGTTAGAGCTGGGAGGGCCTTAGAACCCAGCATATCAGAGCTGGGATGGGCCTTAGAATAGGGAATGTCATCGCTGCGAGTACCCGTAGAACAGGGAATGTCTGAGCTGGGAGGTCCCTTAGAACAGAGAATGTCAGAGCTGGGAGGACCCATAGAACAGGGAATGTCAGAGGTGGGAAAGGCGTTAGAACAGGGCATGTCAGAGCTGGGAGGCCCCGTAGAACAGGGAATGTCAGAGCTGTGAGAGGCCTTAGAACAGGGAATGTCAGAGCTGCAATGGGTCTTAGAGCAAGGAATGTCAGAGCTGGGAGGGCCCTTACACCAGAGAATGTCAGAGCTGGGAGGGGCCTTAGAACAGAGAATTTCATAGCTAGGAGGGCCTTTAAACAGGGAATGTCAGAGCTGGGAGGGCCCTTAGAACAAGGAATGTCAGAGCTGGGAGGGGCCTTAGAACAGAGATGTCAGAGGTGGGAGGGGCCGTAGAATAGGAAATGTCAGAATGTAGAGGGGCCTTAAAACCCAGAATGTCTTAGCTGGGATGGACCTTCAACAGGTTATTTCAGAGCTGGGAGGGCCTTAGAATGCAGAAAATCAGAGCTGGGAGGGGCCTTGAACAGGGAATGTCAGAGCTGGGAGGGGCCTTAGAACAGAGAATTTCAGAGCTGGGAGGGCCTTTAAACAGGGAATGTCAGAGCTGGGAGGGCCCTTAGAACTGGGAATGTCAGAACTGGGATGCGTCTTGGAGCAGGGAATGTCAGAGATGGGAGGGCCCTTAGAACAGGGATTGTCAGAGCTGGGAGGGCCCGTAGAACAGGGAATGTCAGAGCTGGGAGAGGCCTTAGAAAATGGAATATAAGAGCGGAGAGAGGCCTTAGAATACGGAATGTCAGAGCTTAGGGGGGTCCTTAGAACCGAGAATGTCAGCGCTGGGAGGGCCCTTAGAACAGGGAATGTCAGTACTGGGAGGACCCTTAGAACAGGGAATTTCAGAGCTGGGAGGCCCTTAGAACCCAGCATATCAGAGCTGGGACGACCCTTAGAACAGGGAATGTCAGAGCTGGGTGGGCCCTTAGAACAGGGAATGTCAGAGCTGGGAGGCCCTTTGAACCCAGCATGTCAGAGGTGGGAGGACACTTAGAACAGGCAATGTCAGAGCTGGGTGGTCCCTTAGAACAGGGAATGTCAGAGCTGGGAGGGCCTTAGAACCCAGCAGATAAGAGCTGGCAGGACCCTTAGAACAGGCACTGTCAGAGCTGGGAGGTCCCTTAGAATAGGGAATGTCAAAACTGGGAGGGCCCTCAGAACAGGGAATGTCAGAGCTGGGAGAGGCCTTAGAACAGAGAATGTCATAGATGGGAGAACCTATAGAATAGGCAGTGTCATAGCTGGGAGTCCCCTTAAAACAGAGAATGTCAGAGCTGGGAGGGTCCTTAGAACAGGGCAAGTCAGAGCTATGAAGGTCCTTAGAACAGGAAATGTCAGCGTTGGGAGTGGCCTTAGAACGGAGAATGTCAGAGGTGAGAGGGCCTATAAAATAGGCAATATCAGAGCTGGGAGGCCCCTTAAAACAGAGAATGTCAGAGCTGGGAGAGGCCTTAGAACATAGAATGTCAGAGCTAGGAGGGTCCTTAGAACAGGGAATGTCAGAGCTGGGAGGGCTTTAGAACGCAGAATATCAGAGGTGGGAGGGGTCTTAAAACAGGGAATATCAGAGATGGGAGGACCCTTAGAACAGGGAATGTTCAAGCTGGGAGAGTCCTTAGAACAGAGGATGTCAGAGATGGGAGGGGCCTTAGAATAGGCAATGTCAGAGATGTTAGGGCCCTTAGAACAAGTAATGTTAGAACTGGGAGGGCCCTTAAAACAGGGAATGTCAGAGCTGGGAGGGTCCTTAGAACAGGAAATGTCAGAGCTGGTAGGGCCCTTAGAACAGAGAAAGTCAGAGCTGGGAGGGCCCTCAGAACAGGGAATGTCAGAGCTGGGAGAGGCCTTAGAACAAAGAATGTCAGAGGTGGGAGGGCCTGTAGAACAAGGAATGTCAGAGCTTGGAGGACCCTTCGAATAGGCAGTGTCAGAGCTGGTAGGGCCCTTAGAACAGAAAATGTCAGACCTGGGAGGGGCCTTCGAACAGGGAATGTCAGAATGTAGAGGGGCCTTAAAATTCAGAATGTCTTAGCTGCGA
>NW_020942396.1:0-1717 GCF_900497805.2 Vombatus ursinus
TGTGTTTTTCTATTTTACTTGATAGGGTAAAAAATTGGCCTTCGTCTTCTAGATAAAGTGCAGTATATCATATACTTCTACTTGCAAGTCTTTGTATAATTTGTGAAACTACTTTCCAAAAAGGAAAGAGACATACGGCCATCAAAATAGCAGCTGGGTGATCTGATCTCCCAGCAGCTTCCAGGTTCGTAGTTTCATAGTGAGTCAAACATGTACACACACACACACTCACATATGTATATATATAAATATATATATATGTTTATGTGTGTATTATAAATAATTATATATGTGTATGTATATATTTATATGTATGTATGTATATGTATAGATATATACACACATGAATATTAAATCATATACAAAATTCAGAGAATTAATTTTTCATTGTATTCAGTATTCCTATTCACCTACTAGTCAGTTAATATATATGTGTATTAAATTGAATTGAACTGAAATTACTGCTGTTTTCTGACCGCTGATCTTTGTGGTATCCACACTCAACAACCATTTCTTTAAAATGCCAACATTCTACTGGAAGAGCAGTGATGTCATCACTTAGTAACCCTCTCTTGGTAATGTCAACATCCTACTGGCACAGCAGGGCAGCCATTTCATATGAGAGTATCCTTTAACCGATTAGTGTTTGATTTGTGTGTTTCTATTTTAATTTTAGGGTAAAAAATTGGCCTTCATCTTCTAGATAATGTGCCGTATATCATACACTTCTACTTGCAAGACTTTGTATAATTTCTGAAACTAATTTCGAAAAAGATAAGTGACATATGGCTATTAAAACAGCAGCTGGTTGATCTGATCTCCCAGCAGCTTCCAGGTTCGTAGTTTTATAGTGAGTCAAACATGTACACACACACACACTCACATATGTATATATATATATATGTTTGTATTATAAATAATTATGTATGTGTATGTATATATTTATATGTATGTATGTATATGTATAGATATATACACACATGAATATTAAATCATATTCGAAATTCAGAGAATTAATTTTTCATTGTATTCAGCATTCCTAGTCAATTACTAGTCAATTAATATATATGTGTGTTAAATTGAATTGAGTTGAAATCACTGCTGTTTTCTGACCGCTGATCTTTGTGGTATCGACACTCAACAACCATTTCTTTAAAATGCCAACACTTTACTGGAAGAGCAGTGATGTCATCACTTAGCAACCCTCTCTTGGAAATGTCAACATCCTACTGGCACAGCAGGGCAGCCATTTCATCAGAGAGCTTCCTTTAACTGATTGGTGTTTGATTTGTGTTTTTCTATTTTACTTGATAGGGAAAAAATTGGCCTTCATCTTCTAGATAAAGTGCAGTATATTATATACTTCTACTTGCAAGACTTTGTATAATTTTTGAGACTACTTTAAAAAAAGTTAAGAGACATATGGCCATCAAAATAGCAGATGGGTGATCTGATCTTCCAGCAGCTTCCAGGTTCGTAGTTTTATAGTGAGTCAAACAGACACACACACATATGTATATGTATATGTATATGTATATATATATATGTTTATGTGTGTATTCTAAATAATTATAAATGTATATGTATACATTTATATGCATGTATATATACACACATGTATATTAAATCATATTTGGAATCCAGAGCATTAGTTTTTTATTCTATTCAGTATTCCTAGTCACATAATAGGCAATTAATATATATGTTTGTTAAATTG
>NW_020942397.1:0-1785 GCF_900497805.2 Vombatus ursinus
CTGAGAACCATGGAACTGCCTGAAGCACCAGGAGAGGTTTAAGTGGCTTGACCCGGATCACAATCAATATGTATCAGAGAAGGGACTTGAAGCCAGATTACCCACTATCTCTCAAAGGTACCCTGATTTAATCAGCACTTAGTTGGGAGGGAAGCAGTTGGGAGGACCAGTACTGTGTAAACTAAAGGCCTCAAGGGTGCCAGAGTAAGAATTTCAGGGAAAGTGAGCACAAGTCAACATTAAAAACAACACATTTTCTGGGTTAAAAGTTAAAAGGGACCTTAGAGATCATCTGACCCCAACCCCTTTGTTTTACAGATGAGGAGAGGAAATTGGAACCTAGAGAAAGGAAGTGACTTGCCCAAGGTCACACAGGCAGGATATAGCCTATCTGGAATTTGAGCCCAGATTTTTTGCTTCCAGAGCACAATTGTATCAGTAAGAGTGTTAACCTTGTTTCTTCCTCCTTTTCCCCATTTTTCAAACAGGGTTTAAGAACAGAGGTTCTTAACCTTTTTTGTGTGTCTTGGACCATTTGACAGTCTTGGGAAGCATATGGACCCCTCCTGAGAATATAGTTTTTAAAGCAAAACTAAAATAGTAGGATTGCAAAGGAAACCAATTATACTGAAATATAGTCGTCAAATTATTTAACTGAAACAAATTCATGGACCTTCGGTAAAGAAGCCCTGCCTAAATCAACTTACAGGTTAGTTGGTAAAAGAAGACACAACCTATGAAGGAAACTAGCAAAGAGAGGCAGCAAAAGTCACACCTGGGAAGAGGAATCCTGCAAAATGCAATTGTGAGTAGGAGAGCGTTGAAGTGAAAGCCTTGTCTTCTGTGCTTGGGAGCAGATTGTGAACTTCTGGTGAGGAAACACCCTCTATCAATGCAAATCTGCCTCTGTGGTGCAACTGGTAGGCACAGCCATCTCTCCATTTCCCTCCCAGATGCCCTCCTTTGGACTTGTCAACCAGACCAGAACTAGCCTCCAGCCTTTGAACGGCCAGAGCCAGACAAAGCAGGCCAGAGGCAGGTGTGTCAGGAGTGAGGAAAACACCCACTGCCAAGTAGGAGGACTTAACTTGCTGGGGCAGGAGTAGAGCTTATATACATGAAAACCACAAGGAGGCTGGACCACAACACAATCCTTCTTAGGTCTTGTGTAGCAGTTCTCATGGTTGGCATTTCTAGGGACAATGCAGGTATTCTTGGGTCCCATGAGAACAATCTCTGAGTTGCATAAGGGTTGTTGAGCCTTGTGATTGTTCAGCGGGGTACAGAACCAAAGTTAGTGGGGTGGGAACAGGAGTGCAGTGTCTGGCTCAGTTACACAAGTACAGGAAATCAGGAATTGTTAGCATATCGGGAGATTTTGATGGATGGCTTTAAACCAAAGCTTATCAGCTGCTTCTGGCTTTCAGGGTCCCTGACCCTGGGGAAAAGGGAGAACTCCAATAAATTTAAACAGTTATTGATTAATATGAAAATCATAAATCCCTCAGGGAACACCTGGTACTGGTCAAAGCAATACATTTTGCCAGTGGGTAAGATTATCCAGAGCTCAAAGGATTGTTGTTATTCCAAGCTCAGGGCATAGCCTGCTTGCTGGGTCTTAGCTCTAGGAAACAAGGTATCTCCAAATATCTTGGGAGACTTCATCATATTTAAACTTTTTTTTATATGTTGTCTTCCCCCATTAGACTGTGAGCTCCTTTGAATCAGGCACTGCATTTTGTCTTTCTTTGTACCCCCTGGCATTATCACAGTATCTGGCACATA
>NW_020942398.1:0-1048 GCF_900497805.2 Vombatus ursinus
ACAAGTTAGACTTCCCATATGAAGAGGCAGGGTAACACAGAGCTCTGTGACTAGAACCACCCCAAGGTAGACTTGCCCCTGTTAAGAGGCAGTGTAAAGACAGCTCTGAGTCTAGTCCCACCCCAAGGTAGACTTGCCCCTATGAAGAGGTACTGCAACACAGAGCTCTGTGACTAGGCACACCCCTAGGTAGACTTGCCCCTATGAAGAGGCAGAGTAATAGAGAGCTCTCTCACTAGGCTCACCCCAAGATAGAAGTGCCCTATGAAGAGGTAATTTAACAGAGAGCTCTGTGACAAGGCCCACTATAAGTTACAATTGCCCCTATCAAAAGGCATTGTAATAGGGAACTCTGTGATGTAAGAGAGAGCTCTTTGACTAGGCCCACCCCAAGGTAGACTTGAACCTATGAAGAGAAAGTGTAACAGAGAGCTCTGTGGCTAGGCACACCCCAAGGGAGACTTGGCTATGAAGAGACAGTGTAATGGAGAACTCTGAGACTGGGCCCTCCAAAGGTAGACTTGCCCCTATGAATCCGCACTGTAATAGAGAGCTCTGTGACTAGACCCACCACAAGGTAGACTTGCCCCTATGAAAAGGCATTGTAATATGGAACTCTGTGATGTAAGATAGAGCTCTTTGACTAGGCCCACCACAAGGTAGACTTGAACCTATGAAGAGGCAGTGTAACAGAGAGCTCTGTGACTAGGCCCACCCCAAGGTAGACTTGCTCCTATGAAGAGGCAGTGTAATGCAGAGCTTTGTGACTAGGCCCATCCCAAGGTAGACTTGACCCGATGAAGAGGCAGTGTAATAGAGAGCTCGGTGAGGTAACAGAGAGCTCTGTGACAAGGCCCACCCCAAGGTAGACTTGCCCTTATGCAGAGGCATTGTAACAGAGAGCTCTGTGACTAGGCCAACCACAAGGTAGACTTGCCCCTATGAAGAGGCAGTGCAATAGAGTGAGGTGTGACTAGGTCCACCCTGAGTTAGCCTTTCCCTAGAAAGTGGCATTGTAATAGAGAGCTCTGTTACTAGGCCCACCCGA
>NW_020942399.1:0-1529 GCF_900497805.2 Vombatus ursinus
GTAGGCCTAGTGACAGAGCTCTCTGTTACACTGTCTCTTTATAGGGGCAAGTCTACCTTGAGGTGTCCTAGTCATAGAGCTGTCTGTTACACAGCCCCTTAATAGGGGCAAGGCTTCTTTGGGGTGCGCCTAGTCACAGAGCTCTCTGTTGCACTGCCTCTTCGTAGGGTCAAGTCTACCTTGGAGTGGGCCTAGTCATAGAGCTCTCTGTTGCACTGCCTCTTCATAGGGGAAAGTGTAACTCGGGGTAGCCATAGCCACAGAGCTCTGTATTACACTGCCTTATCAAGGGGACAAGTCATCCTTGGGGTGGACCTAGTTACGGAGCTCTCCATTACACTGCCACTTCATAGGAGCAAGTCTAACTTGGAGTGGGCCTAGTCAAAGACCAATGTGTTACACTGCCTCTTCATAGGGGCAAGTCTACCTTATGGTGGGCCTAGTCACAGAGTTCTCTGTCACACTGCCTCTTCATAGGGGAAAGTGTAACTAGTGGTGGGCGTAGCCACAGAGCTCTCTGTTACAGTGCCCCATCAAGGGGACAAGTGAACCTTGGGGTAGGCCTAGTCACAGAGATCTCTGTTACACTGCCTCTTTATAGGGGCAAGTCTACCTTGGCGTTGGCCTAGTCACAGAGCTCTCTGTTACTCTGACTCCTCATAGGGGAAAGTCTACCTTGGAGTGGGCCTAGTCACAGAGCTCTCCATTACAGTGCCTCTTCATAGGGACAAGTCTATCTTGGCGTGGGTCTAGTCACAGAGCTCTCCATTACAGTGCCTCTCCATAGGGGCAAGTCTACCTTGGGTTGGGCCTACCCACAAAGCTCTCTGTTGCACTAACTCTTCATAGGGGAAAGTGTAACTCGGGGTGGGCGTAGCCACAGAGCTCTCTATTACACTGCCTCTTCAAGGAGACAAGTCAACCTTGGGGTAGGCCTAGTGACAGAGCTCTCTGTTACACTGTCTCTTTATAGGGGCAAGTCTACCTTCGGGTGGGCCCTGTCACAGAGCTCTCTGTTACACTGTCTCTTCAGAGGGGCAAGTCTACCTTGGGTTTGCCTAGTCAAAGAGCTCTCTGTTACTTCACAGAGCTCCCTATTTCACTGCGTATTCATAGGGGCAAGTATACCTTGGTGTGTTCCTAGTCACAGAGCTCTCCATTACACTGCCTCTTCATAGGGGCAAGTCTACCTTGGGGTGGGCCTAGTCACAGAGCAATGTGTTACACTGCCTCTTCATAGTGGCAAGTCTACCTTGGGGTAGGCCTAGTCACAGAGCTCTCTGTTACACTGCCTCTTCATAGGGGAAACTGTAACTCGAGGTGGTCGTAGCCCCAGAGCTCTCTATTACACTGCCTCTTCAAGGGGACAAGTCAACCTTTTGGTAGGCCTAGTCACTGAGCTCTCTGTTGCACTGCCTCTTCAAAGGGGCAAGTCTACCTTGGGGTGTGCCTAGTCACAGACCTCTCTGTTACACTGCCTCCTCATAGGGGTAAGTGTACCTTGGTGTGGGCCTAGTCACAGAGCTCTC
>NW_020942400.1:0-3090 GCF_900497805.2 Vombatus ursinus
TTAAAGGGCTTGCAAAGCTAAGGGGGAGATGTCTGTGTTCCCCCCGGTAGAGTGATGTGGTCAGATCTTCCCTGGCAGCAGTGTGTGTCTGGATGGACTGGGCTGGGGGCAGAGGTGAGGGCTGGGCCAGGGGCTACAGGGAGGACCAGAAAAGATGGCAGCACCTCCTTCTTTGTGACTAGGGGCCCTTTGGGGAGGGGATGGCTGGAGGAAAGGATTGCCTGTAGAGTCTAAGGGCGTTCAGGCCAGCCAGGTGCAGGTAGATGTCCAAAAAGCAAGTGGGGATGGCGACCCTAGGAGCGCTAACCACCCCTCTCCAGCTGGTATTGGGCACCCCTGGCAGACGTAGACCATTCAGCATTGGCCTCGGATCCTAGCGCGACACCCTGGGGCCGGGGGTTCACTGCCCTATGCCTGGGCTCTGGAATACGGGGATCACTGTACTTGCCTTAGTGAGCTCAGAGGTGATGTGAGGAGAACCCTTGGCCAGGTGAGGTAGAAGGGCCCTCCAAGCTCCCTGATTAGGGTGACAGTCATTCACTCAGCCATAGTCAAGGAGCCCACCTGAAGGGAGCCTTGCTCTGCTCAGCCCCAGAGGTTAAAATCAGGAAGTGTGCGTGTGCGTGTGCGTGTGTGTGTGTGCGTGTGTGTGTCTGTGTGTGTCTGTGTGTCTGTGCGTATGTGTGGGCTTACAAAGAGGCAAATTTAGGCTCTTGGAAGGAAGGGTTCCAAGTGCGGGAGCTGTCCCAGCGTGGAAGGGGCTGCGGCAGGAAGTGGTAAGCTCCCCTCATTGGAGGCCAGATGGCCAGGGCTCGGGGGGGGAGAGTGGGGATTCCTCCCAGGCCCACTAAGATCTCCTTCCACTCCGACTCTGTGCCCTTCCTGCTGCCTCCTGTGGGTCTTGATCCATCCCCCTCCTCGGGCCCCAGATGAAGTCAGGGCCCCCACCCTGCAGGAGCAGTTACTGCTCAGCTAGGAACCTGGCTGGCTGCGTGGTCCCACTCAGAGCTTTGCCGTCTTGTCTGCACAGTGGGGCTAATAATGCCCATGGACGCAGCAGCAAGGTGTCCGAGTGTCCTCAGAGCCCTGGGCTTGTCATCAGGGAGACCTGCATTCAGATCCGACTGTAGACACTTGCTAGTTGTGTGACCCTGAGCAAGTCACCGCCTCCTCTGGGCCTCAGTTTCCCCATCTGTAAAATGGGGATCACAATAGTACCCACCTCCCAGGGCCGCTATCAGTGTACTTGGCTAAAGTAGGCAGTAAGTGAAGAGGAAGAGGCCAGATTTCGTCTAGTGTTTTTGCCTTGGGAGGTGCCACTCTGTCCTCGAAGTCAGCTCCAGGTGTCCTGGTCTCCATCCTAAACGACATCCTGCTGATGAGCGCCCTATTCACTGGCAGCATCTGCCCAGAAGCCTGCCCAGAAAGGAGCTATTTCTAGGCCAGGGCATAGCAGGCCTCCCATTCCACACCAGAAGCCACGTTGTGATTTCATAGTCAGGCCTCTTGTCGCCGGCCTTAATTTGCCCTCTATTTCGGGGTGCAGAGAACGGAAGTGGGTGTGTTCCTGATACAGAGGCCTTTGGAAATTCTGCTTCTGGACATTGGTCATGTGAACAAGGCCGGGGATGCCACCAAGGCAGCCTGGTCCAGTGGGGGCTTGGCTTGGAGACAGTGCCTGTGGGGTAGGTCCCCTCCCCTCTCTGGGCTCATCAGGGATCAGGGAAGAGGTCGGGGCTCTCCAGCTGTGGTCCGATTGGGCTGGAAAAGCTGCTTCTTTTCTTCCCTGCGTCGCCATCATATCAGACTGGGCCAGCTAAGTCACCGTGACCCACAGCTTGCTCAGTGAGTGGGATGGACAGAGCCGCCTCCTTGGGGCCCCATTCAACTCTTTGAGGTGTAGGCTGGCCATACAGACCCTTTTAAAACTTTTCTCGGGGCAGTGAGGTGGCGCAGTGGATAGAGCACCGGCCCTGGATTCAGGAGGACCTGAGTTCAAATCCGGCCTCAGACACATAACACTTACTAGCTGTGTGACCCTGGGCAAGTCACTTAACCCCATTGCCTAGCCAAAAAAAAAAAAAAGACTTTTCTTACATTTATAAAGCAATGTTTATTATTAGTCAGAATTTTCTATTGATATTTCTAGAGCAATATTTTCTTTTGTAAATTAAATTATCTCAATCAACAAGAATCTATTTTTTCTCCCTCACACCCTTCCGCCATTGAAAAAAAAAAAACCAAAACAAAGAAAAAACCCTTTCGCAACAACTGTGCGTGGTCACCAAATGGAGCCCCGCCATTGGCCGCGTCCAGACGTCGACGTCTCATTCTATAGAGGAGGCAGGATGCTCCCTCGTGCATCGGCTGGATGCTGGGACTTAGCTGGCCATTTTGCCGATCCCCACTCTCACGTCTCTCCAAGTCGCTTGTCTTTACGCTATCCCTGGGCGAACATTCTCTTGGTTCTGCTCTTTTCCCTTGCATCAGGCCATCTGAGTCTCCCCCGGCTTCTCCAAAACCTTCTCCATCCCACGGTCATGTCTTAGAGCACAGTCATTTTCTGTCATATTCATCGGCCATCATGTGTTCATTCTATCCCCAGTCAATGAGCCCGATTCAGTTTCCAGTTAATTCCTTGGAAATGTGTATCTCTTGCAGACTCAGCCCTTTTCATTGCTTTTGCACATGACCCTGACCAGCCCCTTCTCATTTACCTTCTGGACCTGCCAATGGGACTTCTTGGACAAAGAAGCACACTGCAGCTTCTGCTGTGACTGAGAGGGATTTTAAGAGGCAGCCTGCTACAGAGGCGAGAGCTCTGCATTTGGAGACAGGGGGACGTGAGCTCACACCTTGACTGTGCCAGGATGGGCCACTCTGGAGGGATTCCACTGCACCTCCCTGCTCTCACTTCCCTTCCTGCTGCAGGGGTCCATTCCCTTCACACTCCACCCCCCCCCCCCCCCCACCATACACACACATGCACCTGTAATGAAATTCATCTGTAAGCCTGGTTTGGATCCCACCTGTCCGTCCACTTTGTGTGTGTGTGTGTGTGTGTGTGTGTGTGTGTGTGTGTGTGTGTGT
>NW_020942401.1:0-3895 GCF_900497805.2 Vombatus ursinus
GCCCAGATGGAGGGGGGCTTGGCCTCTGGCCGTGCCCAGGCACTTGGGAGGGCCCAGATGCCCAGGCGCTTGGGGAGGGCAGTTTGACTTTTTCCCCCTTCCCCTCTCCCCCAGGTAACTGAAGATGGGCACCCACTGTTTCATGACTCTTCCAGCATCCTGCCACGCTCCCCACAACAGCCTCAAGGATGCCCCCTGCCCGGGTGGGCATTGGAGTGGGCTTACGTCTGACTGCAGGAAAGGGAAGTGAGTGAGCCCCTGGCCTGGACCAGGGAAGATGGTGCGCCAGACCGCCACGCCAAGGCCCGGCAGGGAGGGCTGCACTCACCCACTCTGAATGTATTTATTTTTCCTGATTCAAAATGTCGACTTAGCTTAGATCCACGGGCCGAGAAGGGGACCGGCCTGAACATGACGCTGCTGCTGCTTTGAAGAGGATGCCCCCTCCCCAGTCGGCGGGCCCCAGCCCCCTCCCGCGCCTCCTTCCCGCCCGCCACCGCCACCGGAGTTGAGGCCAGAGCCCTCTGCCCCTGCTGCTGCCCCGTCCGCCCGCATGATCCAGTCTTCCGCACCAGCCCCTGCCCATCGGGGCCTCAAGGAAAGAGGACAGACGTGGGGTGGGGGGGTTGGCTTTGGGGTTTTTTCCCTCCTTTTGTCACTTTAAAGACCAAAAATGTGTGCTTGGAGCCAGGTGACTCTCACTGGTTTAAGTGTACAAAGATCCCAAATAAATCTGTGTGTGTCAGTCGCAGCTCGCGCCTCTGGGCTCCTGTCTGTCGGGGTGCGGCAGGGAGGCGGCATCGTCCCCATTGTACAGATGAGAAGGCGGAGGCCAGGCAGGGACAGACCTGACCTAATCTCGAAGGGGGCGGGGTCCCTGTCCCAGCTGCCTCTCCACCCCCCCGGGGGGGCGGTCTTGCCAGGGCGGCCTCTGCAGAGCGCTGGAGTGTGCTGCTTCTTCCTGGCCTCACACCTAGGAGCAGCGGCCATTAGGTGAGGGAGATGGGAGAGAAAAGCAAGTGCCTGCCCTCCAGGGGCTCATGGTCCCCCGGGAGATCGCACAGCCAGTCAGTTTGCTAATCGCTGGGGAAATGGGGGAGGGGACATGGGTGTCCAGCTGGGGGCCAAGGAAATGCCTGGGCAGAGGCCAGTTGATCCATCAGGCCTTTATCTGCTGCCGGGCCGGGCACAAGGGGCGGTCGAGTCAGTTTCTCATTTTACCAGTGTGGGAAAGGTGTGCGTGTTTGGGCCCGGGGACCAGGAGAGCCTGCGGGGGTCCAGACAGCGAGGCCAGTGAGCGGCAGCAGGCTGGAGAAGCAGAGGGGTCTGGGGCCAGGAGGGGAAGGGGGTGTTGGCAGAGGGAGCCAGGGCAGGGAGATCAGAGTGTAAGGTCGTGGAGGTGTGGGGTTGTGGGCTGATGGTGAGGCCCACAGGGTGGGCTTGGGCAAGCCCATCCATCCCTGCCTCAGTTTCTCATTCTGTAAAAGGAGGCAGTTAAGCCCTGTTGGTTAGGTCTGACCACCTCTGCCGTGGGTGGGGGAGGCTGGAGGAGTGAGCCACGGGAACTGGTAGGCCGAGGGCGGAGGCAAGCCCGTGGACGTCCCCTGGGCCGGAGAGGAGGCTGACCTCCTGGGAAAGGAGGGAGAAAGTCAGGCCCTGGGAGTCTGCAGAGTGGGGGTGAGAGGGGCCCTGGGCAGCAGCGTCTACACTCATCATCCTTCCCCTGCCCGGAAAGCAACATTGGCACAGCCCTGCAAGGACGAGGACCTCTGCTGACTCCACATGGGTGACTGGGGCCTGCTGCGGAAGCCCCCGGTGGGGATGGATGTGGGGAAGGTCGATGGGGGTCCTCCGGAGGCCAGAGCTCAGTCTCCATTTAGATCTGCCAACGAGCCTACATTTCATTTTTTCTTTTTTCATTTTCTTTATTTTGTTTTATTTTTAGTTTTGTTTTTGGGCAATTGGGGTTAAGTGACTTGCCCAGGGTCACACAGCCAGTAAGTGTCAAGTGTTTGGTCTGAGGCCGGATTTGAACTCGGGTCCTCCTGACTTAAGGGCTGGTGCTCTATCCACTGCGCCACCTCGCTGTCCCTGACGAGCCTACATTTACCAGACCCCCAGCCCGGCCCTGGCACCTGGTGCCGTGGGGTCCCCGCCTGCGGGGATGCCCCCGTGGCGCTGCTGCTCCACGGAGGACACGGTCAAGCGTGTGCACGTGGGCGTCAGTGCTGCAAAGGACCCCGCGGAGCAGCCCGTGGGCTCGAAGCCCCAGCTGGCCCCTTTCACCCCTCCACTCATGCCTTTGTTCTTAGATGTGCGGCAGTCTGCTCTGCCAGCTGCTGTGTTCAAGGCCCTGGGCATCCCGTGGGCACCCGGAGGCTCCGCTTGGTGGGGCGTACGAGGACGGCCTCGGGTGGAGGAGGCCAGGCCAGGCCGGGCTTGGGGGCTGCATGGCCCCATTTTACAGATGGGCAGAGCCGGGGTCGGGCCTGCGGCCCTTCCCTCCCGCCTGGAAGACTGGAAGCTTGCTCCGAGAAGCTTCACCTGGAGGAGGACCCTCGGGCCGGTGGGCCGTGGCCCCCTCCCCTCCTCCGACCGTCCGTGTCCACCTGGAAGTCCTCGCCAGGCGCTTTCACCAGCTTCGTTCCCTCGTTAGAGTGGAGGCTCCCGGAGGCCAGGCACTGCTCACAAGACTGGGCACGTAGGCAGCCTGGCCTGGAGACCCGATCTGACGTGCAGCTGATGGCTGAGGAGTGTGAGGTCCGAGCGTGGGCCGAACCCCCACCCCTGGGAGAGGCCCGAAGGAAGCAGCTTGGGACCCTGGGACCACCTTCAAATGGCGCCCCCCAACACCTGCTCACTCGAGAGGCCCCAGCAGAAACTATTTAAAAATGGCCCCAGAATTCCTGGGCTCTCGTGGGGACCCCAGTGGGGCAGAAGGCTGGCCCCCCCCAGGCCCGGGCCAGGCAAAGGGAGCCGCTCCCTGGGGGCCACTGGAGTGTGTTTCCCCCCACCCCCACGCCCCCTCTGCCTTCACTGCCCCCCACCCCCACGCCCCACTGGAGTGTCTCCCCCCACCCCCACACCCCCTCTGCCTTCACTACTTCCCGCACCTCCACTGCCCCCTGGAGTGGGGCCGTCTCGGGGAGGCGTCTCGGAGGTCCCGTGTAAATTCTGCTTTCTGGGCCAGTTGGAGCCCGCGTTTGGGGTCTATGCCCATGCCAGGACGGCATCCGAGTTTGCACAGGCCACGCCCGGGTGCCCCGTCCTGCCCAGCCCAGTTTCTGCTCCAGCGGCTGACAGCCTAGGGAGGGAGCAGGGAGAGGCAGCCACGGTCCCCATGAGCCGTGCAGGGCCCACCCAGGGGTCTCCACCTCGGGCGCCCAGCCTCCCGGCTCAGCCAAAGGACATTGTGCCACTTCCTTTCCCGCAGCACAGACAGAGCACGAGCTCCTCAGGCCCCCACAACCTGGCCCTCTCTTCCTTTTCCAGGTGACTTTCCCTCCTGGGCTTCTTACTCCAATCAGACTGACCAGCCGGCTGCACCCGCTGCATCCATGCCCGGTGGGCGCCAGGACAGGCATGCCTCCCTACCCCTGCCCAGCACCCTCTTACCCCGCCCCCTCCCTCTAACCTCCCAGGAGAAAGTCAGCTTTCTGAAGGCAGGGACCGAGACTGACCCACCCTGGTCATTGGGTCTGCAGCCCCCAGGAGGTCTGTGATCAGTGTGTGCTACACTGAATTGAGGCTCCATGGGGCGGCCGGGCAGGGGGTGCTGAGTGAGACCCCAGGCACCCTAGGCAAGAAGAGAGAACTTTAATTTAAACATCTGTGCTGTGGTTAATCACGACAGGCTCTGAAGGGGCCCCCCAAAAACATCCTAGAGAGGGGACTT
>NW_020942402.1:0-1493 GCF_900497805.2 Vombatus ursinus
CAACTCCTTTAAAAATGTTGGCATTTCAATGGATTCTGCTGCTAAATGAAACCAGACCCTAGGGGTGATTTTATGATATCTGACCTAACAGATAGATCCAAAGAAGAATGAAGCAAGCCATCACTATTTGCACATAATCTCTATGTTTCCCATTACTTCAAATAATTACTTCCAATTTTTGTAAGGTTCTGCTTTGAGGTGGGTATTTCTCTTGAGACATTATGCTATGCTTTCTCCAAAACCAGAACACTTTTGTCTTAAATGGTTGATCCGGAGGATAATTTTTTATAAAACTAAATGGATGCAAACTGCCAATTATGTGCAAGAGGTACACACTGTTTCTTCTGCAAATTCATCCTAGAGTACCATTCCTGGCTCGTCATTGGAAATCCCCACATCTGCTTTCATCTCTTCATCATGTTTTTATTGTATCACCACAACAACAGAAAAATTTTGTGGGCATGTATTTAATTTATGACTTTTATTGCCCAACTCATTCTTCAAGGCAGCAACTTACCCAATGACAACTTTCCAGAAAATCCTTACCATTCTCTTTCTTGTACAATTGCATTATTCCCCTATTTTATTTCCATCTTTCTCTATGTCTATATCATAGTTTGGGAGAAGTAAAAAGGAGAATTTCCTAGGGATGACACATCAAAATTTTTTTTCATGTCAGGTCTTGAGATAGGCTACCCTTCTTATTGAATTCATTATTGTACACAGTACCATCCAAATCCCAAATGAATCATTTGAGAACTGGCCGATTCTTTTCCATTAAGCCTTGATATTTCAAGGCAGAAGTCCCCAAAATTCTGCTTCTCAGGACCAGTGCTTCAATAACACAGTCTATGAAATTGTCTCTGATTTCCACTGGTGTTCAGGTGACCTCTGGTCCTTGTCCTTGCAGATTTTTGCTTTTGGCAGTTCCTGGGTTGCTTTATCTGTCCTACTGAAAGGGACACAGACTTCATCTTAGCAGTGAAATCCATAAATGAGAGGAGCCTTTCTGTAGTTGTATTGCATTTGAAGAGCCATTTTGAATATGTCCAGAAAGCCAGACACCTGTTTCAAAAGAATAGTGGACATTGCCGTCTGCTCTGTAAAAAACTCCATCTTCTGTTAACTTCTGGTGACCAACTTTGATGTCTGACCTCCTGCAAGAGAAGTTGGGTGAGAAAAACATCCAAACTAAATTCTAGACCTTCTCAGGCAACTCACATTGTCCTTATAGCACCTAACATCTGTCAAACCAGACTGCAGTCAGCCTTTATACTTGAAAGTTTGTATTCTTCTTCATTTTGGATATGATTTAGATTCATGTGAGTTCAACAATTTTTAAATTTCCTTGAAGCCTAAAAATGAGAATGAGGCTTCATCATTCACATAGATGTCTAGGAATGCTTCCAGAAAGACTGTTATTTTACAATGCTTCAAAACTATTGTTGTGATCTCAAGATAATTTTTTTTTCTCCTGTGCCCCTTCTGGATCA
>NW_020942403.1:0-3476 GCF_900497805.2 Vombatus ursinus
AGGGGGTGAGAACCTCAGCTGGGGCAATGGGGTCCACTGTTCTCCCCTCGACCCCTGGGGCAGTTTAATTTGTTAAAAAAGTAAATATTTGCCTCAAGCCAGGGAACACCAACTCTTCCCCACACTATCTCACTATCTCCTTCTGGGTTCAAAGGCCCCCCCCCTGTGTCCAAGGCCTCTGTGGCCTTGTCTTTGCACACAGTGTGTTGCATCTGTGAAACTGTGCAAGCTTGGCTTTTTTGTTTCTGTTGTAGTGAAATCTGCTGTTTTCTTCTTGGACCGTGAAGGGCAAAAACAAAACAAAACAAAACAAAAACAAATAAAAAAAAAACAAAATGAAAAAAAACACAAAAACAAAAACAACGCCAAAAAAACCCTAAAAATATTTTAAAATGAAAGCAACACAACGTAAAACAGAGAAAAGAAGTGATCAACCAAGTGACAAGTCCCACATAGAGGCCACACACAGGCGCCCAGCAAGAAGAGTCCAGCAGGAGGCGCTGTGTACCCCGCACCCACAAAGTGAACACCAACCTGACGGCACCAAGGGGGAGACTTTCCCCAACCTCCGCCTCTCACCCCTTCCCTAAGCTGGCAGTCACGTTGGGGGACCCCTCTTCTTTCTTGGGCTTATGAGGGTGAGTCAGGGGGGTGAGAGCCAAGCTTTTGCTACCCCAAAGATAGCGGGTTTTTTGCTACTGTGCTTTCCTCTCAGTCTCCCTTCACTCCTGGGTGGTGTAGGGACTGATAGGGCAGAGTGATGGAAGAACAGAAAAAACAGGATATAGTGATCTTGTTCCAAGTGGCTTGGGAATAGGATGCAAAAAGAAAGAGTTGGGGCTGGCAGCAGCTGAATCAAGAAGGATGGGGCAGAGAAAAGAGGGGAGGGGAGGAGAAGCAAAGGCAGTTTTGCATTCCCAGGGAACTCAGGCTTTGGTGCATGCTTAGTCATCCATGGGTTGAGTTTTCTGGGTCTGAGCCCCCCATGCTGTGCTGGCAAAGAAAATGCCCTTGCCCTCATCCTACTGAAAGCGATGTGCTGAGCAGTGCATCACATTACAGTTTGCCTGAATGTTATTTGACCACCAGTCCTCGAGTGCCAACTCCTTTAAAAAAATAAAAATAAAAAAGCATTGGCGGGACTCCAGGAAGGCCAGAGTCCACAGATTTCTCCTCCAGCCACTCACTCTCTTGGCTCCCAGACAGCAGAACAGAACAAGCCCAGTCTCTGTCTGGGAGACCCAGGCTAAAAGGGGACACCCAGTGTTCCTCTTATGTAAGAACTTTGAAAGGTGGGTGTCCCCTGCAGCCATGCCTCCTCTTTCAGAACTACTTTCCTCCTCTACCATATGCAATCCTATAAGACAAGGCTTGGAGAAGAGGCAAGAGTTGAAATAAATGTAGGAGCCTTTCAGTGGGGGTTCAAAACAGGTTTGTTCTGGTGGCTGAAGTTGATCTCTCTAGTTTTGCTATCTGGTGCTCTGCTCTCTACCAGCTGCTCAAGATCCATTCCCCTTGGAGGCCCCAAGGGGCAAGTGGCTGGAGGAGGGATTGGACAGAGCTGAGTGGAAAATAGATAGGGGTAGCTGTAAGGGTCTGATTCTGCTGGGGGCAGAGGAGAAGGAAGGGGGCAGCCTAACTCAAGATCTTCATCTGCTCCACTGGTGCAACTTATCAGCAAGATTAGGTATCATGGTGCTATGGGTCTAGGAAACCATAGCCAGGGAAAGGAACCTGTGAGGAGAACCAGGGGCAGTTTGAGGGGAAGAGAGGTTCAGAGCTGATTCAACCCCACAATGGAGTCTCAGTCCTGACCCTCAGTTACTACCCTTGGTATTGTGGTTGGATTTCAAAGTAGTGGCGGCAGCAACAGGTCATCCTTCTGGAGCACCTGCAAGGAAAGAGGGACCTTGCCTAGCAGCAAGTAGTAAGGACAAATAACAGATGGCAGGGAGGGGAAAAGGAAGCCCCTGCCAGGGTAAGGACAACTGGAGTAGCCGAAAGGAAGGGGGGGGGGGGGGGGAAATAGGCTCCCAACATTGCTCTACTGTCTCATGAAACTTAAAAACAAATCAAACAACAACAAAAAACAAAACCCTCACTTTATATTCAGCATAAGCGCCTGAAGCTATCGAAATGGAATTCTCCTTTTCTATTCCTGATGTACATAGAACCCAGTCCCTACCTCTGGCCATTTGTCTTCTGTATAAAGCTCCCCCACCCCTTCCATCTGCTGTACTGAATCCTTTTCTCTTGGCAGCCTCCTCCCAAGCCCCTCTTCCCCCTAAATTTATTCCCCTCCTCCCTTCTAGGACTGCAACTGAGCCCCCAACTTCCTTTCTTACCATTCTGTATGCTTCCAAGGTGTGACCATTCAAATTAACAGTATTATTATTAAGATTATTAATAAAGATTTCTTTCTTCAAACCAGGACAGCTTTTTGATTGGGGGAAGGGAAAGGGGGTCCTGGACACAGAGGGTGGGAATGGAAAGGTGTATGATGGGCCCTACTGGGGAGTAGGTGTTGGATCCAAACTGAGTACATTCTCTAAACGGTTCAGTTCTAACTTTGGCCAAAGACAGACAAGTGGCAAATGGCTAAGACATCCCCCTGCACACACACACACACACACACACACACACATGAAAAACTCTTACCATACATGGGGTTATTAAACCAGTAAGGTCCAAATCCCAAGTCACTCTTTCCTTTTACTTCACCTCCAACAGTCTCTAAAAAAGAAACGTGGAGAAGCTTTCATATTAATTCCTGGGATCCTTTCATTTAATTTTTTTATTTATTTTATTTATTTATTTATTTTGCTTTTTGGTATGGCAATCAAATTAAGTGACTTGCCCAGGGTCACACAGCTAGTAAGTGTCAAGTGTCTGAAGCTGAATTTGAACTCAGGTCCTCTTGACTCCAAGGCCGGCACTCTATTCATTGTGCCACCTAGCTGCCCCGATCTTTTAATTTTAAAGGAAAAAAAAAACACCTTTGACAACAGCCTTGTGGTACCAAGGCTTCTATCTGCCCTTATCCATTCAGGTATCAGATTTGGGATAGATGATGTCAAAGGTTTCCCTTCCAGTGTTAAATCCTCTGACCCCAAGATTTCCACTGAGAGATTAGGCAATGACGGTTTTGCTACCATTGAATTCCAGTCAAGTTTTCTAAGCACCAGGGCATCTAAAATATAGCTTACTCCAGGCAGAGCTCATAAGGAAACCAAAGTCAAACCCCTAAACTGGATGCTGCTCAAAATGCCACATTGTCATTCTAACTCAAAACATTCAGAAAATAAATGGATCATGCATGAGGCCAAGTAGAGAGGGAGGACAGAGGGTTCATTTCTGTCCATCCAGAGGGGAAGCTATTTGAGGTCCTACTGGTCCTGTTATATACTCTCATTAAGGTTTAATGATGTTTGAACAATCTGGACACCTCCCCACCTGAAGAATTAAAAAAAAAAAAA
>NW_020942404.1:0-896 GCF_900497805.2 Vombatus ursinus
TTTAAGGAATTTGTTTTCTTCGGTGTACTTTTTTTTTCCAGTTGACCTATTGTGTTTTTTAGGGACTTGTTTCCTTCAGTGTGCTTTTTTTCCAATTGAAAATTGAATTTTTAAGGACTCTTTGACCTGTCTCATTTGACTTTTAAAATCCTTCTTGAACTCTTCTAAGGAGGTTTTTTGGTCTTCAGACCAGTTCATATTCCCTTTTGAAATTGCAAATGTGGGTTTGTTGACAATGTTGTCCTCTTCAGAATTTCTGTCTTGATCTTCATTCTTCTCATAATATGAATTTACGGTTCGTTTCTTTTTACTTATGGTGTTTCTTTATTCCCTGGCTTTTAAAGAGATTGAGCTCTACTGCTGGGGAGCAGAGGGCACTGACCCAAGCTTCTTGTGTTGGGAGCTTAGGTCTTGGTCACTGGCTTTGTGTGCTGGGGCCTCTGATGTTGGCAATTAGAGGTTGTAGGGTTCTGGCAGCTTACCTGGTGTTCTGCTGGATTCAGCAAGGCTGGAACTTTCAGGCAACTCTAGGTTGCTTTCATCAGCTCCTTTCAGATGAATGGTGAAGGGCGTTTCTCTGCCTGGGGCCCTTTGTAGTGCTGCTTCCCTTTTATTTGCTGAGGTGCAGGGAGACTCATTTGCTGTAGAATGCCGAGGCAGCAGGATCACCTCCAGGTGTGCTAAAGTGAGGCTTTGCTGGGGCACCTCCCCTTCCATACTGCTTCCCTTTCCCCAGGACAAGAGGGGCCTTTCCCATTAATCCCTCAGTTTACCTGGGCTACTGCACTGCTGCTCCCCAACTTTCTTCTGGTTCAGCTGTTCCAGCATTTTTCCTGGGGTGATATTTTCTGGGCTTTCAGAGGTTGATAGGGGAGGGTGAGAGCCACTACCTTTTT
>NW_020942404.1:996-1333 GCF_900497805.2 Vombatus ursinus
TGAAAGTAGCAACTTTTCCTAGGACCCCAAATCCTAATCTTTTCCAGTATTGGTCATTAAGAAAGCCAGCTTTCTTCTTTATCCGGTATTACATGCCCTATCTTCCAAGGCCCAGTCGAAAGGGCTAAAAACTATACTTTACACTGCAGATTCTTTTTCCATCTGTCTTAATTTGCCAAGGCATAAGCCCCCAAAAATCTTACTCTCTGGATCATGCTTCCATGACAGTTTCCATTAAAGTGTTTCAGATTTCCTTAGCTGTGTCAAGATATTGGGAGACACATAGTTTTCCTGAGCTAAGGCCCAGCAGGCAGGGTGTGCCCTGAGTTCGGCATTT
>NW_020942405.1:0-5327 GCF_900497805.2 Vombatus ursinus
TGGACTCTAATGGACAACATGAAATCCAGTAGACCTGAAAAATGAATGGCTCTTGTGAGAGAATTTAGCAGCTATTACACTCAAATTACAGCCCTAAGTGAAAAAAAGGCTAGAAAATGAAGACCAGATTACTAAAGTTGGAGCCGGATACACATTTTTTAGAGGAGGTGCCATGATGGGTAGCCTCATGAAGCTGTTATAGGTTTTGAAATCAAAACTAATCTAGTCAATAAGCTTGTATGCCTTTCGAAAGGAGTGGATGACAAGGCTCACGAAAATGAAATTGCCACTTGCAGGAAAGTGCCATGCCAACATCATCAATACATATACTTCCACCATGATGCATTCTGAGGAGGTCAAAGAAAAATGTTATGAAGACCTGGAGATACTCATCATCAATGTGTCAAAAGAGGACAAGCTTATAATTCTGTGTGATTTTATTTCCTGATTAGGCATGGATTATCAGACAGAGGAATGGAATAGGAAACAGCAACAACAATGGTCGCTTGCTACTGAAGACTTGTGAATCAAATAATCTTCTCATCACCAACACTATCCTCAATTTACCTAAATGCAACAAAACTTCATTGATATACCATCATGACAAACATTGCCATTTAATAGATCATGTCATTATAAGGAGAAGAGACAGATTGGATGTGACAGTGGTGAAGGTGATGTGTGTTGCAGAGTGCTGGACCAGTCACAGACTTTATCTTCTCCAAACTAAACATTCAAATTCAACAACAGCAGTGGCCTGAAGGCAAGATGAGTACCAGAAGACTTAATGTCAACAGATTAGATCACTTCATGAGTAAACGGTTTGCTGGTAATTTGGAGGGAAAGCTGAGCCAACAAATAGTTGCAGAAAAGGAGTTGGGAACTTTCCGAGATTTGGTGTGCAGCACTGCATTTACATATCTGGACCAGAATACTCATACACATCATGATTGGTTTGATGAAAATGATGGAGAAATTCAGAAGTTACTAAAAGAAAAATAAGAACTCCACGGACTTTACCAGCAGGATAGTTCCTCTGTCTCTAAGAAGGCAGTGTTTAACTCCATCCAAAGTAAAAAAAGTGCAAGTGAAGCTTAGGCATATACAGGATGCTTGGCTTAGTGTGAAGGCGGATGAAATTCCATTTAATGCTGATAGCAACAATTCAAAGTGCTATTATGTTGCCCTGAAAGCTATTTATGTGCCAAGGACCTATATTGTATCCCAAATACTCAGTGCTGAGAGAGCCACATTGATTAGTGTTAAGGACATGCTCCTGGAGGTATGGGAGGAACAATGTTCTCAACAGACTATCATCAACTAATGCTGAAGCCATTGACCATGCATCTCAGGTTGAAGTCAATCCCTCTCTAGCTGAAATTCCAAATGAAGAAAAGGTTTTGAATAGCATTAGGCTCCTTTAATGTGCAAAGTACCTGGTACTGACTTTTTCCAGCTGCGATTTATGAGGCAGGGGTTGTACAGTTCGTAGAAAAATGGACTGATATCTTCTGGGTTGTATGGAAGAGAAGAATATCCCCAAGAGATCAAGGATGCTTCCATTGTCCCTCTCTATAAAGGAAAAGGAAAAAGGTTGTCTCATGACAATCAAGATAATCTCTTAGTTGTTATTGACAAGCTTCTTGCCAGAATTCTCCTTAATAGGCTAATCCTTCACCTGGGAGATGGTTATCCACATGAGATACACTCTGGCTTCAAAAAAAGCTGAGGAATAGTTGACATGGTGTTTGCTGTCTGATAATTACAGGAGCAGGACAGATTCTGTACACAATGGTCATCAATCTGACCAAGGCCAAAGATCCCATTATATGTAGAAATTCTTAAAAGTAACATAGGCTTAAACCTTTCAGTTCAATTTTCACTACAAATAGAACCAAAGGCGAGGGTAGCACTATTACTATACCCTCCATCTCCCCTTTGCTTGGACCACAGAGAAGAGAAGGAAAAAAAAGCAGTTTTCTTTTTATTCATGCACACATAACATAAATAGCACTCCACAAAGACAGATACTAAGACAGTAAAGAGTAGGGATAAAGCCTCTTAAAGATGATTTTGTATGCATAAAAGTCCCCCTTTTTAGGTGAAATTCTAGTACCCTCATATATATGTATACACACACACACACCTATATACACCTATATATATATATATATTTAAATATATATTACATTCAAATACTTATTATAGTTTTCTAGATAGCAAAGATCCTCACCTTGTCTAGACATGATTTTCTTTTGTTGAGATAAAAAGCACCGTAACCAGCAGTGATTGAGGTCAGACTTGGTTTAATTCTAACAATTATCCAAGTCCTTGCAAATACATGGTCCATAATTTAAAAACATGTACCCACAGCTATCTGTTTAGGGGGACCTGTTGGAATGGACTTAAAATCAGAATGGACAGAAAAACCTAAAATTAGCAAACCATTGATCAAAGAGACAGGAACTCAACCAAAAAAGAAATGGGACTTCAGCTCAGGAATTCAAGAGATCTCTTACCCAGGACAAACCACTGAGTCAAATCTGGACTGGAACACAAGGGTTCCCTGCTGGTACTGGGCATCTAAGGTTGAAAGCAGTGGCCAGACAGGTAGGAGTCTTTGAATATCACTTCTGATACCAAATATGTCAACTAGAATAAAGAAGACTACCAAAGTAGCAATAACAAAGAATCTTTTAATCAAGGCAAGGAAATTACAGTCTGAAGTCACCACACAGCATCTGGGTGCCCCATGAGGTGCTGTGGGGGCAAGGTTTAAATACATTTCAGCAATGAGGGAGTCTCATGGAAGTTACAGACTAGTGAAGCTGTTACATTAGCTGTTTTGCATAACAACCAAACTTTCATAGAGAAAGCCAGAGAGGTTTGAGAGAGTTAACATTTGCTCAGAATGGTATGTTCCTTTTTTCTTTTCTCTTTTAAACTGGTTTCAATAGTCCTCTTTTAACTGGTTTCAATCACCTTCAGGCAATTTGTAGCTCTGGGATCAGGCAAGGTCAGCTCCCAGTCAGCTGCATTCAACACCTGATATCCTAGGCTCTCAGACTGAAATGGTAATAGCTCTTAATCTCAGTGTGTTGATTTCTGAGCTTGTTGTCTTTTAAAAAGGGTTAAAATTATGTTGAGAAATATAAATATAAATATACATACATACATACATACATATGTGTATGTATATATATATATATATATGTATATATATATATAAACATACCCACATATATATTTCTATATTGTTCTTGGCTTCTTCTGTATAGCTCATGTGAACTATATAATACTGGCCTCTTTCTCTGCTTGGGTCAGGATGGCTCCACCCTTCAAGTCAGTCTTAATGAGCACATTGCCTTTGGGCCAGATGGGGAAATTGAGCCTCTCTTCTTATTTTATTTATATATTCAATTACACAAGAAACAGCTTGGATTTCATTAGTTAACTAACTTTATCATAGATTAATAACTTAAAGACAGTAATTAAACAGATAAGGGGGGAAAAAAGAAGACAAAGCTTCCACATCCCTTTAGGAACAAGGAAATTTGACTTATTCCAGAAGAGTGAAAGAGAAGGAGACAGTTCATCTATGTAAGATCTTTTCTGCTCATAATTTATTCTTATAACAACCTCCCTCATCCTCTGCCCCAGGCCATAATTTCCCTCACTCTGACTAGACTTCTTCCTTGTCTGCTCTCCACTATAGCCACATTTACATTTCTTCTCCTGCCTCACTCTTACTATGGATTCTTGGTATTTTCTCCCTTTCCATAAATTTGTTTAACCTCATGGTCAGGGACAAGCCTCCAGGAGCTTGGAGATAGTGCTCCCCCCTCCAAGATTTAAAAATGCCCTGTAAACAGGGCCGAAAAGACAGTGTAAAATCTGAAGAAGGCTTAGGGAAAGGGGAATTCAGATGGGAGTGGGAAGGAGATGGGACTAGCATTTGTATCATTTCTGGGGAGTTTGCTATTATGCTTAGATATAATTTGCTCTATCTCTTCAACATAGGATATTTCAACCCGATTAGATACAGCTGCAAAAGCTTGAAAGTCCTGTCTAGGAATCTCTTCTTTTTGGGTGTGGTCAGAGCCCTCATCAGAGGTGATAGATGACTGTTTCTCATTGAACTTGATAATAGACACAGAGGTTCAGAATAGGTTTGTGTGTGAGATGAAACCTAAAAACAAAACAAAACAAAACAAAACAAAACAAAACACTTAGAGGTATCTCAAGATAGGAACAGAGAGTTTATTTCAATTCTTGAGAATCAGGTGTCTCTCCACCAGGATGCTCTGATGAAGACAGACACAGTACAGAAGCAGAAAGCCAGATTAAATAGCCCTAAGACAGAAAATTCCCCCTCCCATCAACTATCCTATATTTGCCTTACAATCTAAGCACGAAAATCTATTCCCAGAGACAGAGAACAAAGAAATAATGTACATATCCATCACCTTAGTTTGCTGCCAAAATGAACAATTTAGAATGTGCAATCAAGCTACATGCTGCTGTGGGAAGGTCACTATGACCAGAATGTAGCAACAGAATGCGGGGGTTCAGGGGGGTTTCAGGCTTGGCAATCTTTAACTACTGATGTCAGACTGTGAGAAAAAGGGAACTATAGAAATCTATACTTATCCTTTTCTGTCTTCTAAACCTACTTCCAAATTCAGGATAGTCTTATCCCAAACCTTCATTACACTGAGAAGTCTTCATATGGACATCCCACTCAATTCCCTCCTCTTATTATATTATCTAAAGACTTCTCACACCATTGTTGATACATTTCCTCAATCAATCAATCTACCCCCTCTAGTATTGTATTTTGTATTCCCTCCTTATGTATTTGCCCATTTCCTTCCCCATTCTCAACTTCTTCTTGATTTATTATAATCTCCCCCTGTTCCTTCAAAACTCACAACTTGAATGATATTAGTTAAAACAACTTCATGATCAATGTATCATACCCAAGGTATAAGAAATGCTGTGGTTTTCCTAACCCACCAAAAGAAATTGTCCCTTGAAGCCCGTTTAGTGCAGTATAAAATCTGTTCAGAAGTAGCAATGTCCCAGGATTAATGACACCTAATGTACATTGACCATAATTTTTGTAAGGACTCAGATATTGGAAGGCATTAAAAATAGTAACCATATCTCACAGTGTATGTTTAAGCCAAGCCTCATATACAATTAAAGAGTCTGTAGACCTGCCACATACAAATCTATATCCTGCTAGAGCACACACAGAATTTCACCTAGTCCATTATGATCTATCTTCATGCAACAGGTGGAGAGATTCAGTTTCCCACAAACCC
>NW_020942406.1:0-1279 GCF_900497805.2 Vombatus ursinus
GAAAGAAGAAAGAGAAAGAAAAGAAAGGAAGAAAAAGAAAGAAAAAAGTTACATACAACTATAGAAAACAGGGAAGGGCTAACAAACCTGTCAAGATAAGGTATTGGACAATGACTTTCTTCTCAATCTAAACTGCCAAGCATTCAAACTCTACTTTTTTTTTATTCTGAAATTAAGATATAAAACAAGCATTTCCATAACAAAGGAGAATAGAAAAAAAGTGGATTGCACATGGAACACAAATCTATTAAGTGCAACTTGCTTTCTTCTTAAATATTTAATAAAGTTATCATGTACCTTTCTTTTTTCCCCTCCCTCCTCTACCTCACTCCCAGACCAGACTACCACTACCATTAGACACAAATATATATTTATATGTATATCTATATATGTATGTATATGTGTGTATGTATGTATGTATGTATGTATGTAAAATAAAACTACAAAAACTTCTATTTATCAGTTCTTTCTCTGGATACAAATAACATCTTCCTTCATAGGTCCCTCTGTAGTTAATCTGGGTATCTATACTAGTTAAAATGATTTATTCAAAGTTGCTCTTAAAACAATGTTGCTTTTACTGTATGCAAAGTTCTCTTGGTTCTGCTCATTTTGTTCTTTATTATTTTGTGCAAGTTTTTCCATGTTTTTCTAAAATCATCAAACTCATCGTTTTCTTATAGCAGAGTATTATTCTATCATGATCATATACCACAACTTGTTCAGCCATTTCCAAATTGATGGACATTCCCACAATTTCCAGTTCTTTGTCACCACAAAGAGAACTGCTATAAATATTGTAAGTAAATAACTTAATCTCAGATTCACACAAATTCTCTAAAACTGTAAGTTACAGACAGTTGTGAATATATATGTGTATATATGCATGTGTATGTAATTAAATTATATATTTATGTGATATTAAGAAGTTAAAGATAATCATACAAAAATAAACACATACTTGTACATATATAAAATACATATATATGTAAATATGTACACACACAAATATAACAAATAAATGGAATAAATACCAATTACACACACACATACACAAACATATGTAAATAAATACCTCTCAGAGCTAACAGTAGGAGGTATATTCTTAACCAAACAAGTGTTAGAGGCAGATACTTGAGATCAGATAGATAACTTTGATTACATGACGCTAAAAAAGGTTCTGCATAGCCAAAATTAATCCATGTAGGATCAGAAGGGAAGTGGTCGAATGAGGAAAAAAATCTATCACATTTCTACCCAAAGGTTTGGCAACAATTAA
>NW_020942407.1:0-1334 GCF_900497805.2 Vombatus ursinus
CTCAGACAGCCCCTTCCGGTATCTGACCCTACAATCATTGGTTAGTAAGAGGGCTGGGGAGGAGGGGCTAGGTAGGTACTTAGAACAAGCGTGGTCAGATCACACACGCGCTTTCTCCTGGCTCCTGCCCTGTTGCTCTGGCCTTGCTGCTTGGGCTTGCTATGATGGCTTGCTGTGTTGGCCTCTGAATAAAGCTCTGGTGTTGGCGCCTCCCGATGGCTCGTCTCTGTGTGGTTATCTGGCAGAGGACCGAAGACTCGAGTGTGAGTAAGACTCTGGTAGTGTGCTCCTTATAGAAGGAGTGGGTACCGGTGTATGGCTGGCAGAAGGTCGGCGTGTGGCCAGTATAAGTGGCGCCCAACGTGGGGCGGAGGAAATAGGCCAGAGGCCCCGTGGACCAGCTGGTCTGGTTGCGGGAAGAGAGACGAGACCCTTAGCCGATAGGGCGAAGGAAGGAGGATGGGACAATTGTTTGGTAAGGTCCCGGATCGGGAGGTGCAAGGGAAAGAAGTGTATAAAAGAGTGAAAGAAGCAGAAATCAGTAGTGAGGAAGAGTCTAGGAGTGAGACAGACTCAGGGAGTGAGACAGAGGACACTGGAAACAGCGAATGGGAAAATAAGTAAGGGAAAAGAAAGCAAGGCCGGGCAGGGGGGTGGGAGCGGGAGGGCAGGAGCCGGGAGAGAGCAGGAAACCGTAGCAGGGAAAGCCACGTGGAGGGATGGCCCCCTCCCCCACACTTAACCGAAGGAGGGAGGACCTGGGCCCTTTTAGAATGGAAGAAGTTTAAGGAGTTAAAAGAGGCACTAAATACAGCCTTTGCAGCTGTTTCCCAATGTGCCCTACGGGCTTTTAGTAAGATTCAGGCTTTGGGGAAACAAAAGCCCTCCCTGACCAAGATTAAAAAGGGTTCTGATAAACACTTCCGGATTTCCTGGCCCGCATAACAGAAGTGCTGAAAACAAAAGAGACTAAATTGTACTATCTATGCGGGAAAGCTGGTCATTTTAAGGCACAATGCAGCCAGAAACCTGGTGGAGCCTGCCCTAAGGCAATTTGTTACAATTGTAACAAATCCGGCCATTATGCTAAAGAATGCTGCAAGCCAGTTGGGAGGTGGGGCAAGGAGGGCCCCTCAGCAAGCTTACCAGATGGAAGCTCCACCCCCTCGGAATGCGCCCTCGGGGCTGCATCAGGAAAATCTCCGACTTTTACCGGGTGGTTCGGACTTCCCCTTTACAGCAAAGGAATTTTCCAAATCGACCCCGGTGGTTGCTGGTTTGAGATACAATTTATGGGGAAGGGATATTTTGAAGGCTTGTGGTGCATCTGTTTA
>NW_020942408.1:0-1311 GCF_900497805.2 Vombatus ursinus
GGGGGGAAAGCATTTGGGTGAAGTTCAACAAAGGATCAAATGAAGCAATAATATTGTAGAAGTATACCACAAGCCACTTGGAATCACACTGGATGAAGAATTTTGGGAAAAGATCACACACACAAGCTTGGTACAGAAGCATAATATGTAGTCATGAAATGATGAATGTGAAGAATCCAAATAAACCTAGGAAGATTTACATGAACTGATTTGAAACAAAGAAAACTGATTCCAGAGAATAATATATACACTGACTACAATAATGTAAATATAGCATATGCTGGGCATGGAGGATGGGACTTACCCTTCCAACTCTACTGGGTCAAGTCCCCCAAGGGCAGCTACAGCTACCATATCTCCCCTTAGAATTATGGGGATTAGGGCAGCTGGTGGGGCAATGGATAAAGCACTAGCCCTGGAGTCAGGAGGACGTGAGTTCAAATCTGCCCTCAGACACATAACACTCCTAGCTGTGTGACTCTGGGCAAGTCACTTAAACCCAACTGGCTCATCAAAAAAAAAAATTATAGGGATTTGGGGGGCTGGGGCTTCTTTCTGATGCAATTGTTCTATGAGCCCTCCACTGGTATACTTCTCCTATTGATCATCTGTTAATCAATTAGCCAGCCAGACTTAATTGGCTTTTATGAACAGGTGTTTGTTACTGCGGTAAAGATGGTATAAATCAACTCCCCTTCCCCAAAGCTTGTGAGCCTTTTCCACAATCACAATTTCCTACATATTCTCCCCAGAACATGGGCTCTGACTTAGAAAGCATATGTGATAAAGGGTAACTTACAGCTCCTAGTTGTTGGAAGTAATTTTCTATCCTTTGTAAGAAACTAATGAAATTTTCTTCCCCTCAGGCACGGCATGGCTTTTCTGTAAGGTTGCTGGCAGAACCTTGACACTGCTTTTCCTCATTGCATCTAATGCATTCTTGCCTCCTAATAGAAGGCAATCTGAGAGGGAAAGGGCCTCCTGCAAAAGGTGGGTACAACTCACTCATGTTTTGTAATTCTCATCTCCCCCAAGGCACAAAGAGGAGCAGACAGTTTTTTACTTCAGGGACAGTTGACTCTGCCCTAGATTTCTATTTCCCCCAAAAAGCCCCACTTCCTGGCTTCACCTTTTCATAGAATCACTCCTCTCACCCCTCCCACCACTGCAAGCTAGACCTTCCAGTCACACTTAAAATCTTAGATCCACCTTATATATCTTGCTCACTGGTTTAACTCCCTCATTCATAAATACATGGTCCCAGTATATCTATATAGGAGCAAAACAGGTTCAAAATAGATAAACTATCTT
>NW_020942409.1:0-2230 GCF_900497805.2 Vombatus ursinus
CCCTTTCCTGGTTTCCAAAAGTCACTACATCTATTCTGTAGAAATATATATTATATTATATTATATTGTATTATATTGTATTGTATTATATTGTATTGTATTATATTATATTATATTATATTATATTATATTATATTATATTAATTATATTATATTATATTATATTATATTATATTATATTATATTATATTATATTATATTATATTATTATATATATGGTGTGTGTGTATGTGTATGTATGTGTGTGAGTGTGTCTGACTATAATCTGGCCCTGATGGGGTTTAGGGGTTCAGGTGTCCTGGGACCCCAAAATCACAACACATGGGTACTGCCTGAAATAATTGGACCCAAACCTTCTTTCAGTCAATGACAAGGTTTACTGCAACATCAGTCATATTGGGCAGATTCTTAAGGAGTCTGAACATTAGTAAGCTATTTGCTAGATTATAAGAATCTGACTAGTGGCTAGATTCTAAGAATCTGAGCATCTTAATGGAGAAAAGATGGACCTTAAATACAGAAAGACTATGGGAGGGATCTAGGAGTGGCCAAGTAATCTACGAGATAATAGAATTCCAGAGACCTGGACCACTTGGACAAGGGAGAATGGAGAAATGGCCTGGGGCGGTAGGGAGGTCCACAATGAAAGGCCAGTTGATGGGATTATAGCCTCAGGGGAACCCCAGAGATTTGGCCATGGGGGAAAGTCCAGGGTTTTTCCTTTTTGGGTCACAGATCCCAAACCCATCATCCCCCCTCAAACAACTGGGACCGAAATTCTTTTGGAGTAAGGGGCAAAGGTCTTGGCCACTGACATAGAGCTGTCTCTGCCTAAAGGGGGTCCCAAAGAGGAGGTTGACTGGAACTGAGCACAGGCTGCATCCAGGGAATGATGGGGGACATTTGCTGGTATTCACTGTTTACTACCAATTGTAGATGAATGGCCCATAGTCTGGAAGACAAATCTGACAGAAAAAACTGCAGTGCCCAGATATAAAGCAGGGAATAGAGTCAGGGCCCAACTTTGAGAGGATAAAACATCCTTAACTCTGTTCGGATTCAGATTTCCAACCATGCGGTATCAAATCCACCTTATAGCCAGACTCATGAATAGCCAGGTGGGTAACATTCCCTTTAGTTACAACATAATGGGGAAGCTGAGCCAGGAGGATCCCATTTTAGCCTGAGGCTAAAATTGTCCTCTCAGTTTTTCCCAATGCTGACTTCCCACCAGTATCACCTTCTCTGAGTAGCTTGTGGCATTTCTCTCAGATGGTGGATTATTACCCATCAGACAACTCAAAAAAAAATCCTATGAGCTTTTACCTCAAACAGCAAGTTTTACTAATCACAGCTTAGGAAAAACTTTTACAGGATTTACATCTCTGACTTAAATTTATCCTAATGTAAAAAGCAAATCGTTAGAGATTTCTATACACTTGCAAATTCTCAGCAAGACATGTGGGAAAGTCCATGGTTTTTCCTTTCTGGGGACCAGATCCCAAACCCATCATACCCACTCAAGGCCCTCAGACTATGTGGCTGAAGTGAATGCTCCACAATCAGGGTACTCTTACTTTGTCTATTTCCACTATCATGTTTATCTCTGCCCCCTTCTCAGTAATGCTGCCACCAATTTGTCCCTCTCTCTGTCTCTTCCCTTCATGTTGTCTGTCTCTTTTCTCTCTGTTTCACTTTTGGGCAGGGGTCTGATGACTGAAGTCTGACTCTGAGGCAAGGGAATGAGGGCAATGATCAGCAGTCACTCTCTCTTGATGATACATTTCTAGAACAGTAAGAGAACAGGCGATGACTTCCAGGCTGGAACCAATGGGAAACAGGAAAGACTGAGGCTGGATCTCTCAGAGGTCTTCCTGGTCAGGATGCTTGACCAGACTGCTTCCTAGCAGGGAGTAAGAAGGGGTCTCTATTTTGTAAATTTTTCCAATAGGATGAGGGCTAGCTAGACTGCAGAGAAGACTCGTTGACTTGTTTCTGGTCATTGTCTTTACATATAACACGGGAGCCACTCGGCTGCCCTCACACTCACTAAGACTAGATCGCCAGATACTCCCCGGGTCTCTGCTGGGTTACTCTCTCTGCAACTGGAGGGAGTGGGGGTAGACTCCCCTCCCCTGCCCTCCCCTCCCCTCCCCTCCCCTCCCCTTGCCCTTCCTATCCTGCCAGGAACTCTACAATCTCAGCAGCATGGACCAGTGCTTAAAACTCT
>NW_020942410.1:0-1032 GCF_900497805.2 Vombatus ursinus
CAACCTCCCTGTGTGGGGTAGAGAAGAAGCAAGGACAGATCCAAGAGAAGAGTTATTTGTGTATAGGCCTAAATTAGAGTATGTCTACAGCTAAATCAAACTAGAGAATTAAATAGTAGTTTTTGTGATGAGGAAGAGTTAAGCCATCTGTAGGTTCCTACGTGGGGTTACGCAGATTGTAGCTTCCTGGGGAGTTGACAAAAGCAGAGGGAGCAGATTGGGCTGAGGGGTAGCTGGGGTCAGCCCTGCACCTGCTGCTGCTGGACTTGAAACCTGCAGAACAGTGGGCCACCCCTGCTGCTTCTGGAAGCAGTGACCAGCCTTGTGGTGTGAATTGCTGCCTTCCCTCCTGATGGTAAAAGGCAGAAAAGGACAGTGATACCTCTGTGGCCATCAGTGTTTCATGGCCAGCCCCCCACATCCAAGCTGAAGCTGCAGTGATTATCACCCTGGGGACCTGGGGAGGCAGCCAGGAACGTAGCCCTTAGCTTTTCTATCTGATGTAAAAGAACCATGAAATAGATCTCTAGATAAATACAAACATCTCTATCTACATAATACAATTGGCCAGATGGCCCACAAAATGTGCCCTCCCTCTCCCATCCCAGCCTTAACTCCAATAAGCCCCTCCCCCCACCCTATCCCAATCAACTTAACACCTGCCCATGTGATAACATGTCCCAAAAGGAACTAGAATCCAAGTGCAGAGCAAGAGCCTGATGAGTCTCCAATGGCCTGTTTCCCCGCAGAGGCACCTGGGCCATGTCACGTCTGCCCCAGGGATACAGGGCAGCATCAGCTCAACACCAGCCCTAGACAGGGCAAGGCAAGGGCCAATCTCAACAGGATCCCAGCCAGTCTCCTGCTCAGCATAGTCACAAGCACATTAGCTGATGGTCCCAAAGGAGACACAGCACAGTGACTGAAGTCCAGGTCAGGAGGTGGATGAAGCCATGGCTAGAGTGGAGAAGTAGGGTCTCTGGACACTTGAGGGCAGGCAGGAGAAACTTGGTACCAGCAGCATAAGGGAAG
>NW_020942411.1:0-35922 GCF_900497805.2 Vombatus ursinus
CTTTTTGGATTATTTAAGATTTTTAGATTACCTTCCAGATGTTTGAGAATTATGGGAACTCTAACCTCTGGATAAGTAGGGGTAGTATTATATTGTTTTGGTTTTGTTTTGTTTTTTTTTTTACTATACATCAAAATTTTGTTTGGTTCAAAGGTACCCAGAGTTAGCTAGTTAGAACTAATGTTAACTAGTATTTTGTGAAATTACTTAATAGGAAAAATACTAATTAAACTATTCTCAAACTTCAACTTGAAAAAAAAAGAAATGAGACTCTTATCAGAGACACTGGTTGTAAAAATTCTTTCCCAGTTTTCTGCTTCCCTCCTAATCTTGGTTGCATTGGCTTTGTTTGTGCAAAAACTTTTCAATTTAATGTAATTAAAATTATCCACTTTGCATTTCATAATGTTGTCTATCTCTTGTTTGATCATAAATTGTTCTCCATAAATCTGACAGGTAAATTATTTCTTGCTGTCCCAGTTTGCTCATAGTATCAACCTTTATTTCGAAATCAAATACCCATTTTGACTTTATTTTGGTATATGATATAAGATTTTGATCTATGTCTAGTTTCTGCTATACTCTTTTCCAGTTTTCCCAGCAATTTTTGTCAAATAGTGAATTCTTATACCAGAAGCTGGGGTCTTTGGGTTTATCATGGATAGAATTTTAGACATCCTCTGGAGTGACAGAGTTTGCAGATGAGGAAATGCAGACTCAGAGATGAAGTGACTAGTCCAACAGGTGGTAAAGAACACAGATGGCATTTGAAACTAGGTCCTGTGAATTGAAACTTAGCACTATTTCTTTACTATCTTGAAAAAACATAGAAAGGGAAGAGGGAGAACCAAGAAATTAGATGAGAGAGAGGAATTAAAGTTACACAGGAAAGTTCAGTGTATAAAATGAGACAATATTAACCACAAAAAAAAGAAAATCACAAAATGTAAGTGGAATGTTGTTTCTGATGTTATAGGGTTTTTTAAAGCTTTCTAATTTTCTCTTTGTCCTAGAAGTACTCATGATGACCAAGAAAAATTGAGTGATAAAAATTTTGAGTGTCTTTATGTTTTTCACCTAAGACCTAGCAATCACAGTTTTACTACTGAAAATATCTCATTTTTATGCAAAAAAAGAAATGAAATTCATTTTGTAAAATGATATATTTTATACATTATAATTATTTGCTGCTTTTATTACCAGGGGAGCTCTGTTTAACACTAAAGTAGAGTTATTCCTGGTGTAGGTTCAAATACCCTACTGACATCCTTTTTGGAAGTATACATATGTGATGATTGATTATATAAAATCTTTCCAATTCCAGAGCAAAATGTTGTTATTAATATTTGCCATTTGACTATCATTTTTATTTGCTAAGTACTTTATTGCTGGTTTTATGTTCTTAACAGTTACTTGGTAAAGAAGGGTTTGCTAAACAAATTGAGAGTTTGCACAAGATTGCTTATAGCATTTCATCTCCTGAAAAGAACATTTTTAAAAAGGATTTTGGTCCTTTTTCATTGTTTGCATGCAAATTAGGCTGTAAATTGCATTGAAATGTCTGTTCTTAAAGCAAGGCTTTTTCATTTGAAATAAGGAGTTTGCCACTTACTTATTTTGTTTACTTAGAAGTAACACAACTTTGCTGCCATGCCAAATCATCATTGTGCATACATACTCTTTCCTCCTGTGATGCAGCTCACAACCTGTCTTTACGTCTTCTCCTGTGACTCTTGGTCATATACCCAAGTAAATGCTACAGAGTTTTCCCTCAATGTGCTAGCAACTTTCCTCTCCATCTCTTGTCATTCATTGCACAGAGGCCGATGAAGCACATGAGCTGTAAACATTGTATTATGAACATTTATAATTACATTTTTTCACCAATTTAAACCATCTTTCTCCTCAATGAATATGAATGAGTGAAGATTTATTGTGAACATATTATTGGCTTAATAAAACACAAACAAGATTTTATTGGTTTAGTATATGCATAGGACAGGGTTGTTGTTTAGTCGTTTTTCGGTCATGCTGACTGTCCATGACCCCATTGGGGGTTTTCTTTGCAAAAGTACTAGAGTGGGTTGCCATTTTCTTCTCCAGCTCATTTTGCAGATGAGGAAACTGTGGCAGAGTTAAGTGACTTGCCCAGGGTCACACAGCTAGGAAGTGCATGAGGCCAGGAGTCTTCCTGATTTCAAGCCCAGTGCTCTATCCACTGTACCACCTAGCTGCCAAGGATGGGGTTAGTTAATGGCAGATGGTAAGCAGAACATGGCCACAGCAAAACTAAGTCAGATATTTTTGCTTTCACTGTCCACAACATTTGCTGTTTTAAGACTGCAAACATCTTAAGGATGGAAATTATTGTCTTATTTATATTTAGGTATCTTTTTCAGCACCTAACACATTGATGAAGAGTGCCTAACACATAGTAGATGCTCATAAATGTTTGATTCATGCATATTATTGGCTCTTCAGATATTCATTGAATCAAAGTTGAATCTAGGTTTGAAAGAGTATAGCAGTATGGAAAGTATATTGTCCTTCATCGAGAGGACCTGATGGAAAATTCATGGGACGACATGGGCAAGAGTCAAACATGTCGAGAAAATATGAATGCTTTGCATTATGCATTGGTGGAGAGAACACCCACAAATATGAAAGTGCAGATAAATAAAATATCAAAATAACAATAATAAGCTCTTTATATTCCTGACAGTATGTTTATTAGTTTTCATGCCAATAGAATATGGTATATTTCTATGTCTAGAAGAACATATAAAAGAACTTTAGGTACAGATTTGCTACCCAAGATATAAAACTGTTTTGAAACTATAAAACCAGTCATTATTACAATGTTCTAATGACTTGGGGAAATTTCAGTTAAATTGTAGGGTTCAGCTGTTTTGGGTTTAGGGGCTAAGGGAATGAAAAAGGAAAAATGTCACTCACATGACCTTGAGGTCCTTCCTACACCAACTTTCCATGATTGTACTCCTACCACATGCACCATTAGCAGTTTCAACAGAATATTTATGCTCCATGGGGCAAAAACCAGAAAGTGAAATTGACTAGAAATTGAGCAGTCTAGATTTAAGTGAAATGAAAAGTGTAAGAAGAAGAAATCCCGGTTAAGTACTTTCACATTTCCCAGTCTTTGTTAGATAATCCAAAGTGGGTTTTGTGATTCCTCATGCACTGGGGCATAGTTGAACTATTTAAATTTGCTGTCATTATGTTGAATTTTATTTTTAAGGTTAGTATTTCTTTAGCAATAAAGTCCTAAGTAAGAGATGCAGTGGAACTGTTGGCGGGGATTTTTTTAATTGGCAGACCATATGATCCATAATGACGTGGCACTAGGTTTAGACCTTCCAGGATTTCATTTATTGTCCAGTAGTTATGGTGGGTCTAACTATTACCCATAGATCATCAATTCATGGTCCATCAACTTATCACCTAGCGTGGTATATTGCACATAGCAAATATTTAATTAATCTATTTCGTTTTTGTCTTCTTTTGTTAAAGAGTGCTGAAAGTAAGATGGCATTCTAGAATCATTATGAGCATTCCAGAATCTTTAAAGAAACAGAGAAATGCTAAGGAGTGAGGTGAGGAGCCCAAATGGCACAAAGACAGGTGCATGCTCTACTGTAAGAGGTATAGACCCAGGATCCCAAGATGATTTCCTTCAAGCATTAGCCTCTTTCATCAGTTTTGGTAGTTAAGTGAATCTAGCTACCTGAGTACCACAGGATGAGGAAAGATGGTTAGGAGATGGAGGTATACACTCTTGCCCATTTTCTAGAATTCATACATCTCTCTGTCTTTCTTCTGAGCTTCCATGACACTCAGAATCATTTTGCATACTACCTTTCGCATGCATGGCATGGTTGCCCATTCTTTATATTCCTGGTGGATGTTAGGCTCTTTCCTGCTTATAGTAACGGTTCACTGATACAAATTGGTTCAAAATGCTTAGCATAACTTCTTATATGACATAAGGTGAATAAATGGCTCAACTGCTTCAATATGGTGAGCTGGAGTGGGTTAGCATCAAGTATGTTGAACTAAAAAATACTTCAAGGTTACATCGACCATGTGGCCACAGGATACCTAAAGAGTCAATCATTCATTCATTTAATCAGTCAGTTAGCATTTATTAAGTGTCAGGCATTGTGCTAAGCTTTGGAGATACAAAGAAAGGCAAAAAATAGTCCCCTCCCTTAAGAAGCTCACATTCAGATTGGGGATACAACATACAAAAAATCTATGTACCTAGAAGATAGAGTAAATGGAACAGGTATAAGGGACAGCCAGTTACAAGTGCACAAGGTCGAGAGATGGAGTGTTGTGTGTGAGGAAGAGCAAGGAGGTCAGTGTGGCTGGATCATAAAGTGCATGGAGAGGAGTAAAGGGTAAGAACACTAATGAGGTAGGAAGGGTTTAGGTCATAACCAAGTTTTATGTGCCAATCAGAGAGTTTCATATTTGATACTAGAAGTAATAGGAAGACAGTGGAACGTATTGATTAGGAATGTGATATGGTTAAACCCTGTACTTCAGTAGATGAATGGAGAATGGATTAGGAAAAAATCAGCCAGATTAGTCATTTGTTATCTTGAAGCAAAAGAAAAAAAACACCCCTAAGTTAATAGTTGAATGACTTTTTCACCTTTGATATTGATGCCCTGGCATCATGCAAACCCAGCTACAGAAGCAGAGGTTCAAATTGTGGACCAGAATGAAGCAAGAGCAGCAAACAGAACAAATTACAGATGATCAGGTTTCCACAAGATCAAATTAGAATAGCTGCAGAGCACATCTGAGGCGCATGCCTTGACTTGGTACAATTTGGAAGGCACGGTACAGTTTAGTTGAAGCAGCTAGGTGGTGCAGTGGATAGAGTGCCAAGCCTGAAATTTCATCTTTCTGAGTTCAAATCTGGCCTCAGTCACTTACCAGCTGTGTGACCATGGACAAGCCACTTAATCCTGTTTGCCTCAGTTTCCTCATCTATAAAATGATTTGGAGAAGAAATTGACCAACCATTCCAGTGTCTTTTCCAAGAAACTCCAAATTGGGTCACAAAGAGTTGGATATGACTGAAACAACTAACAAATTGCATTACTAATCATTCTTTTCCATCAATATCTTCCCATATTTTATTCCTTCAACCCCCATAATCCAAGGAAAGATTAGCACCATTTGGATCATGTTATAAGATATAAAAATAGTTACAAAAGAGTATGAATTATTGGGAAGCAATGCAAACACTGGAAAGATCAGTCAGATTCTCCCTAAACATTGTGTTACATAAGAAAAAAAAGTCTCTCTCTGAGTTTCTATCAGAGTTTCCCTCTGTAGATACATCAAATTCTTTCATAAAGAACTGAGCTGAAAAAATATTTATAGAGAGAGAACTGATGTCGAGAGAATGTAGTGGATAGAGAGCTGGCTTGAATTTAGAAAGACTTGGGTTCAAATATGACCTTTGACACATACTGGCTTTGAGTCCTTGAACAAGTCACTTTCCTTCTCTTGATGCTTTAGGTAAGACAATGAGATAAAAAAAGGTGCAAACATTAATTGATAGAGTTCCTCCCTGGAAGTTCCTATAGCAATGAAAATCACTAGTCCCTATCCCCATCCCATAGAGAAGAAGCAAGATCGAATTAATAACATTGTGAGGTAAGGATGATCGTATTCCAACTTGGCTATTGATGCTTTGGGGTATCTTTGGTGTGATATATTACCTGAGTTTCTCGATGTGCAAGATGGAATGTTACCCAAATCAGGCTTTGATTTCTGTCAGTTGTTAACAGTGTGACTGCTCTGGTAATTAGTTTTTCTCCTTTGTAAAATGAGATGTTTGGGCTAGTTCAGAGTTTCTTACTCTGCTTTGTGTCACAGACCCCTTTGGAAGTCAGGAAAACTTGTGGATCCCTTTTCAAATAACATTTTCAAATACATAAAATAAAAGCCATTTGCAGCTCTGTCCCAAAAGTTACTAAATTGTGCATACTCTTTGACCCTGTGCTATCTCTAGTAGGCCTATATTTCAAAGACGTCAAAGAGAGAGGAAAAGGACCCATATTTATAAAAGTATTTATAGCAACTCTTTTTTATATTAACAAAGAATGGAAATTAAGGAGGTGTCTGTCAATTAGAGAGTAGCTAAACAATACTATCGTGGCCATATGAAATGATGAAAGGGATGATTTCTGTAAGACCTGGGAAGATATATGAACTTGTGTATAGTGAAGTGAGTAGAACAAGGAGAACAGTTTACACAATAACTACAACTCTGAAAAACCAAAGAACTTTGAAAGACTTAAGAATGTTGATGAGCACAATGGCCATTCTAGCTGATGTAAATGGTTAGGTAGGTTTGCCCATTAGCTTTTATAGAATAATTTGCCAAAAGAGCCAATGAGAAATTAGAGTATGAGGAGATTAAAAAGAAGATGGTGGTTAACAAAAAAAACCTAAAACGTTGCTGAGCAACCTCACTTCACAAGCACAGTGAGCTGCTATTTTTACACCAGAAATGTTGAAGTGTTTAGTTTATCAGAGTCTTCCTATCACACCCTAGTCACCATTCATGGGGGAGAGTAGGCAGTATGGTATAATGGTAGGAACAACTGGATCTAGTGTGAGAACATGGATTAAGATCCAGGCTTTGACACTTAACTGTCACCTACGTGACTTTGTGAAAGTCCCTTAATCTCTCTGGGACTCAGCTTCTCCATCTATAAAAATTTAGAATGGGTTAGATTAAAAAACCTCTAAGTCTCTTCCATACTCCAAATCCTAAACTTAACAACAAAAATAAAAGCAAATCAAGCAACCCTCTAAAGTTCTAAAGATAGGTAAAGTAACTGGCAAAGCTTTGAAATTGTCTACTTCTCAACATTGAGGCATTCCAAGTAGAGTTGAGCTTTTGACTACCATGCAATATAGTAGGATATCATGTGATATAGGGCTAATATTGGTTATGGGTTAGATATATGAAACATGGTGACCAGCAGTAAAAATTGCTGTATTGTTTGGTGGTGTTTGCTGATTTATTTATTACAGAACCACTTGACATCATCAACAAATTTGAGTTCTGGCAGCCACTTGTCCTAAAATGTGTATCGCAAGTAAGTGACTTGGATAGACGGTCAGGGTAAAAGGTATCCTTTTTCTTACCTATTTCCTACCACCAAAGGAATAATGCAGGATTATATCATGGCCATGTGGAGTTCAAACTGTTCTATACAGCCAATAAAGAGACCTACCACACCATGTTAGAATATAATTGTGGACATTTGTGAGTACTTTTGACTGATTTAAAAACATCATAAAAAGCCATCATAGAATCATAACATTATGGAAAGGAGGATCCTTCAAGATTTTCAGCTAGTCTGGGCCCAAGCTTCCTTCTTAATCATGTCTCTCATTATTCACCTTCATGAGCTCTATCCAGTAATCATACTGGACTAGATGGCACAGTAGATAGAGTGCTGGGCCTGGAGTCAAGAACACCTGAGTTCAAATCTGACCTTGAACACTTAGTACCTGTGTGACCCTGGTCAAGTCATTTAACCTCTATCATCATAATAGTACCAGCCATCCAGGATCAAATGAGGTAATATTTATAAAGCACTTACTGTGTGCTAGGCACATAGTAGGTCCTTGATAAATGCTTGTTTCCTTCCTCATCCCTCTAGAAACATGCCCCATGTTTTGCTCACACTATATCATATGCCTAAAATGTCCTTTTATCAACATCTCTACCTGTTAAAAAATGTATCCATCCTTTGCAGCCCAGTTTGAATGCTTTCTCCTCCATTTTGCCTCTTTTCATCCCCTCAAAATAGTTGCAATGACCCCTTCCTCCTTTTAATTCTTGCAGCACTTTGAAATTGATGTTCTCATTTTATTTCTGCTTATGTTAAAGGTCTTTGAATTTTCTTCTTTCTGAAATTTTTGGTAATTTCAGTCTCTCTGCCCCCTCACCTATTTTCCACTATTGCTCAGTTTCCCATTCTCTTCCCTCTGATGGTGGTTTCCTTGGCGGATGGATCTCAAAGTGTCTCAGTATCCTCCCACTCTAAGCAGTTCATGATTCACCAGCCCAGGCCTTTGCCCCAAGCGACTTTTGAGTTGTCAGAACTGGCTCCAGCTAGATACTGGACTCTTTCCCTTTGACTTAGTGGAATGCTATGCAGCTTCCCCTCCACATATGCTAACCTGTCCCATTCCCTGTATTTCTAGATTCTTTGGGTCACCACTGGCACTTCAGAGCTTTGCATTGCTTGTGTTATGGGGTTATTGCAGCTTTCAGCATGCTTTTGCACTTGAAAAGCTATCACTGGCTATAGCACAGCAAACTTCCACATCCTGGAGTCAGTATCTCCATAGCACTGGAAAGAGATGGGGGGCTGGACCATGTGATTGGGTTTTGTTACAAGCCCAGGTATCCAATCATTGGGTTAGCTAGTGTAACCTTGATGCCAGTGGCATGGGAGGTAGGGAACAGGTGGTGAGTGATCTCAGCTTAGGCATCAATTTATGTTTTTTTTTAACTCTTTTTAGACATTGGGTGTCCTAGATCATGAAGACAATCATAGCCCAGAAATTGAAAAAAAAAAAAAAACCTTAGAGATCATTCAGCCTGTTCTCATACCCTGTAAAGTAATAACTGCTAAAAAAAGAAATCTCAGATTGAGATCCTTTTCCTACTAGAACACTTCCAGGAATGGGTTTTTAGTACTTTATAAAGCAGTCTATTCCACTTTTAAAACAATTAATTCATTTCAATTTAACATACATTTATTAAGTACCTATTTTGTAAAAAAATCTCTATGTTAGTCACTGGTGATATAAAGATAGATATAGCACAGGTTCTGCTCTCAAGGCTATTATAGACTATTACGGCGAAGACGTGTACACGTATAGTTGTGGTGCAAGGGAGAATAAGATAAATACAAAAGAGAGATCCAGGCAAGAAGCTCTGAAAATTTTGAGGAGAAGTAAAAGATCACTTTCCTTGGGGTGGGGACCAAGTCAGACAGGCTTCATGGAGGAAGAGGGACCTACATTGGCCCTTAAAGGAAGCATCAACTAAGGCTGGAAAGTCCTTTCTCTTTCCCTACTCTAGAAGAGTACTATCTACCCATCTACCCATTGGCCCTAGTTCTGCACCCAGAACCACACATATCAGTTACACTCCTATTTCTTCATGGCAGTCCTTCAAGTAGCTGAAAATAACCACCATGCCTTTCCTGCCTCTCCCCATCTTTGTTGTTTCCCAGGGCAAATATCTTCCATATTTTCAATAATCAGTTAACAAACCTTGCCCATCCTGGATTTCCTCCTGTGGAATTTATCTAGTTTATTCCTCTTGAAATGTAGCTTGCCAAACTGAACTCAGTCTTCCACATCTGGCTTGACCAGTGCAGACTACAATGGGACTGTAACTCTTACAATATGAACACCATAATTCCATTAATGCTGTAGATTTCCCACACAATCATGCTTCATCTTCCCATGCAGATCACTGGATGAGGCCTGTGTCGAATGGGCGACAGTAGGACATCTAAACAATGTGGGGAACTGAGCTACAAAGAGAGGAAAAATCTCTCTAAGAAGGCACTGAAATATAACATCCAGCAATGTATCCTGGCTGGGGAATATTGACTCTAGACAGATCATGCTGACAGGAAACAGTAGGGAGAGTTAACTGGCTGTTTTTGAATAAAGACTGGGCAGATGAGGGCATCAGGTCCTGGAAAGGGATTTATAGCTACAAAGCAAAAGCCAACTTACAATTATGGGCATTATGGAAAAGACTGTTCATTCCTCCTTAATCTCTCCACCCACACCCATCAAACAAACTGATCTGATTGCTGGTTGGCATTAAGGAGGAGAGCAGCTTAATATGTCACCTGTAGGCACAGCCTGGCCTCACAGTTTTGCCTTGGTCGTTTTTTGTACCATAAGGGTTGACTGCCTGAATGAAAAAAAAAAAACACTTATTAAGTGTTTACCATTGTCCTAGGCTCTGGAGACACAAAAACAAGCAAAATAGTCCCTACTCTCAAGGAGCTTATATTCTTTCTCTCTCTCTCCACACACACATATATATATATACACACACACACACATACACACATATACACCTACACATGTGTGTATGTATATATGTGTATATGTGTGTATGTGTATATATATATATATATACATGTATACATGTATATGCATACATTCTTTAATGAATGGTTGCCAGGGTATAACAAATTTTTGATGTCTCTAATTGCACTATATTCACTATTGTCCACCAAACAAGTTGATAAAATCCAACGTGTAGCCAAGGTATCCTCTCTACCCCCAGCTCTGTACCACCATCTAGATAGCAATCATTTCTGATGTCTAATGGGCAGTGTCTGTCATTGAAACCACATGTTACCCTCTAGTAATCCTATTTTTACTCTTAATAATCCCCTTCCCCACACATGTTTTAGGGATAGGGATTTGGAGGGAGGATTATCCTGTCATGATACTTCAACACAGGTAAATCCTAGAAACGCTGCAGCTATGAGCATAACTTGCTGTGTTAGGGATATCGAGATTATAAGCACCGAAATTTTCTTTCAAAAAGGATTGATGGTGATTAGCAGGGTCCACCAGGAAAGACACTGTTAGTCATGTGAATAATTGTGATTACATTTTGTTGTCTAGAACTAAGATACTGTCACCTGAAACTGAGAAAGCAGAGGCATCATGGTCTATTAGCTACAACAGGTATTAGATTGCAAAGTAGGTGCCAGGCACTAAGTCAGGAAGATCTGAGTTTGAGCTGCTATTTACTAACAATGTGATTGTGGCAAGTCAGTTAACCCATATGTGCCTCTGGTAACTCCTTCAACTTCTCCAATAAGTCATAAGATAGGTTGCCATCTACCTTGGTGGAGGGCGTTCCTATAAGCAGAATTCCCCATGTGGAGGAAATTATACGTGCTTAAATATATTATACATAATAAATAAGAGAGGGAAAAATTCTTACCAAGTAGCCACAAATTACACATACATACTGCCTTATTTCACCTGTTTTCTTGCTTTAATTATGTCTTATGAAAATTAAAAGAAAAAATAATGCTTCAAATAGACCGTTTCTAGGACTTCAAATTGCATCAGTAAAGTTAGCTGAACAGGGATCCTCTGTTGTGCATGTTGTAAAACTATACATCACTTTATTGGCAAATGCCATGTCAGGCATGGACAAATTTTTTATTCCCTGCTGCCCCATAAGAAAAAAAAAAGCAGCAGAAATAGTAATTGGGAGATTTCTATGTATTCCAATAGGCAAACTGTATCTTAATTAGTTATCAAGTGCTAAAGATATTACCTTGAATTTTTAATCACTACTCATATGTTTTTCTGAAGTCAAGACACTGTTGAAAAGGGTACCCCACCAGGAGGGAAGTTAACGTAGGAAAAGATATTGTGTTTTTTCCTCAAAATTGCAAAAGCAACCATGGACAAGAGGAGAGCATGTGACTCAATTTGACAGTTGTATCCTGGAGTAATTACCATATTTTGGTTTCTTTGGCAATGCCCACATACATAGATCAGCTTGATTGTCCCTCTCTTAATCTAACCATTCAAATAGCTAATTTTTTCACAGGTACCTGTGTTTATGATAAGGACCTAACATCAAGTCACTGTGACTCCTTTTCTTTCTCTTTCCTTTTTAAATTTCTTATACTTTTTTGCTTACAGTGCTCTAGTATCAACACTTTGGCTTCAAATTGTTTAAATCCCTTTGGCATCCAAAAAAGAAGTCCTTCCTGGAAATGCCAGGTACCCACTGCTAAATGTGGGAGCCCAGGAATGGATGACCTCTACCTGACTCAAGGGAAAAACTTGCCTCCCTGTAGGGAATGTGAGGTGGTACTGTGGATAAAAGGCTAGGCTTAGAGTCAGGAAGACCTAAGTTCAAATTTGACTTCATACACTTATTAGCTGTGTGACCCTGGGCAAGTCACTTAACTTGTTGCCTCAGTTTCCTCATCTGTAAAATGAGCTGGGGAAGGAAATGGCAAACTACTCCAGTATCTTTCCCAAGAAAGCCCCAAATGGGGTCATGAAGAGTCAGACACGACTGAAATGACTGTACAACAATAGGGAATATGACTGCCTCGTGTAATGAGGCTTCAACTTAGGCCGTCTGAAAGACCATGGATTTAGTATTGGAGTTGAAAACCAGCAACTTTAGACTGGATAAATGTGTTCTCTTGGTTGTTAAATGAATGACTCCTGACAGGTAGCCCTGGTTTCTGCCTTCTTCATTGAGTTCTCCTAGGATGTGCTGCCATCTAGTGGGGAGAAAGAGACATGGGTCTTCATTTAGTCTCTGATCTAACAAACACCTTGTAAAGTGTCAGTCTAGTATTCCCTAGTGGCTGCTTAGATGACCATGGCTATTTCTATTTCTCAGAAGATACTGGGACATTCAACAGGAAAATTTTTTCAGGGCTCAAATCATACGATCATAGGTCTAGAATTCATCATCTAGTCATCTAGTCTAAACTTTCATTTTACATATGAGAAAAATAAGGCTAGAGGAGTTAAATTTTTTTAACCGTCAAAAAAGTCCTTAAAATTTAGAAAATTAAAAAAAAACTTCTTTCTACCTTTCTTCTCCCCGATCATAGGCAGTCACCCTACTAATGCTGGAGAAGGTAGAGCGAGTTGTTTTGTAGAATTTAGACATCTTACTGATTGCCACATCATTTTGAGTGAGAAACACAGTTCTAGACCAATGGTTCTCAAACTTCCTACAAGAAAGAAACCTGATGGGTCAGTTAGGTGTCACAGTGGATAGAGCACTAGCCCTGAAATCAGGAGGACCTGAGTTCAAATCCAGCCTCGGACCAAACACTTGACACTTGCTAGCTGTGTGACCCTGGGCAAGCCACGTAACCCCAATTATCTTAAAAAAAAAAGAAAGAAAAAAACCTGACATATTAAATAAATCTGTGGTAGAACTGTTGAGGAAAATCTTTTCAAATGACTTCTTAAAATGCCTACTACTATTTACTTTAATTCAAAAAACATTTATTAATTACCTTCTGTGCTAGTCATTGTGCTCAGGGTTGGGGAGTACAATATTTCTTCCAGTCGAAGACCTTAGATTCTGCTTTTTCTTTTCCATTTGGTAAATGGAAATGTTCTTTCTCTTTCTCTCTGTCTTTCTCTCACTCTGTCTCTCTGTCTCTGTCTCTCTCAGTGTTCATCAAATATGAATAATTTTTAATTACTCATATACATGTGAGCTATTGTTCCTTAGGCAGAGTTGTTGAGGTTTTTTTTAACAGACCTAGGACACCCAAATAATCCATTAAACTTGCTTCTAAATTAAAGTAATTCAAAGGTAAGCAAAATAATTATTAATAAAATGTTAAATGCTAGTTATACCTACCGTATTAGCTTTAGGTCAAAGAGATGATATGACAGAGTTGTATTACTTATGTGTTTTTGTTTACTTTATGGTACATAAAAGTTTCTTGAACCATACTCAATGTGTATGATAAATTTATGTGAATTTTATAGGAATCCACTTAATTTTATCATTTTAAATTACTCTGACTAATAGTTATTGTGTCTTTGCTTTTATGAGAGGTTATTGAGCATAACCATGTTTATTTGATGCTGATGACCTGGTCAGAAATAAAGCTCCCAATTGCTCCTATGGGAGAACATTTTTATGATGTGGTTTTTTTAAGGAATGATTGTGGGTGAAAAGTGCGGACTCTCTGTGTGACCACAAGAGAGAGCTGATAGGGCTGGCTGCTGTGTTTGAAATGTAAGACTTTTGAAAGACATGCTTATGAAAAGCAGACACCTTTTACTTACTAAGGACATATAATCAAGTCTACTCCTTACTTTAACAATTAGTCTTGCGAATAGAAATTGAACCAGAATGATGATTCACCTTTTTTTAAGTTGTTCCACTCAGTTATCTTATTGTAAAGCATTAGGCTTCTTTAGAAATAGTGGGTACTCTGCCCCCTGTGCCACCTAACTCCCTTATAATAATCATATGTTTAAAGCTGAAAGGAACATCATAGATCAAGTCATCTAACCCAAGCATCTCATTTCACAGATAAACAGAGGGATAAAGAGAGGGAGAGATCATAGAAAGAAAGAACTAGGAAGGAAGGAAGGACATTTATTTAGTGCTTATTGTATGCCAGGCACAGTGCTAAAAACTCTGGTATTAAAAATAAAAGAAAAAAGAAAGTCTCTGCCCCCACAGAACTTCCATTTTAATAGAGGAATACTATTCAAAGATCTTATATTCTGATGGGGTAAGCTGAAGTCCAAAGAGTTTAGATGCGTATGTGTCGTGTGTGGTTTGTCCTTTGTTCTCAAAGAGGATCGTGACATCAGGGAGATGATGACATGATTTGCTAAGCCAAGGTTACACAGGTTAGTAAGTAGCTGAGCCAGGATTCTCTGACTCTAAATCTAACTTTTTTCCCTCCCAGTTGTCTGAGCTCAGCAGGGAAAGAACAGCCTTCTTGTCATTTCAATAGTGTTCACCCTGGATTTTAGCTCCCATTTCTAGAATCTTGTTCATATATTATTAGTGATCAGGTGAATCTCAAAACTGGGTTTGACATATAAAACACATAAATAACAGTCAAGACCAGTAGTAAGGGCAGTTGTATGTTACATCTGCAAAACAATATTAAATATTTGGTCAGATCATTTGTATTTTTACCTGAAATTCAGGTCTGGAAAGAGATTTTTACAATGATAGAAGAAAAATAACTGGGATATATATGAAGAGACCATCTAGTCTATCTCTACCCTACCTTCGGATATTTATTCAGAAAAGGTTCCATGGATGCCTTCAGTAACCTAGTTTGGTTTTTTAGTAACTCTGTCCAGCAGATTCTACACAAATAGATGGCTTCATCTCTCCAGTTGTATCTTAGTTTAGGAGAAGTTCTAAGTTGGACATTTTGGTTTGTGATGGGAACTAGCATTTCAATTCAGTTCAATAGTTAGTCAATAAATAATTATTAAGTGCCTACTATGTTCCAGGCACTGTGCTAAGGGCTGGGAATACAAAAACAAAATAGGAAGTCTCTATCCCTAAAGAATTTAAAGTCTAATGAGGGAAGACGACATATGCATGCACACACACACACACACACACACACACACACACACATGACACAGAAGCTGAAAAGGGGATGGGGAGGCGAGGAAGGAAGGAACCTGTTCTTGGCTTTGGAGTCATGATGAAGACCCAAGGAGTGCAACCATGTGGGAAATGGTAACTATTTCTTAAATGTCAAAGTACTGCTCTATGCTGTGGAGACACAAAGTCAATTAAAAAAATACTTTTTTTTTTTCATTTTCCATACTTAAAATCTTTGTTCCCATGCCCTCTTATTCCTGAAACACTTGGCATGAATAGACTCAGGCGTATCATTTTGCACTTCTGGGCTTTGTCTACCAGGGGTGGTGAGCCTGCGGCCTCAAGGCCACATGTGGCCCTCTAGGTTCTCAAGTGCCACCCTTTAACTGAATCCAAACTTCTTTCCAGGGGTGGGGAACCTGAGGTCTTGAGGCCAGCCAGCTGCACTTAAGGACGTAGAGGGCCACGTGTGGCCTTGAGGCCGCAGGTTCCCCAGCCCTGGTATACAAACACTTCAGGACTGGCAGTTTTTTTTTTCCTGAACTGATCATTCAGTTCAAATAACTAGTTGATTCATTCAAACAACAGTTTTTTTTTCTTTTCTTTTGTTTTCATCACTGAAGTTCACCCGTTGTTTGAAGATCATTTTGCTATTATGTGGATTTAACCAATGTGAGTTTCCTCAGATGTAAAATTTGAATCAATACAATACTAGATCCTGTTTTATTGGGCAGGTTTATTAAGTTTAATGGACTTTTCTTTTTTATATTATTAGAGATCCCTACAAGTAGAATATTAAACAGCAATATGTGGTTAAATCTTCCATGTTTCAACGGTACCATGAAAACTGATCTTCATAAAGATGATCTGGGGACATTCTATAGAATCTTGAGGTTCTTCTGAGTTGTAAACAGAAGATTGGATTCATTTAATGTAGGTTTAGTGAGGAGTATTTACATGCTACCCTGGAGTAGCATTAATCTGATTTTGGAAAAATGAAACAAGTCCCACACAATGGAAATTGATAAAAATAGCTAACATTTACATAGCATTTTAGGATTTTAGAAAAGTTTATATGAGTTATCTCACTGTTAGCCTCACAAACACCCTGGGATGTATATAGTACAAGCATTATTATCTGATTTTAAAGATAAGGAAACTGAGGCTAGAGGGGGAGGTACATGGCTTGTCCAAGGTCTCACAGCTGTGAAGTGGAGTCTCAAATCCAGATCATCTGACTTCAAAGTCAGTGTTTTTCTACTTATAGCACAGTATGTTGGACCTTATTATTTTTGTTTTGTTTTGTTTTATCTTTAAAACAAGGGAGTAGCATTAGATGAAACACTAAATACTTTATTCACTTCTCAGAACTCAATCTAATTTCTAAAACTCTGTGATTTTTCTGTTATTAATTTGATAGAAAAAGAGATAGATATTTGTACTTATATGACTGCTTTACTCAAAAAGCTATATATGCATATATATTCCATAGTATATAGAGATATATAACAAATATAATATAACCTAGGGTTCATGAACTTTTTTTGGGGGGTGGTGAGGCAATTGGGGTTAAGTGACTTGCCCAGGGTCACACAGCTAGCGAGTGTCATGTGTCTGAGGTCGAATTTGAACTCAGGTCCTCCTGACTCCAGGGCTGGTGCTCTATCCACTGTGCCACCTAGCTGCCCCTCCATGAACATTTTAAAAGATATTTTGATAACTATTTCAATTATCATTGGGTATTTTTTTATTTTTGGCAATCCTATGTATTTTATTTTATGTTTTTAAAAACATAAGAGAAAGGAGTCCTTAGGCTTTATCAGAGTACCAAAGGGATCTGAAATAGGAAAAAAAAGAGGTCAAGGCATTTGGATTGGATAGTTTCTGAGGTTTCTTAGAAATTCTTAATGGATAAAGTTCTAGGCTTGGAGACAAAAAGACCTAAGTTTGCATTTGTCTTCAGATACTTACTAAATGTGTGACCCTGGGAAAGTCACTTAACCTTGTTTGCCTCAGTTTTCTCATCTGTAAAATAAACTGGAGAAGGAAATGGCAATTCACTGCAGTATCTCTGTCAAGAAGACTCCAAATGGGGTCATGAAGAAAGAGTTGGATGCAGCTAAAATGAATGAACAACAACAGATAACAACAAAAGATTTCTTTCAGTTTCAATATTCTTCTATAGATATAGGGATTGGACCTGTGATTTCATTGATGTTAGAGAGCTCTCAGGTGAGAAAACTCTCTATTAATATGAATGAGTAGCTTCTCTGAAATTAATAGTCTTAAGAAGTTTCCTAGTGCACTGAAAAGTCAAGTATCTTGCCCAACCTCAATTCAGGTCTTCCTAGCTTTGAGGCCAGCTCTCTCTCCACTCTGTCACACAATCTTAACATTTTACAAATTTCATATATATATATATATGTATACATATACATATACATATATGTACATGCATGTGTATATACACATCTACACATAGATAATTCACTGTAACTTAATGTAGGACTTACGTTTGTTTGACATCCATTAAGATACTCCTTTTCTTATACTTTTGGAGACATATTAGAGTCAAGGAAATCATTAAAGAACTCTTTCCTATATCCTTTTAAAACTAGATTGTAAACCCTTTGACAACAGGATTAGAATCTTGTCCCCTTTTTGCTTGCCCACTGCTTCCTTCCTCCAGTGCTTAGCACAGGGCCAAACTGCCTAGGAATTCAATAAATATTTATTTATTTGAATAAATATATCCTTTTAGTTGGTACCTAGATTTTGTCCATCTTGGCTCTTGTGATGTCTTAAGTTTCTTTAAGGTAGGAGCAATACATTTTTCATACACAGTAGAAAGAATTTTCTTGGTACAGTGGAAAGAATGCTGGATTTGTGGTTAAATGATACAAATCTGAATTCTGGCTCTGACACTTTCTACATGTAACTTTGAGAAAGTCATGTAACTTTTTTGACTCTCAATTTTCTCAAGTCAAGTCAAATCAGCAAGCATTTATTAAGTGCGTACTATGTGCCAGGCACTGTGCTAAGTGCAGGGGAAACAAAGAAAGTTTTTGTAATTTTGTATCTTTGTGAAATGAGGAGGTTAGACCAGATTACCAGTGAATTCCCTGTTAGTGCTAAATCTGTGATTCTGTGAACTTTTGTAAGCGTATCTACATATCTACATATATATGTAGATTTATATATATATACACATACACACATGCATACACACATATATACAAATACATGCACACATACTCATAGAGCAATATATATATATATAAATAGAGGTCAGATATAATATACTGTATATGTGTATATATGTATCCGCATAGATGTGTGGCATATATAGATATCTTTAGTACATATAGTTATATCTTAATCTGTATATGTATCTATATAGATGTGTATATATGCAAATATATGTCTACATATATAGCATCTTTTTATTTTCTGCATTGTGTGTATATATATATATATATATATATATACACACATATGTGTATGTATGTGTGACACACACACAATGTGTGTAGAATAGAAAACCCACCTGTATGTATTTGGAGCACATCTGTAATTTCATCAGTTTAGGAAATTCTAGAAGTAGAAACTCCCTCCACCAATGTATGTCAGATCTTTTATGTAACATTGTTTTACAGAGTTATCTGAAATCCTGAAAATTAAGTCACACAATCAGTATATGTCAAAGGTTAAGACTTGAACCTAAGTCTTCCTGTCTTTAATTCCAGACCCCAGACCCCTAGGCAATAGAACATGTTGCCTCTTCATCTCTTTCTCTCTGTCTCTGTCTCTATCTCTGTCTCTGTCTCTTTGCCTCTCTGTTTCTGTCTCTGTCTCTTTCTCTCTCTCTCTCCCTCTCTCTCTCTCTCTCTCTCTCTCTCTCTCTCTCTCTCTCTCTCTCTCTCTTTCTCATGGGCAGACTCATGGGACTAGGAGATAACCCAGTGGGTCTTCTATACATTTCCCTTCAGGAATGACAATATACGATACATATATATATATATATGTGTGCATATGCACATACATATGTATATATGTATGTGAGATATATAATAATATATATTGTATATAATATCATACATACATATATACATACACACTCACACATATATAATTTATACAGACCTAGGTCAAGATCATTCCCTCTCTTTGCTTCAGTTTCTGTATTATCATTATTATGTACAATGATGTTTTGTCTTGTCCCTGTTTTACAAGGTTATTAAAGTGGTAAAAGATAAATGGAAAGGCATTTGAAATATGTCTGGCTCCTTTACACATTTTTTAAAATGTTCACTGTAGTTGAATTTGAGGTTTTGCTTTTTTATTAGTACATACTTCCTTCCAGTGGAATATAGCTGCGAAATCATGAAGATTATAGGTCCTGCTACTTAAATAGAGAGTTGCTGTAAAATTCTATCATTATGTCCACACAGTAACTACAATATAGATGAACCTTGTAATTACGTGTGCCCTGTGCTGTCACCCATCTTTCTTCTGAGTGTGTTCATACCCTTCCCCTGTGTTATTTCCCGTCTGTCTTCCCAATTATTCTATAAGCCCCCTGGGTAGAGAATGTTTTTAATGCTGTGTTCTGAACAAAGCCTGGCATGTTATCAGCACTTAGTAAGTATGACCGATTATTATTAATGATAGCGAAAGAAAGTAGGCAGTCATCAATCAAGATGTGCTTGGAAATCATGTCTTTCCAAATGCCTGAAAGATGATTTTAGACCAAACTCTTTTTTCCCCCTTTGCTATGAATAATTTACAAAATACCCATAACTGATTGATTTAAAAAATTGGAGAAAAGACACGTAGTCCAAATTTCCTGAAGTTGTGCTTGTGAATTTGTACCATTCATATGCAGTACTGTTAGAAGTTTTTAGAGCAGGGGTTTTATCTTTGTATGTGTGTCATGGACTCCCTTAGCAGTCTAGTGAAATCTTTGGATCCCTTCCCAGTATTTAAATGCATAAAATAAAACACAGGCAGCTATGTGACATGGTAGATAAACTGTTGGACCTGAAATCAGGAAGACTTTGGTTCATATCTAGCCTCAGGCACTTATTAAGTTAAGTGTGACACTTGACAAATACTTTAACCTCTTTCTGCCTCAGTCTCCTTATTCACAATATGGGGCTTATAATAGCATCTATCTCCCAGGGTTGTTGTGATGACAAAATGAAATAATATTTGTAAAGCACTTTTCAAACCTTAAGGTGCTTTATAAATCCTAGGTATCATTATTATTACAATTCATAGGGTTGGAAAGGAAGCCAGAGGTCACTGAAAATAAAGGTGTAATTCTTTCACATACAAATTGATGAAATCGATCCATGGACACTTCCATATATGCTAAGTTAAGAACATCTGTTTCATAAAGCAAATGCAAAGTATAAAAAGAAAACAGTATTGGGTTCAATTAACTGTTTACACTGGGCCTCAGCTTCCTCGGCTGAAGAGTGATCGTGTTGGTCTAAATGGCTTCCAAATCTCCTTCCAGCTCCTAAATGATATCCAATCATTCTGGAAGGATAGATTTAGAAGTGAGATGGGAATCCTTATGTCAACATTAGGTAAGCTTTTATTTTAGTTAATGTTTTCTCCCTCTTTCATACTATACAAAGTGGAACCAGATAATATCCCTTTTGCTCTTCATGAAATTCTTTATTTTTAAAAATAGTTGTTATTTTAAAATTTTTTTAACATTCACTTTAAAATATTCAGTTTAAAGTTCTCTCACCCTCCCTCCTGCCTCTTCTCAACCCATTGAGAAGGCAAGCAATGTAATACCTGTTATATAGTTCACCAAATTCTTTATGGAAAATGCATGAACGAAATATTGTCCCAGTATTCTACTACCATCTCGTCCTAGTGACCCTTTTCTCACCTCTCCCCTTTTTCACGGCTCCAGGAAAACAGATGTCACAGATGCACCATGAATTCCAGTACAGATTTCCTGGAAAACTTGCATTTATTTGAATGACAACTGGCTATTTTTCCTATAGGTCCCTTATGACCATGATGTCAGGGCATATGTGTGCTATGAAAGCACATGTGTTGTTGTACATTCTTTCTCCCTATCATCCTCCCTCTATTCATTTCTTGCTTTTCTATTACTTTCCTTTTTTCATTCCTTTGCTTAGTTGATGACTATTCTATGTGTGAAGGCAAGGATCCCCAGAAAGTTAGGGGTCAATTCTAGTGTGTTTAGTATTCCTTGCTATTCTGTGAAGCCTCTTCTGGAAGAATAATAGGGAAGCAAATAAATGACATATTGAATCAGTGACCCATTGAGCAGAGTTGGGGAGCTGACTCTCTCCTTTTAATTTAATACTTCTAAATTTTGCTTCATTATTACTCTAACTTACCGTGACACATATGATACAGCTGATATGGGCTTATGTTGTTAGTTTCTTATTAAATGTGACCCTCTTCACTTCTCGTATACACCGAACATCTGCACAAACCTTTGGCAGTAGTTCTGATGGTATTTTCCTCCAATGACCTGTAGGTGAGGGGTGCCCAGTAAGTTGACCCTGATGGACTTGTTCAGGGGTAAGGAACCTGTGGCCTCAAGGCCACATGTGACCCTCTAGGTCCTCAGGTGCTGAATATGTTCAGTCAAAGGGCTGTACTTGAGGACCTAGAGGGCCACATGTGGCCTTGAGGCCATAGGTTCCCCACCCCTGAACAAGGATTCAGCCAAAGGGCTGCACTTGAGGACCTAGAGGGCCACATGTGGCCTCAAGGCCACAGGTTTCCCACTTCTGGCACTGTTAGTCACAAAATCTGACTTAGCCAATTATGGAGCAGGAATCTCTGTCACTTTTTAAAGCCCTCTGGCTCAACATGAAATTTCAAGAGGCAAGCAGCACATAACAAATGCTTATTGGTTAACTGGCCAATTGACTAATATTTGTACTACCTTCCTCATAGGGTCATGAGCAAAAGCCTTTTCTAAACCTTAAAGTGCTATATATATGAATTTTCATTAGGCCAGGAAGATGCTGCCATGCCTCAGCTCATTGCTAGACATGCTGATGGTGCCAATGTAAATGTAATGGCTATTCTCATTATTAAAGAAGGGACTTCATGACAGATAGGGTAAGCGAGGTCCATGCCTGGTCACTATGAGGCTGCAACACAAAGCAACAACATGTGACTCAAGGACCACATATTCAGAGCTAGAAAGAATCTCAGAGACCATCTAGACCAACCCTTTCACTTTCCAGATAAAGAAATTGAGTCTCACTGACTTGACTGGGAAATTGATGAGTTCCCTGCTCACAGCTAGGCTTTAAGGAAACTCAGCAGTGGTGGGGAAGTGCATGACCCAAAGCCACAAGTCACAAAGTATACCAGAGTATCCACGCAAAGGCAGGGATGGACCAAAGTATTCAATCAGCAAAGTAAGTAAGGGCATTGACAGGATACAAACCAGGAGTCAAAGCACTAATGAATTAATTAACAAGCATTTATTAAGCATGTACTGGGTGTACTCCTTACTCTCTCACCACCTCTATAGCCAATCAATTACCAAGTCCTGTTGATTCTGCCTCCATAACATCTCTCATATTTGATCCTATCTCTCATCTGGCATTGCCACTGGTCTGGTAAATCCCCACATTACCTCACACTTGTACTTTTACCTAGTTAACTTCCCCACCTCAGGTCTTTCCATTCAGCTGTCAAATTAATCTTTCTAATCTTGCCTCAGTTTCCATATATCTCAAATGAGAACAATGCTCTCTGTAATATCTACTTATAACTCAATTTCAATATAATAGTAAGGTCTTTAGTACCTACCTCAGAGGGTTGTTATGAGGTTCAATATATGCAAATAAAGCATTTGGTAAACTTTAAAGTCCTATGTCAGCTGCCATTATCATTTATATAGCTTTTAAATTTCCAAGATGCTTTTTATGTAGTCCCTCATCTGAGCTATACAATAACCCTTAGGGGTTAGTACTACAAGCATATTATCTCTCCTCATTTTTATGGACTTGAGCAATTTGGGGTTCAGAAAGGCTATGTCCTGTTAACACAGATGGCAGTGGAAGAGTCTGAATTCAAAGCAAAGGCTTATTGAATTTAAGTCCATCATAATGCCATTCTGCTTCCCCTCCACTGCCAGTATATTAAATTAGATACCAGCAAAAGTTCCTTGAGATAGAACTATTACCATTAGGAGACAATTGCCTATAATTTTAGATGACATTTGCAAAGTATTAAATGTAAACTTTGTTCCGTATACCTGTTTTCAAAGTTCTTTCACAAACTGATCTTTAACTAAGCATTGCTGATAATGGATTCCATGATTACATTAAGCCAGAATAAAAGCCTTAGTGGTATTCCTGGAGTGTGGTCCTAGAATCTCAGAGTTAGAATGTACCTCAGAGAACATCTTGTCCAACCCACAGATGAAGAAGAATTGCCTTACCATCATTTCCAACAAGTGATTATCAACCTTTGCTTAAATTCTTCCAGTTAAGAGTCACTCACTACTTCCAAAATAATCCATTTCATTTTAATATAGATCGGATAAATTTTTTTTATTTCCACCAAGCTTAAATCTGTTTGTCAGCAACTTCTATGCATTGCTCCTCATTCTTGTCTCTAACAGTATTCAGGGTTGTGAGAAATTGGATGAATTTAATGTCTGTTTCTTAATTTAAAATATTTTTTATCCATACCTGTGATTTTGTTGTAGGTATTTCTTTGTTGAGGCAACTCTCACTACCAGTACAGATTGATGACTTCTGGGTAACTTATAACCAGGGATTCATCTGGGATCACTGAGAGGTTAAGTGACTCACCTAGGGTCACACAGCCAGCATTTTCCACCTACTCTGAGGTTAACTCTCTGCCTTATACTCCATCTCTCTCTCTCTCTTTCTCTCTCTCTTGATATTTTAATACTTTTTTTTTTCCTTTCTGGACTTAGACTAAAAGGTCCTCGAGAAGAGAGATTGGTTCATTTTGGTAACTGTATCCCAAGCATTCAACATAATGCCTTAACATCATTGGTATCAACAGAAACATTTCTAAAGGTGACACAAGAGTTTTGTGGGGCCTATGGGAGTGCAAGTTTGATACCTTTGCCTTACATTAAGTGAGTACTCCTTAATTTTTAGACTAATCAAATTAAATAGAATGAAACAGGATCCCTCTATGCTAGGAGGGTGTTTGATTGTGCTTATGCTCAAATCTAATTGTTAGTTGTAACTACAATCACAAAATTGGAAGAGATCTCAGAAGTTGTTCAGTATAATCCATATCTAAACAAGACTTATCTCTTCTATATAATGCCTAACAAGCATCTATTTAAAAAAATAAATTAATACTAATTTAGCAACTTACAACTTCAACCCATCACTCCTAACTCTGTCCTCTGGGGCCAAGCAGAATAAAATTAATCCCTTTTTCATTTGACAGCTTTTCAAACAGTCAGATAGTTATTAATGCATAACTCTATTCCAAGTCTTCTCTCCTCCATCCTGAGTGTCTCTAGTACCTTTGAATGGACCTCACATAGCACGAATTCTAGGGCATTTACCATTGTGTTCCTTCTTTGTATATTTCCAAGGTTATAAATGTCCTTCCTCGGATATGGAAGCCTCAAATGAACAGAATGCTGCAGGAGTGGTCAGAGCCATTATAAATGATATTGTTCTATAGTTGGCACAAGAAGAAGACCGAATCATGAATTTCAAGCTACTTAATTCTTGCTTGTGAGGAAGCACTTTGTAAACTCTAAAGTGCTATGGAAATAGGAAATATTGTTATCAAAAACACAAGTTATCACTATTATTATTATGCATCAGTTACCATATATCACCAATATCAAGGCCACTTGTCTTGGTAGAGGTAAACCAGTTGGCATTGGTAGAAAGAGTTTCCTTACCTGGGAGTTCCCTGTAACAACAAAATCACAGGTTCAGTCCTTGTCTTTATTCCAATCAATGCTTGGGAGAGGAGAACAGAAGAGATGAAGAGGAAGGTGTTAGTTTACTTCCAAGATATTTGGATTAATCTCTACATTGTTTTCCTTGAATCTATTTCACTGAATATTTTCCCACCAATCTAAGTAAGGTGGACCTAAACAACTTCATCTGATTAGCATTATTCATAACAACAACAGCAATACTACTTAGCACTTACATAACACTTTAAGGTTTACAGATCACTTTATAAATATTATCTCATTTTATGCTAACAACAGTTCTGGGATGTAGTAGCTATTATCACCCCCATTCTACAGATGAGAATACTGAGGTAGAGAGAGGTTAAGTGACTTGCCCAGGAGCACATTCTTTATAAGTGTCTGAGGCTATATTTGAATTCAGGTCTTTCTGACTCCATATCCAGTATTTTATCCATTGTCCCATCTAGCTCCCTCTAGGAAATACTTTACAAAAGATGAGTCAAGTTAATATTTAATGAATTTTAAACTGTCCAAATGCAAGGGGTTTAGAAGCCTATTTATTTAGACAAATATGGTTTTGAAAGGATTATTTCGTATTCCATTGAAAAATTTCCATTCCTGTTAGCCAGAACATTTCTCAATAATCTTTGTAAGGGAAAGATGGTAGATTGAATTTGGACAAAACTAGAACCAATTTGAACTTCCAAGAGAACCTGATATCCAAATGAACTTGAATCTTTTAAAACTCACGTTTTGTGAACTTCTTTTCTTTTAATTAAAAAATATAGCTTTCTTAGTTTGAAAACCAAAAGAAAAAAAAAGGCTTATGAAAGTACGTAGAAGGCTTGTTGGCCATCAAAAGGCTATTACAAAATGACACAATGATGAGTTAAGTGTGAATGAATGAGAAACATACGGATTAAATTTCCCTTAAAATGCACATGGGTTTAAGAATTAAGAGGAAAAGGGGTTTGGCATACCATACTTTGGGCTTTCCTGGGCCCAGAAGGTTTGACAAATGACTTTTTAGTATTCTGCTGAACCTGGCCAGCTGCCAGCCACGTCTCTCTCCACTGAAAAAGCATTTATTTCCAATTTCTCATTGTGATTTTGTAATTAAAAACTAATAATGCCAAAGAAAAATGCTATCAGTATATAACAGTAGCCTTTGACCAAGGATTAAGGATTTGAGTGAACATATAGTCATATTAGACCCCACAGGCTGGTCCTTAGAGGCTTATATAAGCATTTTAAAAATAAGATTAAAAAGATGCAAATGGTTAGAAAAGGATGTTTCTGGAACATTCTTGGAACTCAAAGTCTACCTGTGCCTTCATACCTTTACACAGGTCATCTTTCACATCTGGAATCCTTCATCTCCATGATGACAGAATGTTTTTTTTTCCCCCGACAATAAGGTAAATGATGCCCAAATCCAGTAATTAAGTTTAGTTTATGAAAAGATGAGGATAATTGCCCATGTCCAGTAGGTCAAAATGAATTGAGTTTTAATAGTGAAGGTATCAGTTGAGCACACAGTCTATTGGTTATGTCTTCTTCTCATTAGGTAACCAAACTATCTTCTTTCTATATTCATTTCTTTGATTTTATAATTTATTCCAGATCTCCTTTGTAATTCCTTGTTTGTAATATCTCATATCCTACTCATACTAAACCATGCCTCTCCATTTCTCTCTGAAATTGCCTGGAAACTATACTATTACAAGACTATACAACTATATTAGTAGAATACTGCCATTAAAATCTTGTTGCTTTGTTTCAGAGAGAATCTTGGAGTTATTAAAAGAACTTCCAGATTTCCCAAAGATCATAGAGCCAGGCAGGGGCAGTGCTAGACCCAGAAGCTGCTCTTTGATTGTTCAATTTTCAATGTTATCATTACGCTATGGAAACTGGTTAACAATACAAATCAGGGTTTGAGTTGTTGTTTTGTGAATTGTCTAGACTTAAAAAAAAAGTGATGGAGAAAATGTTAAAAATGCAGGTTAAAGTTAAAAAATGTGCCTTATGTACTTTTTTTCTATCTGAGGGAGGGTGGGGCTGTTGTTAAACATTTACCAAGACACTCTTGCAACCAATGTTCTTCCTTTTTTCAATTCTAGGTCTAATTCATTAGCTATTTCGAGTGACTTTCCAAGATTTATGTCTACGTGTGTGAGTTCTTGCTGTCACTGCGTATCATAGTCTGGATAGTAGACATTTGTCTACTTACAACTGTTTTTGTGATGGTGAAAACTTAGTTCCCAAATGAGATTTCGTTGCCATTGGGAATTCCTGATGAGGAAACTCCTTCTATCAATGCAAATTAGCAACTGTTCTGTGACTCAAAAAGTATGGAGAGTTGCTTAGGGCCTGAGACTTAAATGATTTGCCAAGGGTCACAAAGTTGATATGTACCAGAGAGTGGACTTAAAGACATAACTGAATCACTACCTGACACCCTAGCTAAATAGCATCTTCTTTCTGCTCTGAGACCTACTCTCTATTCGTTATATCATGACCTTGTACACATTTCAGTCATTTTTCAGTCGTGTCCAACTCTTCATGACCCCATTTGGGGTTTTCTTAGCAAAGATACTGGAGTCATTTGCCATTTCCTTCTCCAGCTCATTTTACAGATGAGGAAACTGAGGCAGACAAGGTTAAGTGACTTGCCCAGGGTCACACAACTACTAAGTATCTGAGATCAGATTTGAACTCAGGCAGATGAATTTCCTGACTTTAAGTCCTATATTCTATCCATTGTGCCACCTAGTCACCCCCAATTTGCACATAGTAGACACTAAATAAATGTTTGTTAGATTGAATTGGAGCAAGATGATGACTTCATATCCAACTGGACCTTTCTAGGTAATGATCACATACTGCTGTAGGGGCAGCTAGGTGGCCCACTGGATATAGAACACTGGACCTGGCCTCAGGGAGATCTGAGCTCAAATCTGGCCTCAGATACTTGCTAGCTATATAACCCTTAGCAAGTTATTTAAGCTCTGTTTACCTCAGTTTCCTACATTGTAAAAATGAGTATAATAATAACACCTACCTTGCAGAGTTGTTGTGAAGATCAATTGTGATAACATCTGTATAGTACTGACCACTGTGTCTAGCACATACTAGGGTCTACATAAATGTTTATTTTTTTCCTCTTCTGCCCTCTGAAGTCTGAAGAGTGTTCTAGACCTAACAGGGAATGGGGAAAGAAGTAACCAATTTCTTTTTTGTCTCAGTAGATAATTTAAAGTTAGAGACCTAAAAGGGTAGGGATGAGTAAAGTAATAGTGAAATTCTGGTGAGAGGAAAAAATCCAAGGAATTTTAAAAATGAAAAATAGAAGTTTTGGATTATATAATTTTAGAATGATCAATAAATTGTTTATGATGATGGAACATTTTTAAGCATTTACTAAATGTACCCAGCACTGTGCTAAGCACTGGGGATACAAAGAGATGAAGATAAGACTTAGTCCTTACCTTCAAGGAGTTGACATTCCCAATGGAGGAGATGAGAGATACATAAAAGGGAACCGGAAAAGGAAGAGGAAAAGTTCTCAGAGGAGAATTTGGGAGAGTAGAGGCACTAGGGAGGTGACCATGTATTCAAGCATTGTTATCCAATCTTTTCTTCCTCCAAATCACTTATTACAGACCATGCAAGATATTCTAAAATGTGAAATTAAAGCATCATATGACTATGAATTTTGTATCCTGAACACAAAAACAAAAATCAAGATCCATTTCTCTCCTAGAAAACTCCACCATTTTTCAAATGAGAGGGAAGAAGGTCTTTAGTATCTTCTTTTCCTTTTAGTTTTACTCTGGAAATAGGACCTGATCCTATTTGTCCCTACTCATGCCTTGTGATTGTAGTAGGAAAAACACTAGATTTGGAGTGAGAGGACCTGGATTTAAATTTGCCTCTTCCTACCTAGTAACAGTGGCCAAGTCAAGTCATATGGGAAGAACACTGGATTTGGAGTCAACAAAAGACAACAATGGAATACCAGGTGAGACATTTACTAATTGCAACAGTAGGCAAGTTACCTTACCTCTCTGAGGTTCAGTTTCTCTGTAAAATGAGAATTCGAGTACTCTACAGAATTATTGCAAACTTTAAAATGCCAAATACATGTTGAATTATTTTTGTTATTATTATTAAATAATCAAGGATAAGGATAGGGCCTGGCCCTGCTATTTCATTGGTTTTAGGATCTTCTAGGTTAGGAAAAATCTCTTTAACAATGCTAGAAGGCACCTTCTTTTACAAGGCACTGAGAAACCTTGCCCATGGTCACAAAGCCAGTATGTGTCAGAGGCTGTGCTCAAATACTCAAAACAATAATTAATATGATCATGTGTCTGGGCTTCAGATTCCTCATCTGTGAAATGTCCTCTTAAGGTGACATCCCTTTCTAAGTTAGCTTTTTCAGTTTCCCAGGTTTCCCCTGCCTGCTTATCACATGCTAGATTCTTTCAAATTAAGTGAGAAGTAGCAATAAACTGTATTGTAAAGTGAATTTCTGATATCATTTTGTTTCCCTAAACCGTGCTTCTTTCTCCTCGGAAGACAAAAAAAAAAAAAAAAGAAGTGCCAGTTAACTGGGGACTCTAGTTAGTAGAGGAATTGTTCCAGAGGATAGACACAGAAATGCGAAATATGAGAAGAAAACAGTATTGAATATGAATCTGGAGGTCTACCATTAACTGGCTGTGCAGGGACTTAGACAAACTCTGAAGTTATGTCGAGAAAAAGACATTTCTGTGCAGATGTTAAGCAGCTGCTTCTATTGTGGAGATATATAAATTTGGTGTCTGATTTGTTTTCCTAATGACAGACATGTGGGCTGGGCTGTAGACAGTAGAGAAAAACTATCTAAGAGATAGTTTATGAGGGAATTTTATTCTTTTGAGCAGTTTAATAAATAAATTATTCATAATTCAGAAAATCCAATTCTTAGCCAAAACGCTTTAATGCTGCCAGGGGTTATTTCTTACAATGTTTATGAGCAAAGATAGTATAAGTTTCTCTTCATTTTTACAATTAGAATAAAGCACATTTTTAGAACTCACACCAAAGAATTTGACAGCGAGAGGAATATTTTGGAGACACTTGAATGCGCCAATCCAGCTGTAATGACCCCTGTGGCTTTTTTCAGGAAGCAATGACAAGGTATTCATTCAAGGGCTAAGGAGGCAGGAAGGAGGCAAATGTTGGTAAAGTGTAAGAATAATAAAGAGAAAGAAAAATACATGAGCACAGCAGTTGCCTGAGCACAAAGAGGACTTTGGTGGGGTATCTGAAAATCCAATAGTTGTGAAACATAGAATCACAATAAAGGTAATACAAAAGAAGGAAGAAACACATGGATTTGGAAAGAGAATAAAAGATGGAATTCATAGTGATGTTGCTTAGTTTGAAGAATTCATATGAACCAGCTTGATCTTCCATTTTGAAAAGTTTTCTTCATGATTAATTCCTGATTTACTGGATCATATTGTAGGATCACACATTTAAAGCTAGGACAGACCTTAGAGACCATTCAGTCCAACCCCCTTTTTTTGTAGATGAGGAAAAGAGGCCCAGAGGGGCATAGCAACTTTGCCAAAGTTCCCATATGAAGTAACTGGTGGACCTGGGATTTGGACCCAGGTATTCTGACTCTTCAAAACAGCATACTTCTCACTATGTCACACCACTTCCAACCTTTTACCCAAACTGGTGACATCATGGATGTCAATGAGTACCCACTACTAATTTTGCAATTCTAAATGAAAAGCATGACAGTATTACAATATTGATTTTTTCAAATCTGTGGGATTAGCATTAGAGGCACTCATTACCCTTGGCCATGTATTAGTTATAAATTTTCTGTAGTAATTTATCCTGTAGCTTCATTCCTTTGGCTTTCTGTATATTCTCTTCCCCTCTTCTCTGTCTTTGCGGGCCATCAAAGCAGAGCTGATTAGGCGCTACGCTCCAAAGGTTGAGCAGACAGAGATTATAGCTACCTAGTTGAGACTTCTAAAACCATGCTCACTAAGATGTTATGAATAGTTACAATTATTCTGCTCCATGACACAAAACGATTTGGCAGGATCTCTTAAAGGAAAGTGCAAAGTTATTGATTTTTAACCACTGAAGAGCTCAAATAAGAAAGGCAGGTATACAGAGAAAATGTAATCATATCACATACTTGGGAAATAATTTATTTTTTAAATAACATTTTCTCTCTCCTCAATTACATGTAAAATAATTTTAACATTCTTTTTTTTTAAAGTTTTGAGCTCCAAATTGTATCCCTCTTTCCCTCCTCACTTCCTGAGATGGTAAGCAATCTGATATAGGTTATATATGTGCAATCATGTAAAACATTTCCATATTAGGTATCTTGTTCAAGAAAACTCAAAGAAAGAAAAAGGAAGGAAGGAGAGAAGGAGGGAAAAGAAAGAGAAAAGAAGAAAATGAAAAATAGGATGTTTCAGTCTGTATTCAGACAACATCAGTTCTTCTCTGGAGGTAGATAGCATTTTTCATCATGGGTCCTTTGGGACTGTCTTGGATCATTGTATTGCTGAGCTTAGTCAAGTCATTCATAGTTCTTCATCATACAATATTGTTATTATTATGTACAGTGTTCTCCTTGTTCTGCTCACTTCACTTTGTATCAGTTCATGTAAGTCTTGCCAGGTTTTTCTGAAATCAGTCTGCTTGTCATTTCTTATAGCACAGTAATATTCCATTGCAATCGTACACCATAACTTGTTTAGCCATGCTCCAATTGATAGTCATCCCCTCAATTTCCAATTCTTTGCTACCACAAAAAGAGCTGCTATAAATATTTTTGTGCAAGTAGGTTCTCCCCCTCCCTTTTTTAATCTGTTTGGGATACAGACCTAGTAGTGGTATTGCTAAATCTAAGGGTATACACAGTTTATAACCTTTTGGGCATAAGGGAAGTAATTTCCTAATTCATTGCTTTTGCATCTATCTAGTTTCTGTAGTTTTCACATCATAGATGAAAAATGTAAGAATTGAAAGCCATTTAATAGTTTCTCTTTCCCTTTTAAAAAATTTTCTTCTTAATTACCCAAGAGATAGACTTATTACTATTGTTATAGGTTAATTCTAAAGTCAATCACTTTAGGGCTCTTTGAAGAAATAGAGAGAGAAATGTTTTCCCCAAACCTGAAATTTGAATTTAAATTGCCCATAAAACATGCTTTTAAATTTGAAATATAAAGACCAACTCAATAAGAGATCATGAATAGACTTTGAGTTTTTCTTTCTTCCTTATCAAGATGAATGGGATTTTTAAAATGCAGAAGCTGCATTTCTTTCTGTTTATTTTTTATCCCTTCTTCAACATGTCAAAGTCATTTTAAATTGTGATTTTTGTTCTCCTTAGGATTTGGTTCTAATAACTGCTTGTCTTACTTTTTCAACAACTCTGAAAATGTGGCTTCATCAAACCACTCATTTTTTTCATGAGCTAAACACCTGTTTGTTGAATTGAATTGCTTATCCCGTTTCCTCCTCCCTAGGAGGATAAACTCTTTGAGAGCAGGAGCTGCATTAACTAATTCAGTTTTGAAGTCCCCCTAGTACCTAGCATATGCTCCTTGCTGACTGATAATGTATAATTTAATAACATTAGCACATGGAAAACAGATTGTTTTCCTGTATTTCCATTGATTACTTATGTAGCTTTAAACAGGTTCCTTGTATTTACTAGCCTCTTGTATTTTCCTTTGCTTATTGGCAAAATGTGTTATGAAGTGTAGTGTATATAAGCCCTAGGGGTCCTTATGCCAACTCCTACTCTTGATGGCAAATCAGATTCTCAGAGCAAAACTATATCTTACCTACCTGTTTACCTGGAAGGCTGGAGATAGCTTCCTAATACTTTCAGCGCTAGCCCTCATGCCATTGCTCTCCCTAATATCAATCACCAGTTAGGATCTCTCCTATATCATCGATTGTCCTAGTAATTATTGGCCTAGTGTCATTTAATCTGTTAATAGCAGTGAAATTTTACAAAAGGGATATTTACTGAACAGCAGCTAGGTGGAGCAGTGGATAGAATACCTGGTCCAGAGTCAGGAAGACCTGAATTCAAATTCTGCCTCAGACATTTACTAGCTGTGCAAACCTGGGCAAATCACTCACCCTTGTTTGCCTTAGTTTCCTCATGTGTAAAATGGGCTGGAGAAGGAAATGGCAAACCACTTCAATATCTTTGCCAAAAAAACCCCAAATGGGGTCATGAGGAGTTGAATATGACTAAAACAACAACAATAAAGCAAAAATAAAAACAATTTTCATTTATGATTTCTTGAAATATTGTATTTATACTTTTTTTAATCATGGCTTTCAGATAGTTCCATAATTCTTAGGATTGAGGGTTCCTTCCTGCCAGAGGACTCCAGGACCTCCCTTGCTGTGGGTTTTGAATGAGTCTTTCTCTGCTGCTGGGATTGCACCAGACTAGTTGGGTTGAATTTTGCCTGGGGCCTTTCTCCTGAAGCTTAACTCAAGTCACTTGTGCTATGTTGGACCTGACCTTGAACACCCTAAGTCTCCTCTCTCAGACTTGGCTCCCATGGCTACAATTTTTATGGCTGGGCTCAGGCACTGCTAGACTCAGGCTCAGTGTGCTGGAATAGATCCCACCAAAAGCTTTGCAGGTCTCTATGTTTCACTTACTTTAACTTGTCTCTCCCAGGATCACTTTAGGCCTCCAGAGATCCCCAGGGGAAGTGGGGGAGTTTACAGGTCATTCTTCCTATTTATTTTTTCCCAGAGTGGTACATTTCCAAACATCACAGTGGTGTTTGTAGAGATCTGGGTTATACTGAACCCTAGTATACTGCCATCTTCCCCAGTTGCTTATGGCTTCATGCTTACCTGGTATAGGAAAGTAGGCTTCTGGCACTATCCATACCAGGAGGCTTACAATAGTTATTGCTTGCTCACTTAAATGCAGCTTGGCAGAGGAAAAGACTTTAGTTGCACTGAAGAGTAGGGCCCTCCGTTATGGATCCGCTAGTCTTTCAATTATTCGGTGATGTAGTTTGTGCTTGGTGACTTGAACTCATCAAAGGTATCTAGGTCTTAATTATCTCCCTAGTATTCAACTTCTTACTAATCATTTTTGTTGCATCCTTTACAGGCAGATCTTTCTCCTTGGTGGTAAAAATAGGCAAAATAAGTACTGAGAAGTATAATCTCCTCTCAATCATCTATGAGCAGATGTCCTGTCCCTTCTATGATCTTCCTTGTTTTCCCAGTGTAGCCAAACAAACAAAAACTGTACATGTACATGCTAAACCCTTTTTGTTATTCTTAGATGTCCTTCCCAATTATTGATCCTTCTTAGCTTTAACATTCTTAACATTATTTTGCCTAGGACCATGCTTTGCTTTTACATCCATTCCCTATTACCTGTTCTTGTTTCTGTCTTCTGTACAGGCATTTAAACAATCTAAATTGGTTGATTACTTTCCAGTGCATGCACATTAATCTTTTCTGGCAAGTCTCTTTTCTTCCTGATCAGAATTGTTTGTCTTGATGTTCTCAGAATTTCATTTTGGGAGCTTTCCATCTCTGTTGGGCTGACTTCCCTTTAGTCCACGGGATCGTAACCTATCCTTTCTCTGAACCCTTTGAAATATGTTCTCTCTAAATCTAAGGCATATTTCAGACTATTCTTAGCTTTCCTCCTTTCTTTCATACAAATTCTAAGATGGTGTGGTCACAGTCCTCCAAAATTTCTATTCTTTCTTCTCTGACAACAAAATATTAATTATCGGTAGGAATTGTGTCTAGGCTAGCTGTTGTTAGTTTCCTCTACCTTTTGAAAGACAAAACACCACCTTAATGACTCTCTACCAATATCAGCTTCCCATGCATACACTGAAGTTGTGCAATATTCCTTTAATCAATCGATCAATCAATCAAGTACAAAGGAGGAGGAGGAGGAACATAGCAATTATATAGTGTTGAAAGATTTGCAAAATACAAATACTATCTCATTTTATCCTCACAATAACCCTGGGATGTTATTCTTCTATTATCATTCCCATTTTACAGATGAGAAAACTGAGAAAGACAGAGGTAAATGATTTACCTAGTGTCTGAGGCTGGATTGGAACTCAGGTTTTCATGACTCCAGGTCTAGTTCTCTATCTACTTTGCCACCTAGTACAAACAATGAAACAACACCTACTCACAAGGAAACTACATTCTAATGGGAGCAACAAGTACTAATACACACACACATACATATATGTGTGTATGTTGTATATATATGTGTGTGTGTGTGTGTGTGTGTGTGTATAAACTTTTTGTTTCCTCAATGCTTATCACAGACCCTTAATAAATATTTATTGACTGACTGACTGATGACTTTCTGATATTAGACTTGGCATAAAAAAAGGGTACTCACTGAAGGTCTTCACAACTCTTATGCAGAGATCTAGAAGAGTCCAAGCTGAAGAGGGATTACTTATATGTGGTAATGTCCTCTACATGCGCCTGATTATACATGATATGTGTTCATTGCACTAACCCTGGAATAATAGCAGTGCCTCCTGGGCAAAATCCATAATTACTCTAAAGAGTTGGACCTCACCATCTATACTAGAAGTAATAAGTAGATGAAGAATGTGTTGTCCAGATTATACCATGAAATCATTCCATCAGTATCTATATCTGTATCTAGTACCATCTATACACACACACACACACACACACA
>NW_020942412.1:0-1165 GCF_900497805.2 Vombatus ursinus
CTTAGGGAAGTCTTGAGGACCTCAGCCAATCGATAAGTATTTATTAACGACCCACCTTGTCCTTGGCTGTGTCCTAGGCATTGAGAATATCAATATACAGAATGACTTGATCCGGCTCGCCATGACACGATAATTAATGGAGAAGAAAATTAACATCAGTGTATATATACACGAAGACGTATGCACACACATGTATGTATATTTAGGTATATATATATATATATATATACAGTTAGAGTTATTATTATAGTTATATATAACTTTATATTTATTCTCTTTACAAAGACATGCAGAACAGGAGAGGCCTGTCACCATCTGGTGTTGAAGGAGAAGAACGGGTAGGGCCCTGGCAGGAGCAGAACCTCCCCCTCCCTGCACCCCAGTAGCAGACACATATTCACTTAAGGCAGCTGGGGTGGGGGAGGCATGGCTCAGAAACCTGGTGACCCTCATTCCTTGGGGGCCAGCACCCTGATGGAGGGAACAGAGAGTATCGAGTCTAACCTTCTCATTTCAGATGAGGAAACTCATCAGATGAGGAGGCATGTCCTGGGGAGCAGGTCCTGGGATACAGTCCTCCTCCCTCCATCTATGAGATCATGCCATAGGCCAATTAGGGGAAGGGCCTGGGGCTGTTCAGAGGGAGAAGAGGATACCCAGGGGAGACCTGAGGACTGTCTTCTAGGCCTGGAGGTCAGTCCTCTAGCTAGTGGGTCAGGCTAGACTTGCTGTTCCCGGAAGGCAGAAGTGGGGCCATTGACGGGAAGGGGCAGGAGGCAGATCTGGGCTGGGGTCAAGGCCAGGAGAGCCTTCACACAGAGCACTGGGTGGCTTCTGGAGCTGATGTCTGCTCCCTCCCTAGGGGCTTCCTGTGGGAAAAACAGGCCCAGTGTTGGTCACAGCTGGAAGAGCCTGGGCCTTAAGGCCAGAGGGTGTGCGGGATGCTGGGAGACCCCAGAGACCATTTCTGGGGAGAAGAGTGAGGAGGGGGTTGGGCAGTGGTTGAGGGGCACGAAATGCCATGGGCTTGTGGGTCAAAGGGCAGACATACTCACCGGGTGTAATAGAGCCAGGTGAGGCCATAGGTGAGGAGAAAGCCGGCCCCCATGAGTGCTCCTCGGAGCAGGGTGAACATGAGGGGCCAAGAGCTGTTCTCCTGGGCAGA
>NW_020942413.1:0-2930 GCF_900497805.2 Vombatus ursinus
TCAACTCAGAGATTTGTTTTTGTTTTGTTCTACCTCCTTTTGGATTCCTCATGTCATAAATCATGGAGACAGCTGATGTTAATTTATCTTTGGTGAATTATTTTTGTTTTGGAGATGTATCAGAGTTCAAGGCGATCAGAAAAGTTCTAGTCCCCCATCTTGTTGAATCTTTTACCTGAAAGTTCCAATTCCTATTGTTTCTATGATTTGTTCTTTATCTTACTATTTAGGATTTCATTGTTAAGTCACTTTTGTATTTCTGTCTTTTTTATGTGTTTCCTGCACCAATAACTATTTTTATTTTATTATGACCTGTATTGGATGTATTCACTATTTCTGCCTTTTTATATTTGTTTATAGTATCTCCATGCCATAATACATCATCAATTTTTTTAAAGTTCTATTAGATCTCGGAAATATGTATATGCCTTTGTAGTACCATTTAAAAGATAACTCATGTATGGTTTTTTAACTCTACTTTCAACAGTAATTTTTTCACTTCCCTATTTTCTGTTTTGTGCACCTTTCTACTAGACTTATACAAAACTGGGATAGGGACATAAAAGTCTCCTGTTGCCATTATGTTATTTTTAGTGTCTTCTTCTAGTTCAGTTAATGTTACCTTATAAATTTGGCTACAAAGATATTTGGAACTTATATATTTATCCCAGATTTTGGTTTGTGGTCTATGATTCCCTTCCAAAAATGCAGATCTTGTTTATCTTTTTAATTTTTGGAATGATTGTTTTTGTTTTGTCAGGGTGATTACAAATCTTGGGTTTTTTTATTCACTTAATGCATAGAACTTTTATTCCCATCCCATCAGTTTTGTTTTTGAGTATATACATATGTATATATTTTGAGTAAATACATACATATATATATGTGCATATTTAAATTTTTGTTTAACGTTTTGAGTTCCAAATTCTATCCCTTCCTCTTTCCCTCCCCTTCTACCTCCCTGAGCCATTAAGCAACCAGGCATTGGCTCTACATGTGCAGTTACATAAAACATTTCCATGCCAGCCCTTTTGTACAAGAAGACTCTAATCAATGAAAAGCAAGAAAGAAAGAAAATGAAAAATAACCTTCTTTAGTCTGTATTAAAAATACCAGTTCTTTCGCTGGAGGGGGACAGTATGCTTCACCATTAGTCATTTAAGTTTGTCTTGGATCATTGCATTGCTGAGCATAGCTGTCATTCACATTTCTTCATCAAACAATATTTCTGTTACTGTGTACAGTGTTCTCCTGGTTTTCTTCCCAAAACTATGCATCAGTCATGTAAGTCTTTCTAGGTTTTTCTGAAATCATTCTGCTTGTCATTTCTTATATCATAATAATATTTCATTACAATCATATACCACAGCTTCTTTAGCCATTCCCTAACTGATGAGCATCCCCTTGATTTCCAGTTCTTAGCCACTACAAAAACTGCTGCTATGAATATTTTTGTACAAATAGGTTTTTCCCTTCCCTTTTTTTAAATGTCTTTGGGATACAAACCTAGCAGTGGTATTGCTGAACCAAAGAGGATGTACAGTTTTATAGCCCTTTGGGTATAGTTCCAAATTGCTCTCTAGAATGGTTTCTTCAGTTTACAACTCCACCAACAAGGCATCCATGTTCCACTTTTCCCACATCACCTCCAACATCCAACATTTTCCTTTTCTGTCGTATTAGACAATGTGAGAGATGTTAGGTTTTATCTCAGAGTTGTTTTAATTTGCATTTCTCTAATCAATAATGATTTAGAGCATTTTTCATATGATTATAGATAGCTATGATTTCTTTGTCTGAAAACTGCCTGTTCACATCCTTTGACCATTTATCAACTGGGGAATGATTTGTATTCTTATAAATTCTTGTAATCTTATAAATTTGACTAAGTTGACTAAGTTCTCTATGTTTGACCAATGAGGCCTTTATTAGAGTTAGTTGTAGCAGAACTTTTCCCCTTTTTCTGCTTTCCTTATACTTTTGATTGCATCGCTTTTTTGTGCAAAAACCTTTTAACTTTATGTAGTCAAAATTATCAATTTCACATTTTTTAATCTTTTTCTTCCTTGGTCCTAAATTCTTCCCTTATCCAAAAATTTGACAGATAAACCGTTCCATGCTCTTTAATTTTCTTATGGCATCAGTCTTCATGTGTAAACTATGTACCCACTTGGACTTTTTTGGTACATGTTGTGAGATGTTCTCTATATTTTCCTAGCAGTATTTGTCAAAAAATGAATTTTTGTTCCATATGCTTGGATCTTTGTGTTTATCATACACAAGATTACTACGATCATTTACCATAATATAATTTGTACCTAATTTATTCCACTGATCTAGCACTCTATTTCATAGCCCGTACCAGAATGTTTTGTTTATTTCCAGTTTATAGAAAAGTTTGAGATCTGGTATGGCTAAACTACCTTCTTTTGCATTTTTTTTCAATGATTCCCTTGATATTCTTGAGCTTTTCTTCTTCCAGATGAACATTGTTATTTTTTTTCTAGTTCTATAAAATAATTTTTGGTACTTTGATTGGGGCAACATGGAATAAGTAAATTAAATTAGGTAGAATTGTCATTTTTTTTATATTAGCTCTGCCTACCCATGAGCAACTAAATGTTTTTCAATTATTTAGATCTGACTTTTTTCATGTGAAAAGTGTTTTGCAATTATGTTCATATATTTCTTGGTTTTGTCTTGGCAGGTGGACTCCCAAATATTTTGTATTGTTTACAGTTACTTTAAATTGAATTTCTCTTTCTGTGTCTTGCTGCTGGACTTTGTTGGTATTATATAGAAAGGCCGACTTAAGTAACTTATCTAGGGTCACACAGCTAGTAAATTTCTAAGGCCAGCTTTGAACTCAGGAAGATGAACCTTCCTGACTTTAGGCCAGGCATTCTGTCCACTGTGCCACCTACCTGCCC
>NW_020942414.1:0-499 GCF_900497805.2 Vombatus ursinus
TCCCCCATGAAGAGGCAGTATAATAGATAGCAATGTGATTAGGCCCAGCCCAAGGTAGACTTTCCCCTATGAAGAGACAGGGTAATAGAGAGCTCTGTGACTAGGCCCCCCCCCAAGTTAGACTTTCCCCTATGAAAGGCAGTATAATAGAGAGCTCTCTGACAAGGCCCACCCCAAGGTAGACTTGTCCGTATGAAGAGGTAGGGTAACAGAGAGCTCTGTGACTAGGCCCATCCCAAGGTAGACTTGCCCCTATGAAAAGGCAGTGTAACAGAGAACTCTGTGACTTGGCCCACCCCAAGGTATACTTCCCATATAAAAAACCAGTGTAACAGAGAGCTCTGTGACTAGGCCCACCCCAACATAGACTTACCCCTATGAATAGCCAGCATAACAGAGAGCTGTGTGACTAGGCCCACCCCAAGGTAGACTTGTCCCTATGAAGAGGCAGTGTAATAGAGAGCTCTGTGACTAGGCACACCCCAAGGTAGACTTGCTC
>NW_020942414.1:509-4513 GCF_900497805.2 Vombatus ursinus
TATAAAGTGGCAGTAGGAGAGAGAGCTCTGTCACTAAGCCCACCCCAAGGGAGACTTGCCCTTATGAAGAGGCAGTGTAACAGAGAGCTCTGTGAGTAGGCTGAACCCAAGGTAGACTTTCCCCTATGAAGATGTAGTGTAAAAGAGATCTCTGTGACTAGGTCTACCACAAGGTAGACTTGCCCCTATGAAGAGCCAGTGTAACAGGGAGCTCTGTGAGTAGGTGCACCCCAAGGTAGACTTGCCCCTATGAAGAGCCAGTGTAATAGAGAGCTTGGTGACTGGGTCACCCAAAGGTAGACTTGCCCCTACGAAGAGGCAGTGTAATAGAGAGCTCTGTTAGTAGGCCACCCCAAGTTAGACTTGCTCCTATGAAGTGGCAGTGTAATAGAGAGCTCTGTGCCTAGGCACACCTCAATTTAGACTTGCCCCTACGAAGAGGCAGTGTAAGAGAGAGCTCTGTGACTAGGCCCACCCCAACGTAGACTTGCCCCTAGGAAGGGGCAGTGTAACAGAGAGCTCTGTGACTAGGCCGACCCTAAGGTAGACTTTCCCCTATGTAGAGTCAGTGTAAAAGAGATCTCTGTGACTAGGCCCACCACAAGGTAGACTTGCCCCAATAAAAATGCAGTGTAACAGAGAGCTCTGTGACCAGGAACACCCCAAGGTAGACTTGTCCCTGTGAAAAGTCAGTGTAACAGAGAGCTTTGTGACTAGGTCCACCCCAAGGTAGACTTACCCTTATGAAGAGGCAGTGTAATAGAGAGCTCTGTGAATAGGCCACCCAAAGGTAGACTTGCCCCTATGTAGAGTCAGTGTAAGAGAGAGCTCTGTGACTGGGCCCACCCCAAGGTAGACTTGCCCCTATGAAGAGGCAGTGTAATAGAGAGCTCTGTGACTAAGCCCACCCTGAGTTAGACTTGCCCCTATGAAGAGGCAGTGTAATAGAGAGCTCTCTGAATAGGCCCACCCCAAGTTACACTTGCCCCTATGAAGAGGCAGTGTAATAGAGATCTGTATGACTAGGCCCACCCCAAGGTAGAATTTCCCCCATGAAGAGGCAGTGTAATAGAGAGCCCTGTGACTAGGCCGACCCCAAGTTAGACTTTTCCCTATGAGGTGGTAGTGCACAAGAGATCTCTGTGACGAGGCCCACCCCAAGGTAGACTTGCCCCTATGAAGAGGCACTGTAACAGAGAGCTCTGTGACTAGGCCCACCCCAAGGTAGACTTGTCCCTATGAAGAGGCAGTGTAACAGAGAGCTCTCTGACTAGGTCCACAATAAAGTAGACTTGACCCTATGAAGAGGCAGTGAAATAGAGAGCTCTGTGACTAGGCCCCCCCCAAGTTAGACTTGCCCTATGAAAGGCAGTATAATAGAGAGCTCTCTGACTACACCCACCCATAGTTAGACTTGCCCCTATGAAGAGGCTGTGTAATAAAGATCTGTATGACTAGGCCCACCCCAAGGTAGAATTTCCCCCATGAAGAGGCAGTGTAATAGAAAGCCCTGTGACTAGGCCCACCCCAAGGTAGACTTGTCCCTATGAAGAGGCAGTGTAACAGAAAGCTCTGAGACTAGGCTGACCCCAAGTTATACTTTTCCGTACGAGGAGGTAGTGCACAAGTGATCTCTGTGACTAGGCCCACCACAAGGTAGACTTGCCCCTATGAAGAGGCAGTGTAACAGAGAGCTCTCTGACTAGGCCCACCCATGGTAGACTTGCCCCAATGAAGAGGCACTGTAATAGAGATCTCTGTGACTAGGCCCACCCCAAGGTAGACTGGCCCCTATGAAGAGGCAATGTAACATGGAACTCTGTAACTAGTCCCAACCCAAGATAGACTTGTCCCTATGAAGAGCCAGTGTAACGGAGAGCTCTGGGACTAGGCCGACAACAAGGTAGACTTGCCCCTATGAAGAGGCAGTGAAAGAGAGAGCACTGTGACGAGGCCACCCAAAGGAAGACTTGCCCCTATGAAGAGGCAGTGTAACAGAAAGGTCTGTCACTAGGCCCACACCAAGGTAGACTTGCCCCAATGAAGATGTAGTGTAACAAAGCTCTCTGTGACTAGGACCACCCCAAGGTAGACTTGACCCTGTGAAGAGGCAGTGTGACAGAGTGGTTTGTGACTAGGCCCACCCCATGGTAGACTTGAACCTACGAAGAGACAGTGTAATAGAGAGCTCTGTCACTTTACCCACCCCAAGGTATTCTTGCCCCTCTGAAAAGGCAGTGTAATATAGAGGTCTGTGACTAGGCCCATCCTGTGTTAGACTGGCCGCTATGAAGAGGTGGTGTAATAGAGAGCTCTGTGACTAGTCCCACCCTGTGTTATACTTGCCCGTATGAAGAGGCAGTGTAACAGAGAGCTCTGTGACTAGGCCCACCCCAAGGTAGACTTGCCCCTATGAAGAGGCAGTGTAACAGAGAGCTCTGTGACTAGGTCCACCCTAAAGTAGACTTGACCCTATGAAGAGGCAGTGAAATAGAGAGCTCTGTGACTACGCCCACCCCACGTTAGACTTGCCCTATGAAAGGCAGTATAATAGAGAGCTCTCTGACTATGCCCACCCATAGTTAGACTTGCCCCTATGAAGAGGCTGTGTAATAGAGAGCTCTCTGAATAGGCCCACCCGAAGTTACACTTGCCCCTAGGTAGAGGCAGTGTAATAGAGATCTATATGACTAGGCCCACCCCAAGGTAGAATTTCCCCCATGAAGAGGCAGTGTAATAGAGAGCCCTTTGACTAGGCCCACCCCAAGGTAGACTTGTCCCTATGAAGAGGCAGTGTGACATAGAGCTCTGTGACTTGGCCGACCCCAAGTTAGACTTTTCCCTATGAGGAGGTAGTGCACAAGAGATCTCTGTGACTAGGCCCACCACAAGGTAGAGTTGCCCCTATGAAGTGCCAGGGTAACAGAGAGCTCTCTGATTAGGCCCACCCCAAGGTAGACTTGTCCTTATGAAGAGCCAGTTTAACAGAGAGCTCTGTGAATAGGTCCACCCCAAGGTAGACTTGCCCCTATGAAGAGGCAGTGTAAGAGAGAGCTCTGTGACTAGGCCCACCCCAAGTTAGACTAGCCCCTATGAAGAGGCATTGTAACAGAGAGCTCTGTGACTGGGCCACCTAAAGGTAGTCTTGACCCTATGAAGAGGCAGTGTAACGGAGAGCTCTGAGACTAGGCCCACCCCAAGGTAGACCTGCCCTCATGAAGAGGCAGTGTAACAAAGAGCTCGGTGAGTAGGCCCACCCAAAGGTAGACTTACCCCTATGAAGATGTAGTGTAACGGAGAGCTCTGTGACTAGGTCCTCACCAAGGGAGACTTGCCCCAATGAAGAGGCAGTGTAACAAAGAGCTCTGTGACTGGGCCCACCCCAAGGTAGACTTGAACCTATGAAGAGGCAGTGTAATGGAGAGGTCAGTGACTTGACCCACCCCGAGTTAAACTTGCCCATATGAAGAGGCAGTGGAACAGGGAGCTCTGTGACTAATCACACCCGAAGATAGACTTGCCCCTATGAAGAGTCACTATAACAGAGAGCTCTGTGACTAGGCCTTCCCCAAGGTAGACTTGCCCCTATGAAGAGACAGTGTAACAGAGAGCTCTGTGACTAGGCCATCCCCAAGGGAGACTTGCCCCAATAAAGAGGTAGTGATATAGAGAGCTCTGTGACTAGGCCCACCCCGAGTTAAACTTGCCCCTATGAAGAGGCAGTGTAACAGGGAGCTCAGTGACTAAGCCCACCCCAAGGTAGACTTGCCCCTCTGAAAAGGCAGTGTAATATAGAGGTCTGTGACTAGGCCCACCCTGTGTTAGACTGGCTCCTATGAAGAGGTGGAGTAATAGAGAGCTCTGTGACTAGTCGCACCCTGTGTTAGACTTGCCGCTATGAAGAGACCGTGTAACAGAGAGCTCTGTGACTAGGACCACCCTAAAGTAGACTTGACCGTATGAAGAGGCAGTGAAATAGAGAGCTCTGTGACTAGGTCCCCCCC
>NW_020942414.1:4523-6935 GCF_900497805.2 Vombatus ursinus
TTGCCCCTATGAAGAGGCAGTGTAACAGAGAGCTTTGTGGCTAGGCCGTCCCCAAGGTAGACTTGCCCCTATGAAGAGGCAGTGTAACAGGGAGCTCTGTGACGAGGCCCTCCCCAAGGGAGACTTGCCCCAATGAAGAGGCAGTGTAATAGAGATCTCTGTGACTAAACCCACCCCAAGGTACACTTGCCCCTATGAAGAGGCAGTGCAATAGAGAACTCTGTGACTAGTCCCACCCCGAGTTAGACTTGCTTCTATGAAGAGGCAGTGTAACAGGGAGCTCTGTGACTAGGCCCACCCCAAGGTAGACTTGCCCCTATGAAGAGACAGTGTAACAGAGAGCTCTGTGACTAGGCCCACCCCAAGGTAGACTTCCCCTATGAAGAGGCAGTGTAACATAGAACTCTGTAACTAGGCCCAACCCAAGGTAGACTTTCCCTTATGAAGAGCCAGTGTAACGGAGAGCTCTGGGACTAGGCCCACCCCAAGGTAGAGTTACCCCTAGGAAGAAGCAGTGTGACATAGAACTCTGTAACTAGGCCCAACCCAAGGTATACTTGACCCTGTGAAGAAGCAGTGTAACAGAGAGCTGTGTGACTAGGCCCACCCCAAGGTAGACTTGAACCTACGAAGAGGCAGTGTATTAGAGAGCTCTGTGACTTGACCCAACCCAAGGTACTCTTGCCCCTCTGAAAAACCAGTGTAATAGAGAGCTCTGTGACTAGGCCCACCCCGTGTTAGACTGGCCCCTATGAAGAGGTGGTGTAATAGAGAGCTCTATGACTAGTCTCACCCAGAGTTAGACTTGCCCCTATGAAGAGGCAGTGTAATAGAGAGCTCTGTGACTAGGACCACCCTGAGTTACACTTGCCCCTATGAAGAGGCAGTGTAATAGAGATCTGTATGACTAGGCCCACCCCAAGGTAGAATTTCCCCCATGAAGAGGCAGTGTAATAGAGAGCTCTGTGACTAGGACCACCCCAAGGTAGACTTGCACCTATGAAGAGGCAGTGTAATAGAGAGCTCTGTGTCTAGGCCCACCCCAAGATAGACTTGCCCCTATGAAGTGGCAGTATAAGAGAGAGCTCTGTCACTAAGCCCAGCCCAAGGGAGACTTGCGGTTATGAAGATGCAGTGTAACAGAGAGCTCTGTGACTAAGCCCACTCCAAGATAAACTTGCCCCTATGAAGAGGCAGTGGAACAGAGAGCTCTGTGACTACGCCCACCCCAAGGTAGACGTGCCCCTATGAAGAGGCAGTGTAACAGAGAGCTCTGTGACTAGGCCCATCCCATGGTAGACTTGCCCCTATGAAGAGGCAGTGTAACAAAGAGCTCTATGACTAGGACCACCCCAAGGTAGAGTTGAACCAATGAAGAGGCAGTGTAATGGAGAGGTCTGTGACTTGACCCACCCCAAGGTACTCTTGCCCCTATGAAGAGGCAGTGTAATAGAGAGCTCTGGGACTAGGCCCACCATAAGGTAGACTTGCCCCTATGAAGATGCAGTATAACAGAGAGCTCTGTGACTAGGCCCACCCCAAGGTAGACTTGAACCTACAAAGAGGCAGTGTGATAGAGAGCTCTGTGACTTGACCCACCCAAAGGTACTCTTGCCCCTCTGAAAAGGCAATGTAACAGAGAGCTCTGTGACTAGGCCCACCCCAAGGTAGACTTGCCCCTATGAAGAGGCAGTGTAACAGAGAGCTTTGTGACTAGGCCCACCCCAAGGTAGACTTGCCCCTATGAAGAGGCAGTGTAACAGAGAGCTCTGTGCCTAGGCCCTCCCCAAGGTTGACTTTCCCCTATGAAGAGGTAGTGTAATAGAGAGCTCTGTGACTAGCCCCCCCCCCCCAGATAGAGTTGCCCCTATGAAAAGACAGTGTAATAGAGCGCTTTGTTAGTAGGCCCACCCCAAGGTAGACTTGCCCCTAGCCAGCATTGTCAGTAACGGCTCCTCAGAGACATATGTCATTAGGATGGAGTGGTCTGCCCATTTTACTCTGTTGGGCATCCCATCGTGGCGCTATTTCCAGTAGCCAAGTGTCATCCTCCAGGTAGGGCTAAACAAAGTTCTCCCAGCTTTGCTCTCTATGTGCCATCTGCCACCCTCTATGGGAGCTGCGCCCTCAAGGCAGAGGGTCCCCACGATCGGAATCTGTTCCATCTGCTGCCTCCTTTCAGCTGATTTGTCTTGTGCCCACTGCCGGACGTCTACCCTGGCAACTGCTGGGCATTCAGGGGCCCCCGGGGCTTTGTCGTGGTGCGTTTGTCTGCCCGCATGCAGCTCACTGCCATCACTTTGGAGCATGTGCCCAAAGCCCTGTCCCCAAACAGTGACATCCCCAGTGCCCCAAAGGACTTTGTCATCTTGGTGAGTACCTGAGCCTGGCAGCTCTCCTTTCCAGAGTGGC
>NW_020942416.1:0-680 GCF_900497805.2 Vombatus ursinus
AAAAGAATGAACAAACAGAAAAGAATGTGAAACATCTCAATTAAAAAAAAAGTGATCTAGAGAACACAGAAAGGAGAGACAATGTAAAAATAGTAGGACTACCTGGGAGTTATGACCAAAAAAAAAAAAAAAATAAGGACCTGGCTACAACGTTATAAGAAATTATTAAGGAAAATTGCCCAGAAGTTCTAGAACAAGAAGGTAAAGCAGAAATAGTAAAAACAAATCCACCAATTACAACCTGAAAGAAATCCCAGGAAGACAACTTATAGGAATATCATGGTCAAGTTTCAAAGCTTCCAGGTTAAGGAGAAAATATAGCAAATAACAAGAAAAAAACCAATCTTAATATTGTGGAGCTACAATCAGGATTACATAAAACCTAGCAGCTTCTAAGTTGAAGGACCATAGGTCTTGGAACACTATATTTTATAGATCAAAAAACTGGAATTACAACCAAGGGTAACTTACCTAGCAAAGTGAAGTATAATCCAAAATTAAAAAATGGATAATTAACACATTGAAAACTTTCAGGTATTTATAGGAAAAAGAGCAGAACTACTGACATATAAGAAAATTTAGGAAAAAAAAGGAAATTTGACATGTAAGATCTGAGAGAAATATTAGGTAAACAGTAAAGACCAGTTATAAGGGACTCAATTAGATAATTTGTTTACTTC
>NW_020942416.1:690-1807 GCF_900497805.2 Vombatus ursinus
TCATAGAGTCATTAGCTTCCATTTGTTCCATTCTAATTTTTAAGTAATTATTTTCTTCAGTGAGCTTTTGGACTTCCTTTTCCATTGGGCAAATTCTGTTTTTAAGGCATTCTTCTCCTCATTGGCATTTCGGATCTCTTTTGCCATTTGGGTTAGTATATTATTTAAGATGTTATTTTTTTCAGCATTTTTTTGTGTCTCCCTTAGTAAGCTGTTGACTCATTTTTCATGATTTTCTTGCATCACTCTTATTTCTCTTCCCAATTTTTCCACTACTTCTCTTACTTGATTTTGAAAATCCTTGATCTTCCTTCTCACCAAAGGAAGATTCTACAGTCTGAGTTTTTTCTGTTGTTTGCTCATTTTCCCAGGCAATTATTTGACTTCTTAAAAACTGTTTGATAAGGTAGGGCTGGGCTTCCAGGTGTCTTAGGCTGGAAATTTGTTTCACTCTGTTTCTGTGCATTCTGCTGCTTTAGAATTTGTTTAGAGTTATAATTTTTGTGCAGCTATTTTCAGAGATAATTCTAGGGACCTGTCAGTTTTCAGTTTTTCAAAGGTGGTATGACATAAGAAGTGGTGTTTCCTCCTCTCCTAGCCTGTGGTCTGGTCTGTGAGTGACCACAAACTCTCTTTTCTACCCTGGAAAAGTGAGGAGGGTTCCCTCTCCACTGATGCCACAAGCTCTGCTATGGTGCCTCTAGCCTGAGATCCTCTTTCAGTTCTCTATTCTATCTTGCAACCAGAAGCAAGACCTCCAGTCTCCTGTAAGTGCCCACAGCCAGTGGTGTCCCTGTCTAATGCTTCTGCACTCAGCAGGCAGGTGCTGGTTCCTTCTTACATTGGGCCACATCTCTACATCACAGCTCGGTCTGGTATTCCTTGTCAACAGAGCTTCCCTAGATTTTTCCCAGCTTAGATGCCCAACACCCCTCATTATCCCTGGAATGAAAGTTCCTGGCCTGGGGCCAAGGCAGTCGCCCAACCTAGCCAGCCCCAGGCCTTGCCCCTCATTGTTTAAGGGGATCTAGGACCTAGCCTAGAGGTGTTTGCTCTTCACAAGGACCAAACCTAGTCCTGGGGCTTTTCTTCAGATCTTCCCAGATTGTCTCAGGAG
>NW_020942417.1:0-1641 GCF_900497805.2 Vombatus ursinus
TTAAGCACCTACTGTGTGCCAGGCAGTATGCTAAGGGCTTTATAATTTTTATCTCATTTGATCCTCTTAGCCACCCTGGGAGGGAGGTGCTATTATGAGCTCCATTTTACAGAGGAGGAAATTAAGGCAAACAGAAGTTGACTGACTTGGCACTGGGCCACACGGCTTGTAAATAGTGACTGAGGCTGGATTTAAAGTCACATGTTCCTGACGCCAGAGCTAGTGCTGTGTGTACTGACACCTCCCAGCAGCCCTGAATTCCATCACTTCCAACAAACGATTTTTTTTTTTAACAAACACAAACATTTTAATAATAAGAGCTAGAGAAAGGATCCTATAAGCAACAATGGAATTTGTTATATACGGATTGTTTTTAAAGACAACTATATACATATGTGTATAGTTAAATTTTAAACAGTCACTCTGTTTGTGTTTCCTAACGCATTTCTTTTTTCTTCTTCTGGGCATTAAAAGAGGTTTTATTATGCTCCTTTAAAGAATCTCATAGAAATAACCCAATCCAGATAGAAGTCCTCTCCTAAAACCAGTCTACATGGTCAAACAAAGCAAATCCATGCATCAGTTACACTCTGCATTTACAGTCCTTCGTCTCTCTGCCAAGAGGTGGAAAGCAGGGTTAATCTTTTGAAGTCAGTTGTTTGCAGCTTCAGTCGGAGCTCTGATGTTTTTCGAAGTGGTTTTCCTTCACATGATTATTGTACGTAAATCATTCTCCCGGTTATCCGATCAATCTTCCACGTTTCTCAGAATCTGTCACATATAATGTCAGAAACAGAGGCCCCTGCACCCCCACAGCAGGGCTGGGAAGTTAGCCCATCGCTTTCCCAGTTGCAATGCCACGTGGAGTCTCGCTCTTAATCATGATAAACCCTGAGTGAAAGACGAATCCTTTATTACGATTCTTGCAAGAATCAGGTGCGCCCCCTGCTGGGAGAAGCGCACCATGCAGAAGCCAGAGCCACCTTTTATGCTGTTAGGACGACCCTGCTCCTTCCAGCAGGGCTAGGATTGGTCCAGCTCATCTGAGTTACGCTCTTCCTGAACCGCCCATGCCATGTCATGTTAACTCCTCCCAGTTCATGCCTCCCATGTTCAAAAAGGGCTGCTATCTCTGCCCCTGGGGTGTGTCAGTTAATATTCAATAAGCTTATTTAATCAAGCGCAGTGGAGAAAAGCCTTTGCCCTGTTGTCCTTGACCCAGACAGGTTGCACCCGGTTTAGTCCCCAGGGCTCTTTCTTAAGGAACTAGTTGTTTGCGGAATGTTTGGGGCACTTTCTGATTGGTTGAGGGACTGTCCATGAGATGTTGGAATTCCCTTGTTCTGCTCTGGAAGCCTAACTTCTACATTTTTCTCACAAGCCCCCCCTTTTCTTTTCTAGTAAAGATCTGGCTTCCACACATTCCCAATTTCCTCATCCTCTAATCTCTTTAACCTGATTTTGCATTCTCCATCACTGGGGGAAGTCTCAATAGTACTTTCGATCATCATCCTTACATTGCCAGAGCCTTCCATCTGAACTCCCTCCGTGGGTCCTGCTGGAGTAATCTTTGTGAAGGATGTGGTCCTCCAACGCATGGAACCACACAACATCCTACAGCAGTTAATACTCCCAAACAGA
>NW_020942418.1:0-1540 GCF_900497805.2 Vombatus ursinus
CTGTTTCTCTCTCTCTCTCTCTCTCTCTCTCTCTGTCTCTCTCTTTCACTCTCTCGCTCTCTATCTCTCTGTCTCTCTCTGTCTCTGTCTCTTTCTCTCTTCCTCTCTCTGTCTCTCTTTCTGTCTCTCCATTTCTCTCTGTTTCTCTACCTCTTTTTTACTCTTTCTCACTATCTTTCTGTCTCTTTTTCTGTCTCTCTCTCTATGTCTCTGTCTGTCTCTGTCTCTGTCTCTCTCTCTCTCTCTCTCCCTCTCTCTCTTCCTCTGCTTCTCTGTGTCTCTCTGTCTGTGCTTTTCTCTCTCTGGCTCTTTCTCTCTCTTTCCATCTCTTTTTCTCTTTCTCTCTTTGTCTCTCTGTCTCTGGCTCTCTCCATCTCTTTCTCTCTCTGTATCTCTTGCTGACTCTGTCTGTGTCTCTGTCTCACTGTCTCTCTCTCTCTCTTCATCTCTGTCTCTCTCCCTCTATACATCTCTCTCTGTCTCTATGTCTATCTCTGTCTTTCTCTCTGTCTCTCTTTGTCTGTCTATCTCTATCTCGGTCTGTCTTTCTCTCTTTGTCTCTCTACCTGTCTTTCTGTCTGTCTCTCTCTTTAACTCTATGTCTCTGTCTCTCTCTCTCTCTGTGTGTGTGTCTCCATGTCTCTCTCTCTTTCTCTCTGTCTCTTTCTCTATCTCTGTCTCTGTCTCTCTCTCTCTTCCTCTGTCTCTCTGCCTCTCTCTCTTTCTCTTTCCATCACTTTCTCTCTCTCTTTTTCTCTCTCTGTCTCTCCGTCTGTCTCTGTCTCTCTCTCTGTCCCTCTCTGTGTCAGTCTCGCTTTCTCTTTCTTTCCTTCTTTTTTCTCTCGCTCTGTTTCTCACTTTCTCTCACTCTCTGTCTCTCTATCTGTCCCTCTCTTTCTGTGTCTCTGTCGCTCTCTCTTCCTCTCTCTGTCTCTCTTTCTGTCTCTCCACCTCTCTCTATTTCTCTATCTCTTTTTTCTCTCTCACTTTCTATCTCTATCTTTCTGTCTCCCTCTCTTTCTCTGTCTTTCTTTGTCTATCTCTCTTTGTCTCTCTCTCTCCCTCTCTCTCTCTCTCTCTCTCTCTCTCTCTCTCTCTCTCCCTGACTCTCTTCCTCTCTCTCTCTTTCTCTCTCTGTGCGTTTTTCTCTCTGCCTCTCTCTCTCTGTCCGTCTCTTTTTCTATTTCTCTTTCTCTGTCTCTTTCTCTCTCCCTCTCTCTCCATCTCTTCCTTTCATTCTCTCTGTCTCTCTCACCATCTCTTTCTCTACTTCTATGTCTCTCTGTCTCTGTCTCTGTCTCTCTCTCCCTGTCTCTCTGCCTCTCTCTCTATTTTTCTCTTTCTCTTTCTCTGTCGCCATCTTTCTCTCTTTATCTCTTGTTGATGCTCCCTGTTTCTGTCTCTCTCTCGCTGTCTCTCTGTCTATGCGTTTTTGTCTCTGCCTCTCTCTCTTTCCTTCTCTTTTTCTCTCTCTTTCTGTCTCTTTCTCTCTCCCTCTCTCTCCGCCTCTCTCATTCTCTGTCTCTGTCTCTCTCTTTCT